>NW_017731625.1:1923925-1941973 GCF_001890085.2 Hipposideros armiger | reverse complement strand
ATATGTGGGATCCAAACCGGGGCCCTCTGGCATCCCAAGCGAGTTCTTAACCATCGCGCCACTCGGCCGGCCCAGGGGGTTCTGCATTTTAAACAGCCCATTGCATGTTTGGAGAACCCCACTTTGAGAAACCCTGGTGGGCATTCGAAGGTGAGCCATACATTCCAGAAGCATCTACATGTACCTCTTAGGTCTTCCTGGATGGTCTCTGTTCCTTCCCTCCCCTCCTGTGTGTCCATCACTGGGAGACCCTGCACAGCCTCTAACAAATTCACCCCAAACAGCCTAACTGTTCAGGAAAGATCCAGAAACTTCCTGGTTTGGAACCACTAGTAGAGTGGGGAAGGAAAAAAAAAGAATAACTGTCAACATCTTACCCTAGAAGCCGGTGGCTTCTTTGTGTGACTTGATTAGAAGTGTGTCATGATAATTACTGCTCCATCCCACATGGTTTAGAAATAGGATATTTCTGAATATTACTGTCAGAGGTGCATTGAGAAAAAAAAAAGGCAATTAAACACGGATTTAGCATAAGTCGTGACTTGGAAAGGGCTTCCAAGAGTAGATTGAGCCTGAGATGGAAGACAGTGGCTGCCACTGCAGATGGAGTTATGAGGGCTCTGTTTTCTCCATCTTCACACGCTTAGCATGTAATTCCTGGGGGCTAGATGGCAAACCCCACCCAGGTTAAGTCCCAGGAAGCAACGAGGAAGAAACAAAGCGTGCCTCTCTCTTTCACAGAAGCAAGGTTCTCAGCCACAGGCGATTTTGCTCCCCGGGGAACATTGGGCAATGTCGGGACATCTGTGGTTGTCACGACTAGGGGTGTTCCTGGCATGGAGTGGGTGGGGGCAAGGATGCTGCTCAGCACTCCACGGTGCCCAGGACATCCCCCACAGATATGATCCAGCCCCAGTGTCAGCAGTGTCAACACTGAGAACCCCAACCTGCAGTATGACCAGCACACAGCCTGAGACAAATGTGTCAAACAAATGTCCCACGCCATTTTGCACTAGCAAAAAGAATTCATTCACTGGCTCTAGAGGGCCCCTGTATCTTTGAAGCAAATATTTCACCCCAACCTGGGTAACTTGAAAACCCCAAACTGAGTCACGCCTCCCTTTTGCAAAATCGATGACTTCAAAGTTGGAGCAAAGGCCAAAACACTCCGGTGTGGACCTCATAGATGAAAAGCTCAGGCCACCAGGTGGCGTGCCAGCAGCACCACAGCCTACCCGCGGCCTCCATCCCTGTTGGGGCAGCATCAGGACCAGAGGGAATGAGGCCGTATCTAATCATGAAACCACCTGAGTTTGGGCCTAGAAATAGCTCCAGTTCTAGAGACAAGCATTTTGCTTTTAGAGCTGGTTCTCAGAAGTGTAGGTTCTCCCAACCAGGGACATTCTGCTGGGCGCTGTGCTGCGATGGGGCCACTATCCTGAGTTCCGTGATGCAATACAGAGTCAGATAATATGAATCCTTTCAGCAGTGAGGTTGGAGGGTGCAAACCACAAATTCTGCTCAGCTCATGGCTGTTCCCAGGTCTGTAAGGTCAGGTAGACTTGGGGAAGTCCATTCTGTATTCTCTCTTTTATTATTGTGCTTCTTAAACTTATCAAAGTATAATATACATACACAAAAGTGCACACATTATTAGCAAACAGCTCAATGAATTTTCACAAAGGGAACTCGCCCATGTCATTGGAACCCAGAACAAGAACAGAACCCGACCAGCCCCCACCCCCACCCTGTCACGCCCCTTCCACTCATTACCACCCCGAAGAGTTGCACTGCCCCAGCATTCAATGCCATGGGTTGGTTTTACCTGTTTTTGAAATGTATACAAATGGAATCTACGAGGTCTGACAATTAAATTTGCAAACTTGTTGCAATGATGTTGCTAACCTTTTAATATCAGAGAGATTATTCATTATGAATTTGTACCAACTGGATAAACAGTTAACCAAATTTACTGTTTAGAAGTACTGAAAAGGCTGCATGAAAAAGTTAGACGACCTGAACTTTTGCCAACAATTCATGGCTCTTGACTCATGACAATGCACCAGCTCACACGGCACTGTCTGAGGGAGGTTTTAGCCAGTAAACAAATAGCTGTATTGGAACACCTTCCATCCTTACCTGATCTGGCCCCAAATGACTTCTTTCTTTACCTGAAGCTAAAGAAAATATTGAAAGGAAGATATTTTTATGACATTCAGGACATCAAGCATAATACAACGACAGCTCTGATGTCCATTCCAGAAAAAGAGTCCCAAAATTGTTTTGAAAGGTGGTCTAGGCACTGGTGTCGATGCATAGCTTCCCAAGGGGAGAACTTCGAAGGTGACCGTAGTGATAGTCAGCAATGAGGTATGTAGCACTTTTTCTAGGATGAGCTCGCAAAATTAATTGTCCAAATTCATACAATCCATAAAGATTGTAGAAGAAAATATAAGTAAAGTATGGTTTGGGGTAGGAAAAACTTTCTTAAAGAGAACACAAAAGCACTGTGAAGGTTAATTTTATATGTCCACTTGGCTAGGTCACAGTACCCAGGTATTTGGTCAAACAACAGTCTCGATGTTGCTGGGAAGGTGAATTTTAGATGAGATTAACATTTAAATCAGTAGACTTCGAGTAGAGCAGATCAGCCTCTATAATGTGGATGGGCCTCATCTAAGCAGTTGAAGGCCCTAAGAGAAAAGCCTGAGGTTTCCCCCCAAAAAAGAGAATTCTGCTTCCAGATGGCCTTGCGACTCAAGTTGCAACATCAACTCTTCCCTGGGTCTCCAGCCTGCCGGTCCGCCCTGCAGACCAGAATTGTCAGCCCCCATGATCGCGTGAGCCAATTCCT
Source organism: Hipposideros armiger (assembly GCF_001890085.2). NCBI lineage: Eukaryota > Metazoa > Chordata > Mammalia > Chiroptera > Hipposideridae > Hipposideros > Hipposideros armiger. The sequence goes on along the minus strand of NW_017731625.1, from coordinate 1,939,119 downwards.
TAAAATCTATCTATCATCTATCTATTATCTATCTATCTATCTATCTATCTATCTATCTATCTATCTATCTCCCCTATTGGCTTTTTCTTCCTCTGGAGACCCTGACTAATACAAGCTCTAACCATAAAATTTTTTTTTTAAATCAACAAATTGGACTGCATTAAAAGAGAGGAAAAAAGCGAGCCATTAGTGGGTGAAGGCATTTGCAACATACATTTGACAAAAAATATATGGTTTTTTTTGTATAAAATACTATATGTATAAAATACTATAACAAATCAATGAGAAAAAACCCAATTTTTTAAATGGGCAAAACACTTAGAAAGGCATTTCAAAAAAAACAGGATATGCAACTGGCCTCAATTTCAGTAAACATCAGGGGAACACTAATTAAAACCATTATGTGAGATGACTACGCCAGAATGGCTAACATGAAAAGATAAAAGCAAGTGCTGTTAATTTAAAAAATGTGTCAGGCTCCCCAGGACCACCCTAGGTGTGGGATTTGCAGGGAGGACCCCAGGAATGGTGGTCCTCATGGTCGGGGTTTGTACAGAGACAGGATGAGCCGAGGGAAAAGGCACACGGGGCGAGGCCAGCGCAAACCTTGAGTCTTCTTCTGGTGGGATCACCAGAGTGCACTTAATTCCTCCCCAAAACAAGATGTGACAGTGTGTGTAAGGTGCAGTCCCCAAGAAGCTCACAGAGATCCAGCACTCAGGGTTCTCACCAGGGGCCTGGCACATACGAGATCCCAGACTGCAGGAAGAGAGCAGGGTGATCAGCGTGAACCACGTGTTTGCACAGACTGTTTAGGGCCAGGGAGCTCCCCTGTCAGCGAGTGTGGCAGGAGCCCCTGGAGCCCAGTTCCAGATGCCACCGAGGGCCACCCTTGCAAAGTGGCCTTTCCAAGGACAGATGTTAGGCCTGCTATGTTAACTCTTTGCTGCACCTAAGGGAAAAGTCAGCTGCACATTAAGTTTTAAAGCTGAATGCTGGCATACCCTAGGATCCCCGGATGTACAATTCTACCTGCGGATGTATGCCTGACAGCAACATATATGAATGGCCACCCAAAGTTGGGCCGAGGACTGTTCAGCAGTATTGTTAGCAACAGCCAACACCGGAAACTATCCTAAAGAGTAACTGTGGCAGAATGGTGGCTGCTGGGAAGTCGGGGGTAGAGCAGGAGCAGGAGGAAATTTTGGGGGGATGTAGGTCATTGCACTATCTTTTTTTTTAAGATTTTAATGGGGAATTGGGGGAGGAGAACAGCGTTGGGCAATCAGGGAAGGGGAACAGACAAGTTGCTGCCCTTTTGTTTTCAGTCTAGTTGTGGAGGACGTTGCTTCACTGCCCATGTTGGTATTATCATTGTGCTCTTCCCAGGTGAGGCAGATTGATTGGTCACCGGACACTGGACGGCCGCTCACTTTTGGCAGCTCACACAGGCTGCAGGTCGTTCATGCTGGCTGCCAGTCATTCACGGTAGCTTACGGCCGCCCACTGCAGCCTACGCTGTCACTGGCAACTCCTGGCAGCCCAGCTCCAGGTCAAGCTGTTGTTCACCATCTTAGCTGTAGAGGGCGCAGGGTCACTGGCCCTAATGTGGGATCCGAACCGGGACCCTGCTGCTCAGAGTGGGCGTCCCAAGCCAGCTCTTAACCAACATGCCACTCGGCCGGCTCCATTGCACTATCTTGATTGTCAGGATGGTTCCATGGGTATATACATATGTCAACACTTATCAAATTGTATACTTTAAATATGTGTAGTTCATCGTATGTCAGATAGACCTCAATAAAGCTGTTAAAATTGTTTTATTTCATATTTCTTTGATTATCTGTATGGATTGAGCATACTTTCTTATAGTTATTCACTGCTTATGTTTGTTCTCCCATGAATTGTCTGTTCATCTCCCTTCCCATTTTTATTTTAGGATGTTTGTTCTCTATCAAGAGCTCTGTGTCATCTATTATCAACATTTCCTCCTGGTCTGTCACTTGTCTCTTAAGCCCATTCATTGTGTCTTTCACTATGGAAGATTTTTAAAATATTCAACGTCATCAAATTCCTCAGTATTTTTTTTTATCATACTTGTCCATAGGCAAGTCCTAGAGGCTAGGATGCTTTCAAAAACATGTCTCAAAAGAATAAAAGCCCAAAGCTTATGCAGCTCCTCTGAGCAGCCTCAGTCTCTAATTGTAAATAAATACTGCATGTGATGTTGAGGTTATCATTTTGTGAGGTATATAAATGTCTAATCACTATGTTGTTCTGTACACCTGAAAGTAATTAATAAAATAATAATAAAGTACTGCACATGATGAATTCTTCTACAGGAAGGAGTCATCCTGTGAGCATTGACGTGGTGTGCTATTACTACAAGTGATCATTTTATTGTTGTCATGGTGAATTATGGAAACCAGAAAAAGAAGTCAAGTGACTTTGTGTCTAATAGTAATAAAAAAAGCCACCACCTATTGTGTGCTTCTCATGAAGCAGGCAGAAGCTGGTGTTCAATATTAAGAAGTCATAGACATCTCATGCTTAACCTCTGCCAAACCAAACTCAGTCTTTTGACACCTCCAATCTCTGTGCCTCCTCCAGTCTTTCCTATTTTAGTGAACAACACCAGCAGTCATCCCCAACACCTCCTCCCCCTGCAACCCACCCAGACAAACCAGTGCCAAGTCCTGTCAATTCACCCTCCAAGATATTTCTCAAATTTATCCAACTCCCTCCATCACCCTTGTCCATGCCCTCATCTAAACTAGCTTCAGTTCTTGACCTAATGACTCTTAACTAGTCTCCCTTCTTCCACTCTGGCTCCCCTATAGTTCAGCCTTTCTTTACACAGGAATCAGAATAACCTTAAAACAGAAATTGGATCAAAACCGTCACTTGCTTAAAACCCTTCAGTGAGTCAGCTTGCATTTCTGGTAAGATTCAAATTTCCTAATATGGTTCATAGGACTGTCACAATCTCTCATCTTCCCATTGCTCACTGACGTTCAGCTGGCCTGGATCTCCAGTTTCTCAAACACTGCCAACTCTTTCTTACTGTTAAATCAAATGCCCTCTCTGTCTCCCATTTCTCACCACTCTTTACTTGGTTAATTTGCACATAGAGCCCTCTTTTTCTTTCTTTTCTTTTTTGCATAGCACTTAATACAACCTGTAGTTTTTTCCTTTACTTGTGTATATTAACTATCATTTGTTGCATAACAAATTACCCCAAAACTGAGTGGCTTGCAACAACATTTATAATCTCACAGGTTTCTGTGGATCAAGAACTCAGGTGCACTTAGCTGGGTCCTCATGTTCAGGGTCTCTGAAGGGCTGCAATCCAGGTGTCCGCTGGGCAGCAGTCATCTGAAGGCCCAACTGGGGTAAGACCTCCTTCCAAGATCACTCATGGGATAGTTGGCAGGATTCAGCTCCTTACAGCATCTTATACCAAAGGTCTCAGTCCCTTGCTGACTATTGGTGGGAGATCACCCTCAGTTCCTTGCCACGTGGACTTCTCCAACATCTCAGCTTGCTTCATCAAAGCATGCAAGCTGAAAAGACAATAGAGAGAGTCATGCTAGCGAGACAGCAGTCATGACATCCCATCACTTTGCCATATTCTGTTTGTTAAAATTAAGTCACCAGGTAGGGCCCACATTCAAGGAGGAGTGACACCAGGGTATGAATATGAGGATGTGGGGTCATTTAGAATCATCTTAAAGTCTACCTACCACAGTATATCATTTCATTAATACTTATCTCTCCCACTAGGCTGTGAAATGTCAGCACATGGATTTTGTTTTTTTATTTCATTGTATTAAAGTTTTTTTAAATTGTGGTGAAATAGCAACATTAAATTTACCATTTCAACAATTTTTAAACAAATAGCTCAGTGGCATTAAGCACATTCACACTGTCATGCAGCTGTCCCCACCATTCATCTCCATAACTTTCTCATCTTACCAAACTGAAACTCTGCCCCTTTTAACACTAACTCCTACCCCCTTCCCCAGCCCCTGACCTTCACCATCTACTCTCTGTCTCTATGAATTTGACTTCTCTAGGGACCTCCTATAAGTGGAATCATGCAGTATTTGTCTTTTTGTGATTGGCTTACTTCACTGAGCATAATGTCTTCAAGGTTCATCCATGTTGTAGCGTTCTCCACATTATTCTTAGCATCTCTACCCCATGCCTGGCTCATGGTAATGTGACAATAAGATTTTAGTTAACAAATTAATAGTTTTCTCCTTCATAAGTCTGGATGCTTTTATAAGGCAGTAGAGAAAGCTATTTTTTTCAGTGATCCCTTCTCCCAACCAAAAATATCAATAATCAATTTTCAGTCTTCATCTTACTTGACCTATCGGCAGCATTGACACAATAACCAAATGATTCTGTTAAAATACGTTGGATCTGTCACACCTCTGATCAAAATTCTGAAGTGGATCCCCATTTCCTTCAAAGTCCTTTCAACACCCTCTAAGGCCTCCCCTTATCTCTAAATACACTTCCTGACCTCACTGTGTTTTGGTCACACTGGTATTCTTGTACACTCCTGCCTTAGGACTTTTGTACTCTCAGTTCTTTTTGTGCTGAACGCTTTGCCTCCATATATCCACCTGACTACCTTATGCATGTTCAAGTTTTTGCTTAAATCTCTTTCTAATAAGGTCTATGAAGGTATCTTATTTAAAATAGAAACCCACCACCCTTACTAAGCTCAATTATTCCACAGCACTTGTCATCTTCTGACATAATTTCACTACTTATTATATTTATCCATTATTTTCCGTGCCTTTTCCTAGAACATAAGCTCTAGGAATCAGTAGCAAGGACGCTCGGAGAGGGACAGTCTCCCATTGGATATGGTTCCCTGTGAATGGGATGGAGGTTGCCAAGCCTCCATCCGAGCGGGATTCAGCACCAGGCGCCCCTGGACAGCTCTGGAAGGCAAACCTTGCGGGAACCCTTCCACTAAGGTTGGAGTTTCCCTCCGGAGCCGTCGGGTGGCTGTACCTATCGCTTAGCAGGAGGAAACTACTTTCGCTTGCCGGTAGGAGAGGCGAAGTCGCAGGATGAGTGGCACCGGCAACAGCCAATGAAATGGCGCGCTGGGCCCGCGGCGCTTGGGGAGACCAATAGGCAGGGGCGTGGGCAGGACGTGGGTAGCGGCGCGCCGAGCTAGCGCTCGGACCGGAAAGCTGATGTAGGGTCGAGACCGCGCGGCGGTTTAGCGGCGGACAGCGCTGGTGGGCGGGCAAGGAGCCCGGCGGAGGTACATGAGGGCCGGGCCCGGGGCCCGGTCGGGACCTGGGGGCGACGGCGGGGCGGCCCGGGGCCTGGCGGACTCTGCCGCCCATGGTCCAGGCTCGGCCGCGGCGTCCGCCCTGGCTTCACCTTTATCGGTGAGATCTGTGTGATTTACGTCTGGTTTCCCCAGCAGAGCGCGAGTTGTCCCCTCTCTGGTGGGGCCAGGTTGTCCTCGACCTCGCGGGGCGTCCGCTGCCGCGCGGGACACACAGAAGGCGCTCATTAAGTGCTGGATGAATAAATAAAGGAATGAATGAGCCCTACCCTCCTCCGCCCAGCCCCATTAACCCCCGGGTTCAGAGCGGCCAGGCCAGTCTCACCTCCACACTACAGTCTGGGGTGTATGGACATACAGCAAATATTTATTGGGCGTCTACTGTGTACCTGGTTAGGGGCTAGGAAAGAGATTCCCTGCCCCCGCAGAGGTCGCAGCCTATAACAAAAGAGGATATTTTAGGGCTTTAAATTATGTAGTTCCCCATAGCACAAATAATGCCAGAAAAATGGCAGGGAAGGGGCTGGGAGAGGCCTCTGACTGGTGGCATTTGAGCTGAGACCTGAAGAGCTCACTGAAGTGGGGGCGTGGGAGGTGAGAACTGGGAAGCTGGGGGTAGGGGGAGGGGGGAGAACGTGAGGACAGGGGAGCAGCCAAGGTCCCTCATACTAACGGTGACATTTTCAGGTCCAGGGTGAAGTCTGTTCCACTTTGGCTCATTGAGTCATGTAAAGAGGACTACATGCTTCAGCCATTGTTCACTCAGCCATTACTGAGCATCTCTTCTGTGCCAGGCTTCCCGGTGGGTACGGAAGATACAGTTTAGGGCAAGGGTCGGCCAGGGGAGACCCTTCTGAGGGGTCCTGGAGGCAGTGACATGAAAGACGAGATGTCATTGGAAGGTCAGGGAGAGAAGTGTTCCAGGCCAAGAAAACAACTCGCAGCAAAGGCCCTGAAGTGGGAACGGGCTTGGCACATTCAGGGACCACAAAGGCCAGAGTGGGATGAAGGGAAGCAGGAGGCAATGGCCCAGAGCCTTAGCTTCAGGGTAAAGCATTTGGGTTTTATGTGAGCGCAGTGGGAAACCCACGGAACACCACCACTTGTTAGAACATTCTGCAATGATGGAAATGTTCTCTGTCAATACGGTGGCTCCTAGACTCACATGGCTACCAAGCACAGATAGTGCAACTGAAGTGCTGAATTTTACATTTTATTTAATTTTCATTGACATAAATAGACACCCCAATGACTGCCATATTAGACACGCAGCCATGGAGAATGTTCTGCATGAGGTGGGGATCTGTGCCAGGCCCAGAATGGGGTGAAATCATGGGGTGGATGGGCTTGGTCACTAGAGCTGGTCAGATATTTCAACAGCTGATGTAGTTGCTCCTGGCATTTACAGTGGCTGGACTGAGGCATGAGGCCCTGGTAGCACATCGAGGAGCAGGAGTGTGCACCTGCACGTGGTTTGGCCCTGCAGTGACTGCAGCAGCCCAGGCCGCCACCATGGTGAAGCTGTTGGTGGCCAAAATCCTTTGCATGGTGGGCGTGTTCTTCTTCATGCTGCTGGGTTCCTTGCTCCCTGTGAAGATCATCGAGACAGATTTTGAGAAGGCCCACCGCTCGAAAAAGATCCTCTCTCTCTGCAACACCTTTGGAGGCGGTGTCTTTCTGGCCACCTGCTTCAATGCTTTACTGCCAGCTGTGAGAGAAAAGGTAAGGGCTCCCTGGGTGGTGACAGCAGCCCTTGGCACCTATGGCCAAGGGTCTCTAACACTTTTTCAACTTTGACCCTGAGCTTGTTGCGGGCCTTGACACCACAGGGTGATAGAAAGTAGAAAATGAATTTGCTGTGTGACTATGAGTTGGTTGCTTCTCCTCTCTGGGCCTTATCTGGTAAATAAGGGATTTAAACTAGACCAGGGATTCCCAACCAGTGGCCTCATCAGTCATTATCTGGCCAGACCATCTACCCCTGTAGCATACACTTTGTCCTGAATCTGGCGATTGTGGCCTGTCTTCAACTCCTATGTCAGTCAGCTACTGCTGAGTAACAAATGATGACAAACTTAGCACCTTAAGACAAAGCACGTTAATTATCTCAGTTTCTGTGGGTCAAGGGTCTGGGCCCGGCTTAACTAGGTCCTCTGCTCCAGGCTCTCAGGAGGCAGCAGTTGGAGTGTGCACTGGGCTGTGGTCTCATCTCAAGGTTCAACTGGGCTAGGGATGGGTCAGCTCCTAACTCACGTGGTTGTCAGGTGGGTTCAGTCTTCCCCTGGCTGTCAGACTGAGGGCTGCCCTCAGTCCCTTGCTACATGGGTCTCCCCAATGTGACCTCTTGCTTTATCTGCAGGTTGCACCCTGTGCCTGGATTTCTGACATTCAGATCTGTGAGATGATGCGTTTGTGTTGCTTTATGCTGCTAAGCTTGTGCTCCTTCATTAGCAGCACAGGACATTTATACAGTTGACATCAACAAGGATAAAATCTCAGTCCTCTCTGATGCCTCTGCACTCCCAGTGCCATTTCTAGCCTCCTCCCCCTCCCCATTTCCCACATCCCCACAGTGTCACCCCTTGTCACCCTCCTACCTCAGGCCTGACCTGCTGCAATGGCCTTACTCCTCCCAGCCCCACTTCAGTGCATGTGTCCCTCTCAGGGTCCTCCCAAAACCACTCCCGTGCCACACCCCTGCCCACAGGCTTTCCATGCCTCAGCAGGTCAGGGCCCCCCTCCCAGTCCCCACCCAGCTTCAGCTGCAGTGCCCGGCTCCCAGTCACCCCATGGAGAATGCCACTGCAAGCTGTGGCCTTTGTGTGTCTGCCTTGTCTTTTCCAACCCATGTTTTTCCCTCTGGGGGTAGTTAGTACTCTCAAGAGCTGGTGTTTCCCAGTGTGGCACATGCAGGCCTCCATGAGGCCTTTAGCAAATGAATGAAGTGGCTTCTCTACAAAAACACAGCCTTCTGCAGCAGGGTTCCCATCCAGGGTGATTCTGCCCCCAGGGGACACTGGGCCATGTCTGGGCACATCTATAGTTGTCATGACTGGGGGTGCTCCTGGCATTGAGTAAGTGGGAGCAGGGATGCTATTCAGCACCCCACAGTGTCCAGAACGGCCCTGACAGAGAATGCCAGCCCCAGTGTCAACACTTTCCCCCAAAGTCATGATAACCAAAATGCCTCCAGACACCACCTATCCCCTGGAAGGCAGGATCGCCCCGGCTGAGAACTGTGTGTGCGCACGTGTTCACAGGTTGTAATGAAGGTTGTGATGAAGAGATTGGGGCGGTGAGCAGAGACTGGGGCACCTGGTTCAGGTAGAGTACTTGGGAATTATACATAAGCATGTGCATCAGCTAGCCATGAGTAAAACCAAAGGAGGAATGTCCTGGACAGAGCCAGCGGCATTGTCCCACGGCTAGAAAGAGCTCAGTGTGTGCAAACATTCTTCTGTGTCCAGGGAAAATTAACTCAGGCTCTGAGGAGCCCACTGCCCACTTTGCTGGACAGCGTCCAAAGCTGTGCTGTCCAGCATGGCAGCCATGCCCAGCTAGTCAAGTTTTAGTGAATTAAAATGAAATACATTTCAACATGCCAGTCCTCGGCCCCACCAACCATGTTTCAGGTCCTCATGGGCCACGGACGGCTAGTGGCTTCTGTATGAGACAGCATAGATAGAACGTGTCCATCATCCAGAATGTTCTATTGGACTGCGTTGGCTCGAGGGATCTGATGGGTGGCGGGATGCCAACGAGGTGTCACCTAGGAGGTTGGAGTGCTGGGAAGACCCCGGAAGCAGAGCTCCACCTGGGTTATATGGAAGCAAGCCTCACACAGACATGAGGGCTGGAAAGGCTGGTCGGTATCAGTGCTGGAGGCTGGAAGTCTCAGATCAAGGTGCCGGCAGGGCCAGGTCCCTCTGAGGTCCACCCTCCTGCTGCCTGTCCACATAATGGTCCTGGTATCTCTTCCTCTTCTTAGAAGGACAACAGTCCTGGAGAAATAGGGACCACCCTAACGGCCTCATTTTAACGGCCTCACCCCTACCTCCGAATACGGTTGGTTTTGAGGTACAAGGGGATGGAAGTCTTGAATATATGAGTTTTATTTTTGGGGGGACACAATTCAGGCCTTAACACCTTAATTATGTCTACAAAGACCCTTCTTCCAAATAAGGTCACAGTCTGAGGTTGCAGGCAGACAAATCTTTGGGGACCACAATCTAGCCCACTGCCGTGAAGCCTTATGACTCTTAGTAATAGGGTTTTTGTTTATTAAGGATGGGCCTGCGCTCCCTCCCTTTTCTAACTTCTCGTGTGAATTGGGTATTACTGTGCTTTGCTAATTGAATGGTGATGTTGGATGAACCCTGTTGCTTTGGTGGCAGGGGTCCCCAGCTCTGAACCCCTCTTGCCTCTCTCTCCCTCTCCCTCCCTGTCTCATGTCCTCCGTTCTAGCTACAGAAAGTTCTGAGTCTCGGACACATCAGCACGGACTACCCACTGGCGGAGACCATTGTGATGCTGGGCTTCTTTATGACTGTCTTCCTGGAGCAACTCATTCTGACCTTCCGCAAGGAGAAGCCTTCCTTCATTGACCTGGAGACCTTCAACGCTGGCTCAGACGCTGGCAGTGACTCAGAGTATGAGAGCCCCTTCATGGGGGCCGCGCGGAGCCACACGCTCTACGTGGAGCCCCATACCCACAGCCATGGGCTGAGTGTCCAGGACCTGTCACACTCCAGCCCCCTGCGTCTCCTTAGCCTGGTCTTCGCGCTGTCGGCCCACTCTGTCTTTGAGGGCCTGGCCCTGGGCCTGCAAGAGGACGGGGAGAAGGTAGTGAGCCTGTTCGTGGGCATGGCCATCCATGAGACACTGGTGGCCGTGGCCCTGGGCATCAACATGGCCCGGAGTTCCATGCCTCTGAGGGACTCGGCCAAGCTGGCCATCACCGTGAGCACCATGATCCCGCTGGGCATCAGCCTCGGCCTGAGCATCGAGAGTGCCCAGGGCGTGCCCAGCAGCGTGGCCTCGGTGCTGCTGCAGGGCCTCGCGGGCGGCACCTTCCTGTTCGTAACCTTCTTTGAGATCCTGGGGAAGGAGCTGGAGGAGAAGAATGACCGCCTGCTCAAAGTCCTCTTCTTGGTGCTGGGCTATGCCGTGCTGGCCAGCATGGTCCTCCTCAAGTGGTGAACGTCCTGTTGCTGTCCTCATCATGGTCGCCCTGCCCTGCCGGAGCCCTCGTAGAGCCCCGGGCCAGACACAAGGGGGAGCTCAGGCCCCCGGCTGCCCAGGCCACACCCCAGATCTTGTACCCTGAATCTCGGGGTACTGCTACTACTTGTAAAAACACTTCCCTTAAAGATATTTACCAAAGCTGTCTGGCATGTCAACATCAGCATGGGGATCTGGCAACTCACACGGGAGGCAGGGCCGGGTGACTGCATGGGATCAGGCCGAGACCGTACTCTCCTCATGCACCCCAAATGTGGAACAGGACAGGAGCTGTTGGAGGCTCCAAGACCTCTGTTGTCTGCCCCCAGCTGGCTCTGTTGCTAACAGAAGAGGCCACTAGCATGGAGCGTCTGTTCCTCATTTAGACAATTAGACGGGCTGACTCTGTGACTCCTATCACCTGAGGCTGTGCCTCCAGGGGGACAGGCGGGGTCCCCGGGGCCTCAGGACTGGCCTCTCTTTCTCTGCCTTCTGATACTGCCCCCTCCATGGGGAGATTGACCTCCCGGGGGCTGGGGCCGCTGGACCAGGGTGAGCATGTCGGTTCCCCAAGGGAACAGAGACCCATGGGCTGAGAGACATGCAGGCAGGGCCAGGGGCCAGCTTGACCATTGGTTTGCAGCCCCATGTGCACCCGGGGTCTCTGGAGCAAGATGGACCAGGCTGTGGGGCAGAGGCTACCTGATGTGATTTCCCCCATGAGACAAACGAAGCCAGTACCAGACAGTGTAGGAGAGCAAAGACTTAACAGCCCGAGTGTCAGGCTGGTACAAACCCTTGGTGCCATGGCAACCTCTCATTAGCCTGGACTGTCGTCCTGGCAACCTGGGGCATGCCTGGGGAGCGGGAGTCTCAGTAAGCCTTTCCTGGGGGATTTGCTCGGCCTGCCTTGGAGGGAGTTTGGGCCTGGCAGCCTGGGCTGGGTTCTCACAGCCTCAGCTTCTCCCAGCTCTGTCCTGGGCTGCTCGGCCTGCTCATTACTCATGCCATTCCTGCCTTCTGACACATCAGCTCAGCTTCGAGTCTCAGGGCCCAGGTGTGCGCCTTTCTGTAACCCTGAATTTCCTTCCTGCGCCCACCAATGTCAGGAAGGGCTGCAGCAGAGCCATTTAGACTTCCCGACAAGGACAGGCCCCTCACCCGTGGCCCTGGGCTCAGCAGGGCCTCCAGTTGTCACTGTAGCCAGGTTGGGAGCTCCAGGAGCAGCTAGTTGCTTGTCTGAGCGTGGGCGCCCCAGGGGCTGGCCTGCTGCTGCCCCCATAGCCCGCCAGCCAGAGGTGCAAGAAGGCACGACTTGCACACGGCCCCAGCCTCCTTCACTGATGTTGCAAGAGTCTGGGGGACTTCCACTGTGTCGTCCTCACCCCGGCACTGTTGGAAGTATTGGGCCCATTGTAGAAACTTCTGTCTGAACCTGTTCCCAGGGACCCATCTCTGAATCCCGCATGGCCTAGCTGAGTCAGGAAATGACCCCATGGGTGTGGGAACAGCATGCTCTCTTCCAAGTGCTATACTTGGTGCTGCGGCCTCCACCTGGCCCCACTTCACCCCTCCAGGAATGAAGGTTGGCCTTTGGCCTGGGGTGGGCAGGTCACCGTGGAGCCACCAGATTCGAGTCTGCCTTCAGTTTGGGGGATAGGGCTGGGCAGGGTATGGGGTGGAGGCATCAGGGCCTCCCATACAGGAAAACTCAGGTGCCCCTGTCCCCCCAAATCCTTGTGGGGACAGCAATCTGCTTCAGGTGTCCCTAGCTCCATACCCCTTACCCCATCACCAAAAGCACACAGCAGGGTCCTCGCCCTCTTCCCAGCCATCAGCTCCTTGGGGTGGTCTTGGGGACACCACTGCCTGTCCCTCCACCAGTTCCCACCCTCCCCTCCTGTGTCCCCCCCACTGAAGCCTCCAAAGCCGTGTTGATCACCTCTGAGCCAGCTTCCAGACCAACAGGCCCAGAAAGGGCACCGCCGCTCCAGTGAGGAGGGAGAGACCCTAGTGCCCTCTCTGCCCATCTCTCAGACATCACCACCCCAGGGCCCAACATCCTCAGGTCCCCGGCGTGCTGGTGCCTGCCCTGCCTCTGCCCTTCTCTAGGGTCCCACCAGCCCCAACAAATCTTCTAAGCCCCCCAGTCACACTGAGACCCTGAGAGGTTTGGGAGGTGGTATTGTAGGAAGACAGACTGCCCCACTGGCCCCCCAAGGCCACCCCTCCTGACTGCTATGGTTGGAGGAGCAGGGTCAGCTCGGATCTGATTCTGGGAACCACATCATGTTAGCCAGCCACAGGTGTCTCCTGGCCGGTATGGGTCAGCTTTACCCACTTTGGCCAAGGATCAGAATGTCTCCGCGTTGGGGTAAGAAGAGTGGTTGTCCCAATGGACAGAGGCTGTAGAAGCAACGCTCACTCCCAAGGTCCCCTGGCCAATGGTAGCCAAATGCTGCTAGACCAGGGCCTTCTGAAGCCAGCTCAGGGGCTCCGTGCCCCCACCAGTTCTGATACAGGAGCACTGCCATGTGGTGACAAGAGCTTTAGCTTGCATAAGACTGTGGATTAGTCTCCACCTGGGGTGCTGGACCAGCCCCCACCACAAAACCAGATGTCAGCCACAAAAGGTTTCATCCATCTCTTTTGACATCAAGGAAATGTCACATGGCTGGTGGAAGCAGAGATTCCTTCTCAGAGGTCTTTGCAAACTCTGGGTTCTCAATCCAGATGATTCTGCCCTTAGGAGACACTGGGTGACTTCTGGGGACATCTGTTGTCAGGACTAGGGGTGCTCCTGGGATGGAGTGGGTGGGGCCAGGGATGTTGCTCAGCTCTGTACAGTGCCCAGGACAGCCCTCTAGAGAGTACCCAGCCTGCCCTTCCACCATCCGCCCTCCATGGCCTGCCCCATGTCGGGGCTCACAGCACAAGCCGCAGCTGGATGGAGTCGACAGGGTTCCCCTCTCCGATCTGGAGACAAAAGAGAAAATTAAAAGGCGGCGCCCAGGGCTTGAGGATTGAATCAACCATAATAACAGCGTGTCGGGCCTCTGTTGTCTGCTGTTTGCATTTCTTGTGGAGAAGTTATTAGCAGGGCGGAGAGGCGGGATACAGTTCTTGGGCCTGTCTGCATCTTCAATCCCCGAAAAGCAGGCGAGGGATGGGATGGTGTCTCCCAGCACATAGTGCCTTCAGACCTGCACTGCCATCAGGACCTTCAGCCCCACTGGGAAAAGAGGGGCGTGCACCCTCCCTGTCCCATCTCGTGCCCGCCAGCTTCAGGACAGAGCCAGTGACCGACCCATCTGACCCCAGAGCAGCCTGCAGGAGGGGAGGAGGCAGGGACTCTGAAGGATGGTCGCTGCAGGGTATGTGGGTGGTTCTGTGAAGACCCTAGAACTCTTCTCCTGGCTGTTGGGGTGCTGAAGCCAGATTGGGCTGGGTTAGGGACACCCCACCTCCTGTCTCCCTGCCACCTTCCAGGCCTCCACAGCTCCTGGGGCAAGAGCAGCTGACCTGGCAGGCTGCACTTTTCTGGCCAAGGGCCGAAGTGATTGCTGTGTGCCCAGCCTGGCAGGAGAAGACCAGCTGGGCAGGTGGGCAGTCCAGAGACCCTGATTTTTGGGTGCAGGGGAGGCATGGCTGAGGAACCTCATTTGGCCACCACAGTTGGCAGGCCCTCTCCCTCAAGGGACTGGCTGGGTCCCCTCTGAGCTAGTTCAGGCCCAACCACTCGGGCCCTACAACCTGGTCTCTACAGCAGGGTCTCCCCCTGGGCACTGTGGATGTGGAGGCCAGGTCGTTCTCTGTGGGGGCCATCTGGACACTGAGGGGTGTTGAGCAGCCTCCCTGGCCCCCACACAGCTGATGCAGGAGGAGCACCCCAGTCATCACAAACACAGATGTCCCCAGACATGGCCTAGTTTTCCCTGGGGGCAGTCTCACCCCGGGTGAGATCCACTGCCCTAGAATGGAAGGCAGCTCACATTCTAGGGAGGGGGACAGGTGATATATTAACATGTGACCAGTATCAGGGAGCAATAAGAGCCCTGAAGAGAAAAAAGTAAAGTGCCGGGAGGCGGGGGTGATTTTAGCTGCATGGTCAGGGAAGAAATCTCTGAGGTCCATATGTGAGTCACAAGAAGATGGGGGAGAGTTCCAGCAGAAGGAGTGGCCTGTGCAAAGGCCCTGAGGTTTTTCAGCAGTTCACATTCCTTTTTTCTGATTGACCAAAGCAGTCCTGGCTCTCTGTTAAAGGAGTGTTCCAGGGACTCATCCTGCCAGCGATGAAGGCTTCGGTCACCCCACTCCTCAGAGTGGTGACAATAGCAAAACCCGTGTGCTGAGGAGTAATGCAGGAGCCAGGGACCAGGCGGATAGCTTCGATGAGAACCCAGCGTCTTCCACCCTAGGCTGGAGTCCAGCTTCTACAGATGCTGACCAGCAGAATTCAGGCTCATAGATGCCAGCCTGTTTGTTTTATCCAGGCAAACTGGGTTTTGACAAATGATCTCCTTATTTTAAAATGTTGAGGGCCGGCTGAGTGGCGCGATGGTTAAGAACTGGCTTGGGACGCCAGAAGGCCCCGGTTCGGATCCCACATATGAGGGCCAGTGACACTGCCCTCCACAGCTAAGATGCTAAACAA
>NW_017731625.1:1921090-1923720 GCF_001890085.2 Hipposideros armiger | reverse complement strand
CCAACTTGGGCCAGTGAAGCAACGTCCTCCACAACTAGACTGAAGAACAAAAGGACAGCAACTTGTCTGTTCCCCTTCCTCCAATTCCCCAATAAAAATCTTAAAAAAAAAAAATGTTGACACTAAACTTAAAAGCAAACAAAAAAACCTTGGTGGGCCAAACGGCATCTGTGAGAGGCTTTCGTCATGGGGTCCAGCCTCTGCTTCGACTGCATAATTGCATTAATCTGGGAGCACAGAAAGCAGAGAATTCGACCCAGCTGCCTACCTCCCACCAGGCAGCTGCAACTGGGCCGGGTCTGGGGTGGGATAAGCGAGGCTGGTGTGGCGCCCCTCTGGAGCACCAGGGCAAGGAGAAGTCCCACGGGCTGCAAGGCTGGGCAAGGAGCGGGGACTGCAGGTGCATGGTTGTCCCTTGCATTTAGGCTGATTCCCTTCTCTGAGCCTCAGTTTCCACAGGGGGCAGAGCTCGTGACTGTCCCCCACACACACTCCTACACTCAACGAAAGCCAGGGCTATCCCTTCTGGCCACAGGGGAGGGGGTCCCGCCGTTCTAATTTGGGGTGCTGAGGTGGGGGTTGGGCCCCTGGGGAATGCAAGGAGGGGACTGTGGGCCCTGGCCTCCCCTGGCTCCTAAGGCAGAGAGCCTGACCTGGGAGCTATAAATAGCACCTGCAGAGTGGCACTGCTTCTGTGCCCACGCTCCTGCATATGAGTCAGCCTGTCCCAGCCTGAGCTGGTGCCCAGAGGAGCCGGAGACCTACCAGAGGCCAGAGGCCTGGCCCAGCGCCGGGCGGTCACTCGGGAGACGAAAGCAGGCAGGCATTTGAAGTGGGGCTGTCATCTCAGTGCTTGTGTGCCTAACAGCCCCACGTTAAGTGGACATCATCCTGATTGCTCCCAGCAACCCTGAGAGGCCAGACAGCAGTGAGCCTCATTCACAGAAGGGGAAACTGAGACTCAGAGGGGTGTTTGACTGGGATATGGCCACCCAGTCCAGAGGCCACGATCTGTCTGCTAGGCTGTCTCCATGACTGGCTGGTAGCACACCGAGATGAAGCGTTGGGGCCAGGCCTCCCTCTGAGGTGCCTCAAGGGGGCCTGGACAGGGTAGGAGGGAGACGTTCGGGGTGAGGATGGGAAAGCAGGAGAGCTCCGGTGGTGGAGGAACTTGAACACCAGGTTGAGAAGCTGGACCTTGACCCAGAGGCAAAGGGAGCCACGAGCAGTGTTAGAGCAGGGGAGGCCTGTGTTGCAGGTTGGGCATTTAATGCCAGAGCGGAAGACAGCTGAAGAGGATGATTCCTGGGAAGGAGGCCGGTGGGATGGTCCAGGCAGGAGAGGCCTGGGGATGCAGTGGAGGCGCTGTGTCAGGGATAAGTGGAGCCCTTCAATTCCCAGAAGAATTTGCCTCACCAGAGCCACAGAAATGGTGGGTCAGTGAGAATCAAGGAGCCAAGAGCCAGAGGGGCTCTTGGGCTCCAGCTGACCATCTGCTCACACAACTCATGATGAGGAGCTCACCACCTCTCAGAGAGCCTCTTTTCACCCTCTGACTGCCCTGGCCCCAGAAACCCCTCCTTGTGGGACTTTAGTGTAGGCCTCACAGTCAAGGGGTACCTTCCTCTAATAGGCTTGGAGCCTGGGACTGCCTCCTGTACCTAGCCCGGTGGCTACACCGTGAACTCTGATCTCTTCTGAGATGAGCCTCTGCCCTCCAGGTCTTCAGGAGGGAGGGAGTGATGGCATCTTGTGAGCTTAAACAGGTACACAGATATGCCAAATGCACAGACACTTCCCAAAAGGTGGACATTTATTCTCTGAGTTACCTATTGGAGGAAGATAAATATTTTCACACCAGGACATGGAAAAACCATTCCCTCAGCCCCCTTTGTCCACCCCCCACCCTCAAAAGGCCCTCCAGACCCATCAAGGGCTCACCTGCCATCTCCCCTTTGGTGGGCTGCCCTTAGGGGCACCAACCCAGACTTAGGCCACCTTTACTTCCTTTCTGTCTCCCCCTCCCACAAACCCCTGGGATGGGGGAGTAGTCTCCAGGTACACCCCATTGTTCCAGCCTCCTGGGGCCACCTCTGCCTTCTCATTCATCTGTTTATTGGTTGATTGATTACTGATGAATTCTACCAAGGCACCTCCCTGGTGCAGGGCCCTGAGCTGGGCCACGACCCCCATCAACCCCAGGGTGTCCCATTCTGCTCCCCCAGCCCCCTTATCTGCAGTTCTGCCAACTGCTCCTTCCCTTTGTCCTCCGGGTGACCTCGGCTCTGTTCCCTTCTTGCCCCCTGGTTGTCAGGGGTGATCCTGGGCGGGCCAGCTCCCACTCCGGACTCGGAAAGAAGCTGACCCCACCCCCTTTGCGTCCCCGCGTCCTAGCGATCTCCTGGGGGCAGAGAGGAGCCTGTGTGCGCGGGGCAGGGATTCGGGAGGGGCCGCACACAAGCAGGGCTGGGCGGGGGTCCCGGGCAGGGGACACGGGGTGAGTGTCCGGGCGGGGCTATGCTGGCGGCGGGGCGCGGGGCGGCAGTGACCTTGGCTGGGGGCGCGGGTCCCGAGGGAGGGGCGGAGCGCGGCGCCGGGCGGGCGGGGAAGGCGCGGGCGCGGCAACGGCT
>NW_017731625.1:1911836-1921055 GCF_001890085.2 Hipposideros armiger | reverse complement strand
GGCGGCGCCGGAGCGAACACCGAGCCGGCCAGCAGCAGCCGCGGCGGCGCCTCAGGGACGAGCGCCCAGGTAGGAGGCCGGGACCGGGGCTGGGACCGGGGCGGGGGCCGGGGCGTGGGCCTGGTGCATCCCACCCGCGCAGCCCGCGGGGCCCTTCCCTGCGTGCCCCTCTTTTGTACGAGCCCCACCCTCCCGGCGGGGCCCTCCACCCGGAACCTCTCCCCAGCCCACAGCACCCTGCTCCTACCGTCCTCCGCTCCCACCTTGGACAGCATCCTCCCCTCCCCCACGGTACCCACAGGGCGCCCTGGGGCCAAGCCAGACCCTCCCCAGTGCCCCTCAGCCCCCCTGTATGGTTGGTCGGTCCCGCTAAGCCAGGGCCCTTCTACGAGGCGCCACTTGGGCCTTGGGCCCGTCTCCCCTCTCCGTGACTTGCACAGCCCTCCTGCCCGCTGGGCCAAGCCAAGCTCCTCACTCTGGAGACCCTCCCTGGCAACTCCCTCCCCCACCACTTAGATTCTCCTCCAGCCAAGGGGAGCCTCTGGGCTGCTCCCCAACCCCGTGTGTTTCCTGTCTCTCAGGCCCTTAGAACAGGCTCTCTCTCACCAAGCCCCTCATTAGTCACATAGTCCCTTGGTCAGACCACCCCCCAACTTGGGCAAGCATCCTGTCCCCCCATGCCCTCCCGAGGGTCAGGCCTGCTTTCTTGCACCTGATGTGGCTGCAACCTCCTGGCGCTGGGCTCCAGGGACCAAGGGCTGGGCTGATTCCCTAATGAGGAGCCTCAGGGTGGGCTGCTTTGCACAGAGGGAAGACCCCAGGCCTTGAGGCCAACCAGGGCTGGTTCAAATCCTGCTCTGCCCTGCCACCTCTCTGCTCTGTGACCTTGAGCCAGTGCCTCCCCTCTCCAAGCATGGGTGCCTGAGAAACCCCCCCCCCAACTCTGCAGGAGGTTAGGGTGGTTTTCCAACAGCACCAGGTGGATGCCTGGCATGGACTGGGGGTTACTGAATGGGGGCTCCTAGTTAGAGATCCCAGACCCCAGCAGGCCCCTCCTGGAGGACACCCCTGCTGATGGGCCTGGAGCCCTGCCAGGGGGTCTGCACGCAGAGCAAGGCCAGGGCTGGGTCTGGGATGGCAGGTGATTGTCACCTGTCACCCTGGGTCCCAGGCCAGTCATGGCAGTGCCTGGCTGCACACCGTGTGCCCACCCAGGAAAAGGCAGTGACTGCAGAGCTGGCTGGCACCCCTCACCAGCCCCCACCCAAAGTCCTCCCATGCTAGCAGTCAACTTTGAGTTACTACTGTTAAAGCTCCTGAAAGTTTGGCTGGCACATAATTTGTGGGGTATGTGCCTGCTGTGACTTTCGTTGTATATCTTTTTCTGACAAACCTGTTACCTTTGATCATTCCGAACATGCCTTCTCAGCCCACTACAGGTTCACACCCTGACCCCCTGTGATCAATAATCCTGATTATCCATCCTTAGCAAGGGCTCCCATGTGCCAGGCACCTGCCTCAGGGCTTTCTCCAGCTTGTCACACTCTCGTCTGGCAACTCCAGGGAGTGGGCACTGCGACTGCTCATGTTTCACAGAGAAAACTGAGGCTCAGGGACACCAAGTTACCTGCTCACGTTCCTGCCACCAGGCTCACATCTCTGGACATACACACACCTGACACAGATACCTAAGGGAAGGAACTTGGCCGAGATGCAATCTTATCCTGTCTGCTCTCCCACTGTAGACCACCCGCTGTACTGAGGGACCCTCAGAGACTGCTGGGAAGGAGGAAGGGAAGGGGGTCTCTCCTGCTGTCTGTTAATAACTACGTGGATGCTGGAGCTAGGCCTCCTGCCTCCCCCCACCACCCCCAGCCTGGGGTTCCTCCTCCACTTCCATTATTTCAGGAATTGCTGTGCTGTGTGACCTCCTGAGGCCACTGGAACTCTCTGAGCATAGGAGAGGGAAAGATGATACGAGGACTCCCTCCTAGGGAGTTCTGTGTCTATGGATACCTTGGACCTGAACAGGAGGCCAGGGCAGGCAGACCATGGTCAGGGTGCAGAGTTTAGGGAGTGGAGAGTTTTCTCTTTGGCCTCATTTTTCATTTTCTCATCTCCAACCTGGACTGTGCATCCCTGCCTCCCAGGACTGCTGTCCCGAATCAGCGCCACGATCTGCAAATTAGGATTCTTGGACCTCCAGCATTAGGGTCACACTTATGGGATGAGGGCAGGAGAGTGGCTTGAAAATTCAGGTTCCCAGGGCCGTGGCCCTGGGCCAACTGATTCATCATTTCCAGGGCTGAGGCCCTGCAAGCTGTACTTTAAATATGCCCTACCACATGACTCCCACGAGGTTGAGGAGCCTCTGGGCTGGAGGAGAGCAGGGATCCTGTCATTGTTGGAGGGAGGCACCATGTCACCCACTATGTAGAGGGGGAACCTCAAGTGGCAGAGAAGCTTTCCCAGGTCACAGAGCCAGGCCTGCTGGCTTGGGGGAGCCCATGGCCACACTAGGAATAGAGAGAAAAGCTGATGCAGTCTGGGGGCCTGGGGAGCATGCAGGTGGGGAAGGATTCATCTCCACGCCTCTGCCAGCCCACAGTCCCCTGGGAAGGAGCCTAGGCCCCAGATTTTGTGTGTGGGGGGGCGGGGAGCCAGCAGAGGGAGCTGGCTCTGAGCCTACATGCAGGGCAGAATTGCAATGTCAGCCCAATCATCCAGAAGGCCCTTCCCAGGATGCAGGAGAAGTGGTACCTCCTCTGAGAAGCTGCCCCTCCTGCTCCCTGGGCCTGGAGCTGGCCCCTCCTGGCCAGGTGGCATTTTGTGTCTGACACTCCTCTCTGTACAGGGTCGGCCTGGGGTTCTGGCAGCTGGCAAGGACCCCCACCCCGGAGTGAAAGATGCCTGAGCAGAGTAATGACTACCGCGTGGTGGTGTTCGGCGCAGGTGGTGTGGGCAAGAGCTCGCTGGTGCTGCGCTTCGTGAAGGGCACATTCCGAGACACCTACATCCCCACCATTGAGGACACCTACCGGCAGGTGATCAGCTGCGACAAGAGTGTGTGCACATTGCAGATCACCGACACCACAGGCAGCCACCAGTTCCCAGCTATGCAGCGGCTGTCCATCTCCAAGGGCCACGCCTTCATCCTGGTCTTCTCTGTCACCAGCAAGCAGTCGCTGGAGGAGCTGGGGCCCATCTACCAGCTCATCGTGCAGATCAAGGGCAGCGTGGAGGACATCCCCGTCATGCTGGTGGGCAACAAGTGTGACGAGACACAGCGGGAGGTGGACACCCGTGAGGCCCAGGCCGTGGCCCAGGAATGGAAGTGCGCCTTCATGGAGACATCAGCCAAGATGAACTACAACGTCAAGGAGCTCTTTCAGGAGCTGCTCACGCTGGAAACACGCCGCAACATGAGTCTCAACATCGATGGCAAGCACTCCAGCAAACAGAAGAGGACAGACGGCATCAAGGGCAAATGCGTCCTCATGTGAGCCCTGGACGCCCCGCAGCTGCCAGTCCCGGCCCCTGGCCCAACCCCATGCCTCCCCCAACGCCGCCCTGCAGCCAGCGCTGCCATCCCCTCTCTCACCTCTTTTACTTTTCTGACATCCAACATCCCCACTGGGGACACAGAGGCCCCTTCTAGCCCGCGGCAGGTCTGAGGCTCCAATCCAGCTCTGTCACATCCTTCCACCCTGTCCCTCTGTTCCACCCTTCTGTCTGTACCCCCCAAGGCCAAGTGCTGGAGGTGGTCCCCTTGATCTGCACATGGGAAAATAGGGAAGCTGCCTGTCCCCTTGGGGACCGAGGATGCTGGGTTTTCCCCACCTTTGCCCACCTCCATGTCAACCCGGACCCCCATCTCTGTCCCTTTGCCTTGGGTGCCCCCAGCCAGACCTGTGCCATCCCCACCCATTAGGTCACTGTGACCTAGCTGGGGAGGAGGGAGTTGAAATGCACATGGACCTCAGATTTTGTTTTCTCCTATTTGGTGTTTAACATACACACTGCCCACCCACTTCCATCCCTCATGATCTCTGGCCTGTGCTCCCTGCCTGGGGCCCCAGATCACCCCTCTCGCTTCTGTCCCCACAGCTTGGGGTAAGGGGGCATTGCGGGATGGACCTCAGGCTGCCAGGCAATAACCACAGGGCCCACAGCAGCACCCCACCAGTCCAGAACCCTACTCCTCACCCAGCCTGGGCCTGGCATGCAGGCAGGGGAGGCCCAGGACCAGCCAATGGTCACAGCACAATTTTGAGGACTGCTTAGCATGAATGTGGGGAGCCTTCCTGGAGACGGCTCGCAGACAGAGATTGTCACAGTGCATCATCAGCAAGCCCTGGGCAGGGGCTGAGGTGTTGGGAGGGGGTACCTGGGGCCTCCTCCAGAGACAGGTGACTGGAATCACCATCAGCAGAATCTGGGGGGCTCAAGGCAGAGCCCTGTCCAGCCTACTCACCACCTGCACCCAGAGAGGGGGTTCCCCAAAAAGGCGTGTATCCTAGAGTTGGGATGTCTCTGCCACCATGAGATTCTGAGGTTTTGTGAGAGTGTCTAGATAACTCTACATTCGTGGAGCCCCACGGGGCTGTGTCTGGCAATGAAGTTGACTTGTAGGCCTGGAGTGGGGGGTGACCATGGGATGGTGTATTTGTGCAAGTTGCTCTTCAGGGGCCGATGGTTTGTGTGTAAGATTGTGTCTGTGTGTGCACCTGTGTGTGTGGCTATCACTGGGGTGGTATGTGCGTGTGACAGTCTGTGTATGTATGGGGTACATGTTTGGGTGGGTAGTGTGGTTGTCAACAGGACTGGATATTTGGATGTACCAACATGAGTGTGACTCTAAGTGGCTGTGTTTTTGGGAACAGGTAACGTGATTTATCAGACACCATCTGTGAACCTGTGTGTTCTCACTGTGTGAGGAACACTAAGCCTGTTTGACTCTGTAGCAAGGTGGCTCTTGGATCAAATGACCACAAACTCAGCAACTTGGAACTACACACATTTGTTATCTCCTAGTTTCTGTGGGCCAGGAACCTGAGCACGGCTAAGCTGGCTTCTCTGCTCAGGGTCTCACAAGGCTGCAGAAACAGTATTGCCTGGGCTGTGGTCTCATCTGAAGGCCTGACTGGGGAAGGACCCGCTTCCCAGTTTGAATGGTTGTCGGCAGCACTCAGTCCTCTGCAGTTGCTGGACGAGGGCCTCAGTTGCTCACTAGCTGTCACCGGGAGCTGCCCTCTGCTCCCTGTCCCATGGGCCTCTCCCCAGGGCAGCTCGAAGCATTGGGTGTGAGGAAGCTGTGTGTGTATGTGCTTGTGTGTGCTTGTGCATACTGAGACTGAACTGTGCATGTGAGAGAGAGAGAGAGAGGCCATGTGGCTGTCCAGTCATGTGGCCGTGTGGAACTGTAGGTAGGTAAGAGGGACTCTTTGTGTTCAACTTGGTGACAGTGTGTTTGTTTTTCTTTTTGTTTATGACTGTTCACAAATGTTTATGGGGCTCATGATGAGAGAGAAGGAGTGTGTGTGTGTGTGTGTGTGTGTGTGTGTGTGTGTGTGTGAGAGAGAGAGAAAGAGAGAGAGCCCTGCCCAGCCACTGGGCACATGGATGGGCCCACAAAAGATCTGGTAGCATCCTATCTAAGCACAGCTGAGCCCCCTTATCCTGTAGAGGATCTAGGGCCCACCAGCAGCTGGTGTTGCCCCTTCGCCCACTCTGGGAGTGGTTCCTGGGCTTTGAAGGTGCTGGAGAGGGTGGGGCTGGGCAGGGGTCTGTGGCCCTTTCTCAGGGACATACCCTGATAGCACAATCTCCCTGGGGTCCTGCCCCTCCAGGCCTCTCCCACCTCTGGCCCTGCCCCGACCCTGGGGACAGAGGGATTCTGCAGTAGGAGGGGCCAGAGCCTGCCTTGGCTGCTGGCCTGTCCTGCCTGGGGATCCCTGGGTCTGGGGACCATGCCAGGCCATGCTTGCTGTGATTCCACCCCTACCCTTTCTCCCCCTGCATGTGGGTGCCCCCCACTCCTCACTGTGGGGTCTGTGTAGTGTTCACTCTAGAAATAGTCTTCCTGCAATAAAGAAATGGATCCTATATTCCCTACTAGTGCGCTTTCTTTGGGGTAGGGGTGGGGAGTCAGCTGGCTAGCTGCAAAGGATGAGAACATGAAGGATGGGGCGGTGAGGGATGAGGGTAAAGGGTGGGGGTGAGGAAGGGAAGAGCTGAGAGGTAGGCAGTGAAAGCCTTGTGGGTATGGGGGAGGTAAGAGATGGGGATGTTACAGGTGGAGAGGGGACAGATGAGGTGAGAGAGAGGGCCATGAGGAAGGGAGATGAGGCAGGAGCAGGCTGGGCTCGGCTGGGCATGGCTCTGTGTGGCTCTGGCTCAGTCTTCTCCCTCAGGCCTTTAATTCTCCATTCACTCTGCACTCATTACCTGGGGGCACCTTCCTAGACTGGACTCTGTGAACTTCAGCTATTTCCCTTCAGGGCCCAGCAGAAGGGGTATGTTGCAGGTGCTCACGGGAACCCCGGAGGGAACTGAGCAGAGAGGGATCATCCTCCTCCTTGTTCCCCCCACCCACCCCATGCGATTTTTCATCTGCCACTCCTCCTTTCCACCCATCCAGACCAGCTAGGCAGGTGACTCAGCAGTAAGAGATAAGGCCTGGTTCAGGGAAAAACTGAGAGGAAGAACTGAGATACCATCCATTCACTTGTTCATTCATTCACTTATTCATTCATTCATTCATTTAGTATGTAACAGGCACTAACTGTGAGCCTGGCCCTGTCCTGGATGTTGGACCCACAGCAATGACTGACTCAAACCCCAGGGTTCCCGCCCTCTCAGAGCTCAAAACCTACTAAGGTGGAGGACCTCCCCCCTCACACACACACACACACACAAAGAACTGAATCAGATCAGTTATGCTGTGAATAAGGGAAACCTGACCACAAAAGTGACATGGAGGCAGGAGTCCGGGTGATTAGGGAGGCTGAGCTGACTCAGGAGGTAACATCAAGCTGACACGGGAAGGTGGAGTAGAGGCCAGCCCCAAGAGGATGATCTGGGATGGAGCACCAGGCTGGGAGAACAGCACGAGCAAATGCCCTGAGGCCCCATTGAGGGCCAGAGTGTCAGGAGAGGAGTGAGGGGAGGGTAGAAGTGAAGAGGATCAGCGAGGTGAGCAGGGATCCAGCAAGGGCCCAGTGGCCTGGGGGGAAGTCTGGGCTTCTATGACGAGGACAGGAAGGCATCATGGAAACATTGTAGCCACAACAAGAGACCTCACTGGCCCTGCTAGACTCAGCACTTACTGTAGCCAGTTGAGGGGATCAGGGAGGCACTATGAGTCCTATACTATGTGTACATGGAGAAGAACCCACAGGGCCTCGATTTCCCCATCTGCTATATGGCTCATGGCTGAGTTTGCAAACTTATAAGAATGGACAGGATTAGGACAGGATGATGGCGAGGGCTTTTTTTTCCTGCCCCTTTGGGTTTTGGGTTTGAGAAAAGTTCCTCGTGTGCCTCACCCCAGGCCTGGTGCTGCCTGAAGTGTACGCAGCCATTTCATTCAGATGCTGCAGGAATTCTAGACATTCTGATTTTTCAAGAGTGCCTGGAAATCTGGATTTCCTTTTGTGAAACATCCTGATTTTTTTTTTTTTAAGATTTTACTGGGGAATTGGGGGAGGCAAACAGCGCTGGGGAATTGGGGGAAGGGGAACAGACAAGTTGCTGTCCTTTTGTTCTTCAGTCTAGTTGTGGAGGGCATCGCTTCACTGGCCCATGTTGGTATTATCATTGGGTTCTTCCCAGCTGAGGCAGTCGCTCGCTGGACATTGGATGGCCGCTCATGGTGGACTCATGGCAGCTCACACCGGCTGCCCACCACTCACACTGGCTGTGGGCCACTCACGGTAGCCTACCGCAGCCCACTGCAGCAGGGGCTGCAGCCTACGCCTGCTCCGGTGACTCACAGCAGCCCAGCTTCAGGATGAGCTGTTTTCACCATCTTAGCTGTAGAGGGCCCAGCATCACTGGCCCACATGTGGGATTTGAACTGGGGCCCTGCTGCTCAGAGCTGGCGTTCCAAGCCAACTCTTAACCACTGTGCCACTCAGCCGGCCCGAAATGTCCTGATTTTTTTTTTTAAGATTTTTATTGGGGAATTGGGGGGATGGGAACAGTGCTGGGGAATGGGGGAAGGGAACAGACAGTTTTGTTCTTCAATCTAGTTGTGGAGGACGTTGCTTCACTGGCCCAAGTTGGCACTATCATTGCGCTCTTCCCTGGTGAGGCAAATCAGTCGCCGGCTTCTGGACCACCGCTCCTGGCGGCTTGAGGGCCGCTCACACTGGCTGCTGGCTACACACGGTAGCCCATGGCAACCCACTGCCACAGGGGCTGCAGCCTATGCCATCGTCGGTGACTCAGGGCAGCCCCAGCTCCAGGTTGAGCTGCTGTTCAGCATCTTAGCTGTGGAGGGCACTGTCACTGGCCCTCATATGTGGGATCCGAACCGGGCCCTCTGGCTTCCCAAGCCAGTTCTTAACCATCGCGCCACTCGGCCGGCCCCCGTCCTGATTTTTTAATGTTGGCAGGGAATTTAGATTTTTTAAAGGATGTTTGGGCCACATCTCACCTAGGGGCCATGAGTTTCAGATCCTTGTTCAGACAGTAATTCCTCTGGAGGAACATGAGCTGGGGAGTGAGATGTCCCCCGACCCCAGGAGCCTCGTGTTCTCTGTGTGCTGTAGGGGATGAGCTGGGAAGTTCCTGCGGGGATGACAGGAGCCCTAGGGTGCTCAGCTGGGAGGCTAGCGGCTCAGATTACAGAGCCTCAGCCTTGCACAAAGTTCTTAAGTCCAGAATACAGAGGCTGAATCCTCCTGAATAAGAAACTCTCGCCTCCATGAGCGCTGGATGCTTTTGGAGACATACTAAATGTTTTCCAACATCACCAGGGGAGCATGTTAAAAGTGACATTTCAGGGGTTCAGTTCCCGCAGGATTCTGGATGGTTCCATCTGGGTGGGGCCCCAGGAAACTGCTTTTTTTTTAAAGATTTTTTATTGGGGTATTGGGGGGGTGGGGACAGTGCTGGGGAATTGGGGGAAGGGGAACAGACAAGTTGCTGTCATTTCGTTCTTCAGTCTAGTTGTGGAGGACGTTGCTTCACTGACCCAAGTTGGCACCATCATTG
>NW_017731625.1:1894912-1903706 GCF_001890085.2 Hipposideros armiger | reverse complement strand
GACTCACAGCAGCCCAGCTCCAGGTTGAGCTGTTGTTCAGCATCTTAGCTGTAGAGGGCAGTGTCACTGGCCCTCATATGTGGGATCCGAACTGGGGCCTTCTGGCATCCCAAGCCAACTCTTAACCAACGCGCTACTCGGCCAGCCCTGGGCTAAACTATTTCTAATAAGATTTTATGATTGCATTAAAAAGATGTTTGTCTTTTAAAAATAGACTGTAGTTTTAGAGCAGTTAAAGGTTCATAGCAAATTGAACACAAGGCATAGAAATTTCTCATGTATCCCCTGCCCTTCACATGTACACAGCCACCGCCATTATCAACGTCTCCCACCGGAGTAAACATTTATTATAATTGATGAACCTACGTGGACACATCATTGTCTCCAACATCCGTGGGTGACATCAGGGTTCATTCCTGGTGTTGGACTGTCGGTGGGTTTGGACAAATGTATAAAAACACGTATCCACCGTTATAGTGTCACACAGAGTAGTTTCACCTCTCTAAACACCCTTTCTCCTCTTCAACAGAAACAGGTCTCTCCAACAGAAACAGGATTCCAAAAAGCAAAACAAGTGGAACTCATTTTAATGATATATTTCACGTGACCCAGTACCCAGAATATTAGCATTGCAACATGTCATCAATTTAAAGGTGTCAATGAACACTCTCCATTCTTGCTTTTGAATGAAGCCTTCGAAACCTGGTGTGTTTTTTACACTCACAGGTTTTTACATCTCAGAATGAGCCACATTCCACGTGCTCAATGTCACATTACAACTGGTGGTTGCCATACTAAGCATCGCAGGTCTAGGAAGTAAATAGGGGAAATTTTAGGAGAAAATAAGACCTATGGAGGCATATGGGTATAGCTTAGCGTTTGGACACATTGTGGGTTGTTTTTAGAGCTGTTAAAGTATCTGTCTGCTGGTTGGAAATGTGGGTTGAGAATCAGAGCACCCTAGAAAGTCAGTTCTGGAAGGGTCCCCCAGATTGTCCAGTCGAGGCATGGTCCATGCAGTAAATCCATCCTGTCATCTGTTTTTATATGGCCCCTGGGCGGAAATGGTTTTTACATTATTACATAGTTGGGGAAAAAATCAAAAGAAGCGTCATATGAATTGTATAACACATGAAAATTATGTGGAGTTCACATTTCAGTATCCAGAAATAAAGTTTTATTGGCACAAAGCCACACGCATTCATTAATCTGTCGCCTATTGCGGCTTTCATGGTACCGCATACGAGACCATATAGCTTGAAAAGCTGAAAGTATTGATTCTCTGGCTCCTTACAGAAAAAGCCTGTCAATCCCTCTGGTCCAACGTGCATGGTTTACAGATGGGGAAACTGAGGCCCAGTGGTTTCACAGGTTCACGGCAATGCTCGGACTTGAACTAGGGGTTTCATAGTTTTTATCATTTCATTTAAGCATCAATACTAGGCGAGCAAAGAACAGTTAACTTCAGAGACGTTGCCTCCAATGCTGTCTTGCTAGGAGCTTGCATTCCCATAGCTAGCCACCTGGTTGAGCAGAGGGTAATGATATGGGGACAAATATACAGAATGATTCTGTTTCCCACAGCCCTGTGCCATACATACTTAGTAAGAAGATCGAAAATTTATTTTCTTTAGTGTTACAACAGAGCCGCCCATCTTAGAAATAGGGCTCTGAGATTTGATGAGCTGTAGCATCAGCTCAAAACTAGAGCACATTTGAAAATGTCAGCTCTGTTTATTATAATGTTACTTAAAGACATACAAATGTAAAACTGTGTATAGATGTGCTGTGCTCATAGCTTTTATACCGTAAACTGAAAGAAATGTATTGTAAATAAAAACAAATCAGTAACACAGTAAAGTAA
This sequence comes from Hipposideros armiger, assembly GCF_001890085.2. Lineage (NCBI taxonomy): Eukaryota > Metazoa > Chordata > Mammalia > Chiroptera > Hipposideridae > Hipposideros > Hipposideros armiger. Next base: position 1,901,842 of record NW_017731625.1, on the reverse strand, counting down.
CGGTCATCCAAACTGCATAGTTAGAGGAACAATCTTTTTTTTTTTTTNGAGGGCAGTGTCACTGGCCCTCATATGTGGGATCTGAACCGGGGCCCTCTGGCGTCGCATGCCAGTTCTTAACCATCGCACCACTCGGCCGGCCCAGGAAACTACTTTTTAAGATCCAGGCCCAGGAGTTACGAAATTGAGAAACCCTGAAAATTATGAGATAGGCTTGGGCAAACGACCTTGGGTTTAACCTCTGTGACTCAGTTTCCACCTTTGTAAAATGGGGATTATACCTTTTCTCTTCCTAGCCTTATGCAGAGGGTTCAACCAGAGGGAGCAATTATTATTGTCCTGCATTGCAAGTCAAGAGACCAATTAGGAGGTGACATTCTTCCTTTTCTTAAGTGAGCCCTCGTAGCTAGGATTCGGGATTCGAACTCGAGAAATGCTTTGCGCCTCCTTGACGTCACCAAGTCGCCTCTGAAAATCCGCTGGTAGCCCAGCCGCCGAGTCAGCCACAGCGTTCTATTTACATATTAGCATAGCCCCGCCCCCCGCGCGGTCCCGGCTTGCGTTTGGCCAGCAGCTGTGCCACTCAGCGTTCCGCCTTCAGGCCCCTCCCACGCCTGGAGCCACACCCCCGTTTCTGGGCGCAGCCTACCCCGCTGCCTGCCCTGCGCCCCGCCCTTGGCCCGGGCTCCCGCTGCCGGGGCCCGCGATTGGCTCCGCCGTCCACCAGTGCCCGCCCCCCGCGCACCGGCCCCGCCCCGCGGAGGGGAGGTTGTGCTCGCGTTCCAGGCAGGGGGTTCGGCTGCGTGGAGGCGCTGAGGCGGCCGCGGCGTCCGACAACCAGGTAAGAGCTCGTGCAGCCGCGGTCCCAGCTCGGGTCCGCCGCCCCCAACTCCGGTGCCGACGGTCAGGGCGCGGCTGGGCGGAGGACAGGCTGGGGCAGCCTGGGAGTAGGCACTGAGAGGGCTCCTATTTGGCTGTGGACTTGTGGGTCGGGGTCTGCTGAGGAGGAGTCTGGTGCTGGAGTTGGGGGTCCAGGCTAGGATTGGGGGTCGAGGTCAGCTGGGGAGCCGATTGAAGTTGAGGTCTAGGTTAGCTGGGTAGGGGATGAGGTTGAGTTGAGGGTGGAGGTTATTTGAGGAGGGGGCTGGGAGTGAAGTTGAAGATGGAGGTGTGCTGGGGAGGGTGCTGGGGCTGGATGGAGATCAAGGGGGGGCGGTTAGCTGGGGAAGGGGAGGAGGCGGGGGATGAAGGTCGAGGTTCTCTGGGGAGGGCTGGCCTGTTATGTGGGGGTCTCGGCTTGTGTTGGTGGTCGAGGTCAGCTAGGGAGGTGACTGAAGTCAAGGTGGAGAGTAGCTGGGGAGGGGGGCTGGGGATGAAAATGGGGGTCTGAGTTAGCTGGGCAGAAGGTTGGAGATGGAGTTGGGGTCGGGATTAGCTTGGGAGGGGCATAAGGTTTGAGGTGAGGGTGGAACTTATTTGAGGAGGGAACTGGGAGTGGGGTTGAAGGTGGAGGTTTGCTGGGGAGGAGGCTGAGGAGTGGAGTTGGCAGGGAAGGGTGATGGGGGAACCCAGGGTTGGGGTGAGCTGAGAAGGGGCCAGAGGGCAGAGTTAGGGGAGGGCTGAAGGATGGAGGTGGGGTCAGCCTCCTTTCAGAAGGGGTGGGAGAGATGTCCCGAGACGTGGCGAGTCAGGAGTGCATGGGGTGGTGAGAAAGGAAGTGGGGGACCCAGTGATTGTGGGATAGAGGGATGACAGGTGTTTTTCGGGAGATTGACTAATCAGGGGGAAATGGGGTTTCTCTGTTAGAAGTCAATTATAAGGATTGTGGAGGGGACTCGCCTCCACTTTTGAGGACTAATCATTCGGTGTAGGGGGCATCCAGCAGAAGCCCCTTGGCACCAGTGAGCTGGAGGAGATGGGGTTCAACGTACTTTGCTGGGTCTGTGTCTGGGTGGAGGGTGCAGATGAGAGCATCTTGGGAAGCAGAAAAAGCTCGTGTTGGTGACTGAATTTTTCAGGAATTTTTGGGCTCAGAAGTGAGGAACCAAAGTGGGAGTTTTGGGGAGGATGACATTGAGGGATGTGGGCGGCACTTTGTTTTTCCTGGGGAGCGGGGGTTGCTAGGGGATGGAAGGTGGGCGGGAGAAGACTGGGTGATGAGCAGCAGGGAGGAGGCTCCCACTGTTGCTAGGTGTCAGCGAGGCCAAGGGCAAGTTCACAGACTTGTTCAGTGGGATGCTGAGGTCTCTCAGAGATGAACAGTGTATCGGATTCGTGCATGGCTGAGTGGGCTCTGGGAGGTTTAGTTTACTCTTCTGTAAGATGGGACTAACAAAACAGTAACAGGCACCTCACAGGGTCACACGGAAGTCAAATGCGTGCACCTAGCATGCTCTTGGCACATGGCGAGGCTACGTGCTGCCTTGATAATAATGTTCTAAATTAAGGTTTTTTGAGAGGGGGGAAGGTGGGTGGGTAGAATGACTGGGTGTCAGGGAGGGGAAGGAGGGAATTGGTTAGAGCTTGACTCCAGTCTTTCAACGTTGGGGTGTACGTAAGATTCAACCCTGGAGCATTCAAAAAGAAACTGCAAAAACAAAAACAAAAGAGTCCATCTTATTAAAAGTGAGGAAAAACTAACAGAAAAAGAAGAATCTGTCTGGAAGTTCTGAAGGTTTGTTAAGGAACAAGCATGTCTACTTAAGAGAAGGCTGCATGGGTGTTCTGATTTAGGTGTACCCCACAGGAGCCTTTTGGGTGTGTACCCCAAAGGGAAGCATTGGGCCACGATTATCTGCTCTTTAAATATATGAGTGTTACAACTTGAGAGGATAGACCTGGGTCCCTCCATAGGCTCAGCTGATTTTGGCACCATCCTGGGCACTAAGGGGTGTTGAGCAGCATCCCTGGCCCCCACCCACTCCATGCCAGGAGCACCCCTAGTCGTGACCACCACAAAAATCCCCAGACATTACCTAGTGTCCCCTGGGGGCAGCATCACCCCAGTTGAGACTCCCGTTATAAACAAAACTAAGTTTTTTTCTCTTTTAAAGGCCACATCTCCCCTTTGATGCTTAGGAAGTTCAGCTCAGGTTTGGAATTTGTTTTTAAATCATCTAGTATTCTCATTTTGAGAGGAAAAAGAAATAAAATGAAAATCACACTGCTTTTAGAGAATTTTAGAAACGCTGACCTCTTTCTAGGTGGGTCTTTTGTGCAGTGTTTGAACACTTACACTGCTTTTGAATATGGGATTAATTGATCAGTTGCAGGCATTGAAAAATGCCAAAGTGGGCAATTTGCCCCCTTGGTTTTGACCTAGAGCAGGAAGGTTGAGTTCTTAGGTAATTCTCTGTCTTCTGTAGGAAAGATCCTGTGACTGATGCCATTGTTTTCTGCTCTTGTTTTGTAAATCCTGGGCCCTCTCATTTGAAGGAAAAGACAGCTGAACCTGAATTACCCTGACACACAGGCGATCTGCTCTGTGTTTACTGAATAGAGGCATTTATGTTTTGGTCCACCGTGTAGTAGTGTAAAAAGCTTCTTCCATTCAAGGTATTATGACAGGTTTTCTCATTTGCACCTGAACAAGTCATTATCTTTAAAATTTACTAGGTCATTCGTATTCTTAAAGCTCCATTGTAATTTCTTACATAATTTTTACAAAAGGGTCTTTGGGCCTGGCCTCCATGACTTTGGAACTTTCCAGAGCTTTCTAGAGAGACGGGTCACCAGGATAGTTATGTGACTGTTGGGTGTTGACACGCACTTATTCTCCCCGTTCCCGTGTGTTTTAACTGACTACAGCAGTGAAGCTTTGTGTCCCATTCACCCCCTGCCTGGGTCCTTTAAAGGCTGGCTCCTTTTACAGTTCTGGTGCTTCACCAATTTTCTCTTGTGCTACCCTTTGGTGAGGCCTCTCTTCAGGGTCTAGAGAAAAGTGTTCACTACATGTCGCCCAGGAGACCTTAGAGCTGAGACAGGGAGTTGAAAAGGGGTGACCTGTCCCAGGCAGTCACTTCCAGTCACTTCTGTCCTCCCTGCATGGCCTTCATAGCTTAACTCTCTCAGTGCCTTTTGTCCTGCCAGCGGGTGGGCAGGGGGGCTTTGGGCAGCTCTGAGACTTCCAGAAATGGCTACTAGCTCTCCTTGAGGACCTTGCAAAGGGGAAAGTCTTATTGTTTTTTATTGTTTTTGTTTTTTAAAAAATATTGTTTTATTGGGGAAGGGGAACAGCCAAGTTGTTGTCCTTCAATCTTAGTTGTGGAGGACACAGCTAGCTCAGTTCCAACTCTAGTCGCCATCCGGCTACCCATCAGCAGCTCGCGGCTGCTCAGCTCAAGATGCTGTGTTCAATCTTAGTTGTGGGTGGGCATAGCCCACCATCCCATGCAGGAGTCAAACCGGAAACCTTGTTGCTAAGAGCGCATGCTCTAACCACTGAGCCATCCAGCTGCCCTTCGGCAGCTCAGGACAGCTCAGCTCAAGGTGCAGTGTTCAATCTTAGTTGCGGGTAGGTGTAGCCCACCATCCCATGCAGGAGTCGAACCAGCAACCTTGTAGTTAGGAGCATGTGCTCTCACCAGCTGAGCCATCCTGCCACCTGTTGGCAGCTAAGTGGCAGCTCAGCTCGGGCGCAGCTCATTAGCCCCTGTGGGAACCGAACCGGCGACTCTGTTGCTGAGAGCTCGTGCTCTTAACCATCTGAGTCACTCAGCCGGCCCTGTTTTTAATTTTTAAAATTTAAGTACAATTTTCATGTCATAAAACTCAGCCATTTGAAGCACACAGTTCAGTTATTTTGGTAAGTTTATTAAGTTGTGCAGCCATCCCCATAAACCCATTTTGTTTATTTTTTAATTTTTTTAAAAGATTTTTATTGGGGAATTGGGGGATGGGAACAGCACTGGGAAATTGGGGGAAGGGGAACAGACAAGTTGCTGTCCTTTTGTTCTTCAGTCTAGTTGTGGAGGACGTTGCTTCACTGGCCCAAGTTGGCACCATCATTGCGCTCTTCCCGGGCGAGGCAGATCAGTCGCCGGCTTCTGGATGGCCGCTCACAGCGGCTGCTGGCCGCTCACGCTGGCTGCTGGCTACACACGGTAGCCCATGGCAACCCACTGCAGCAGGGGCTGCAGCCTACGCCGTCGCCAGCGACTCACAGCAGCCCAGCTCCAGGTTGAGCTGTTGTTCAGCATCTTAGCTGTAGAGGGCAGTGTCACTGGCCCTCATATGTGGGATCTGAACCAGGGCCCTCTGGCGTCTCAGCCAGCTCTTAACCATTGCGCCACTCGACTGGCCCCCCATAAACCCATTTTAGATCATTCTGTCACCCCAATAAGATACCTCATCCCCATCAGCAGTCACTCTGCAGCCCTTGACAAACACTAATCCCCCTTCTGTCTGTGGATGTGCCTATTCTGGACATTTCACGTAAGTGGAATCACACACTGTGTGGATTTGTGTATCTGGCTTCTCTCACTGAGCACCGTGTGGTCAGGGTCCATCCACGTTGTGGCGAGTGTCAGCACCTCACTCCTTTTCACAGCTGAGTAATATTCCATTGTGTGGATGGACCACACTGTGTTTATTCATTCATTTGTTGATGGATATCTGGGTTGCTCCCACCTTTGGAAGTGAAGAGTCATAGCTTTCCCCTAGGCACTCCACAGTCCACTAAACCGAAACTTGCGGGGTTTGTCTGGTGTCAGCCCTCTGGGTTTTACCTCGCTCTCTTCCGTCTGTGTTTCTTTTCCCCTGCGTTAAGCCCTTTACTGTCTCTTGCTCAGAGCATCCCAGTGCTAGATCAGCCTTCATTCTGTCCCTCTCCGCTGGGTCCATCCCTCATGACCAGGATCTTCTCTCTAAAGCACAGATCAGTTCGTCATTTCCCTGCCACCTTCACCAACTCATCACCCACTTGATAGATTCAGAATCCCTCATGCAGCCCTTTGTGGCACCTTGGGAGTTGCCCCACCTTACCTTTCCAGAGCAACCTTCACTTTGAGTCCAGGAACCACCCCCTTCTGCTCCCCCCTTCTGCCCACCCCAACGCATGCCCAGTGTTCCTGGACGGCTGGTTTGCTGTCTCCTTTGTTTGAAACCTTCCTTCCTTCCTTTCTCTCCCCAACAAAGGCTGGTTGTGTGCCTATCTTAAGCATCAGAATGTGTGCCAGGCACTGGGAGCACCCTGTGAATGTGATGCTTGTGTGCACATGTGGGGAGGTGTGGAGACAGGGACCCAGGGCTGTTCTGTCCCTGGAGGTGGTGAAGATGGGGACCCAGGGCCGTTCTGTCCCTGGAGGTGGNGTTCTGTCCCTGGAGGTGGTGAAGATGGGGACCCAGGGCCGTTCTGTCCCTGGAGGTGGCAGAGATGGGGTCCCAGGCCTGTGTATTCCATGAGCTCCACAGGTGTGATGACAGTAAATTTTTCAGGGAGCAGAGAGTTGGGGATAACCCCTGTGCATAGGATGGATAATCAGGAGACAAGACAAGAGAGAAGTTTTGCAGTGACAAGTTAGCCAGGGGACAGGTGCGGGGAGCAGCCCACCTGTGTGAGGACCAAGCTGGGGCTGGGTGTTTCCATGTTGTCTTATGTTGGGTCTCCTCCTGGGCAATGCGGACAGCGGGGCCAGGTCTTTCTCTGTGGGGGGATGTCCAGAGCACTGGGGGGCGGAGCAGCACCTCTGGGCCCCACCCACTCAATGCCAGGAGCACCCCCAGTGTGACAACTACAGTTGTCTCCAGACATTGCCCAGTGTCCCCTGGGTGCAGAACCAACCCAGTTGGGAACCATTGGGCTAAACTATTTCTTTTTTTAAAGATTTTTATTGGGGAATTGGAGGAAGGGGAACAGACAAGTTGCTGTCCTTTTGTTCTTCAGTCTAGTTGTGGAGGACGTTGCTTCACTGGCCCAAGTTGGCACCATCA
>NW_017731625.1:1884600-1892482 GCF_001890085.2 Hipposideros armiger | reverse complement strand
TTCAGCATCTTAGCTGTAGAGGGCAGTGTCACTGGCCCTCATATGTGGGATCCGATCTGGGGCCCTCTGGCATCCCAAGCCAGTTCTTAACCAACGTGCCACTTGGCCGGCCCTAGAGGAATAATCTTGATGTCAGGCAATGGTGTTTTTTCAACAGTGTTCCAAGAGCCACAGTTTGCCAGGCAGACTGTCCTTGGGCAAGGTTGCAAACTGGCCAGTTACAGTGAAGACAAACGTTTCCTTGGGCTGGGAGCCAAGGACAGTCTCTGTTCAACACGTGCTGAACTTAGAAATGCCTTTCTCTTTAGGTTGAGAATTTACAGGCCATTAGTTCTTCACATGGGCTGAGTTTTAAATATTCGAAGCAGGGGCGAGAAATGGAAGATTTTTTTCTTTCAAATTGCTACTTAATGAAATATAATGTTGCTTTTGACTTTATCTTTTGAGTTGACAACAGGAGGTGATGGGGAAAAATGGGGCTGGGCAAGGCTGTGTGGTTGGCCGGGGTTGTTTATTGTTTAGAAAATTGATTGGCCCCTCTCTTTCTCTCCATCTCTCTCTCTCTCTCTGCCTCTCCCTCTCATGGAAGGGTTCTAGTAGGCTCTCAGGGACTGTGTAAGGGAAACCAAATCGTGTGCGTGGTGTCCACAGCCTCAGAGCTGTGTCTGTAGGTTTGGGCCTCAGAGGGACAGGGGATCAGGGTTCCAGCCCTGGCTCCGCCTCTCATTTCCACAATGGAGAGTCTCCTCTCTTCCCCCTCCGTCTCCCTAGCTGTGAAATGGGCTATCCAAGGTAAGATTACATCTGTACCCCTGTGTAAGGCAGCACAGCACCCCACGTGTGTGTCTCTAAGAAAGGTAGACTGAGTTACCAGACCTGTTTTCTTCTTGTTATTATTAATTTTTTACTTTGGACTAATTTGAGATGTACAGATAAGTCTCAGAGTTTCCGAGTATCCACATCAGCTTATTAGCAGCTTATACTCCCTCCCGGAGCACCTTGGCCGTGCTAAGAAATTAACATGGGTGCATTATATCACATGAAGTCCACACTATTCACATTTCACTAGCTTGTCCCTAATGTCCCTTGGCTGCCCCAGGACCCCATCCAGGATCCTTGTGATATTAGTCATGACATCTTAGCCCCCCTGGACTGTGACAGTGTCTCCAATATTCCTTGTCTTTTGTGCCTGGACAGTTATGAGGACAGTTCAGGAGTTCTGCAGAATGTACCCTGATCTGGGTTTGTCTGGTGTTTTCTCGTGATCAGACTAGGCTATGGGTTTGGGGGAAGAGCACGCAGAAGTGTGCTCTTTTTTGTCATAGCCCACTGGGGATCCTTGACCCCATAGGATGTCACCCTGAGGATGACCTTGAACTCCAGGTCCAGGTAGTCTTTGGGGAGTTGGAAACTCATCGTCTTACACACCTTCTAATTTGAGACACATGGATCCCACCTGTCTCAAATCAATGTGTAGGCGTGTGTGGGGGTGGGGGGAGGGAGGCATGTATGGGTCCCATCTCTGGTGATTGAAATGAGCTGGCCCTGAGTGTTTTAGCACAGCTTTGCCTAGGGGCCACATTTTAATAAGGGGGGCTTTAGACCTGGGGGTACAGTTACAACACAGCCCAAGGCTCAGAAATCATGTGACAGCATTGGTACTCCTGCCCTCAGGGTCAGCCCATCTCCCAGCATCTTCGTTCTCCTCGAGGGCAGAGCATTGCTGGGAAGCTAGCAGTCTTGTGGGGAGGTGTTTGGCGTGTCCTTTAAAAGTGAAACTGGGCAGCAATGGGTGGTCTCCCTGGGGATAAGGCAGGAGTTTCTCCAGCCGCTTTGGGACAGTGAATGAGAGCCTGTGTTGCACGAGGCCTGTTCCTCAGTGGCCTCTTTCTACTCAGTAAACAACAGCAGGATGTTGCCATGTGCTGAGTGGATGGGACCGTCCACTGTCATGTCCTTCACCCCCTGAAGGAGAGGACCTGTCAGTTGTGGTAGTTACTGTGGATCAGATATCATCCCATTTCCTTCTCACCACCCCCATCTCTGCTCAGGGCAGCATGAACGTCCCAGCTCCCCTCCCTGTGTCCTCTTCTGCCCACTCCAGTTTGCTTGGTTTGTTTTGCATTGTGCTAAATTACATGTAACGTCAAATTCACCATCTTAACCAGTTTTAAGTGCACAGCTCAGTGGTATTGAGCACATTCACACTGCTGTGCAGCAGTCCCCACCATCATCTCTAGAACTTTCCATCTTCCCAAACTGACACTCTGTCCCCATTAAACACTCACTCCCCTCCCCTCTCACAGCCCACCATCTTCCTCCTGTCTGTGACTCTGACTCCTCTGGGGACCTTGTATAAGTGGAATCACAGTATTTTTCGTTTCACTTGGGTAGATTCCTAGGAGTGGAATTGCTGGGTCATTTCACCAGCTTCCGTTTAACACACTGAGAAACTGCCAGGCCATCTTTCCTGCCACCAGCAGCTCACGAGGGCTCCAGGTTCTCACAGCCTCGTGGGCACTTGTGGTTGTCTGAGTCCAGCCTTCCTGGTGGTGGGAGGTAGTTGAAGCTTTAATTTGCGTGTCCCATGGGTGGTTTCTTAGCAGGGCCAGCTGGTTGGAGGACAGAAATGTCAAAGGACAGCTTGTTTGGAGGGCGGTGAGATGATTTTAGGAGAACCTCGCTGGGGAGATTTGCGAAGGACTTTACATCACTTCTGGTTAGTTGAATGCAGAGGGGGAAAGGGAAAGAGGGCACGCCAGGGAGCCAGGAGGGAGCCTCAGTCTTCCCCTCTAAAATGGGCACAGGATGCTGACCTCAGTGAGTTGCCGTGGAGAATCAAATGACATAAGTCAGCAACAGACAGCCTTACAGAGCCGCCAGCCCTTAGAATACTGAAGCTGAGCCCCAAATAAGACCCCACTCATGTTCTTCATATGCCTTTCTGTGGACTTTCTTCTAGGAGGTCCTATCTATGTTTTCCCTGTCGTTTATTTTTAAACCTATAGACTGTGTTTGTGGTTTGCTTCTTTGCTGGGTAGGGTTTTCTTTAACAGCTTGATGGAGATACCATTCACATACCACACAATTCACCCATTAAAGTGTACCATTCATTGGTTCTTAGTATATTCACAGATATGCGCAACCATCACCACAGGCAATTTTAGAGTGTTTTCATTACCCTAAAAAGAAACGCCATCCCCATCAGCAGTCACCCCCACCCCCTCCCCAACCTTGACAGCCACTAACCCACTTCCTGTATGTGGATGTGCGTGTTCAGGATGTTCTACGTAAATGGAATCACACACTGTGGCCTTGTGTGTCTGGCTTCTCTCATGAGCACCGTGTATTCAGGATCCCTCCACGTTTATGTTTTATAGCAGAATGATATTCCATTGTATGAACATTGTCTTTATCCATCATCCATAGGTGGACATGGGTTGTTCCCACTGTTTGGCTGTTGTGAATCCTGCTGCAGTGAACATGGGTATATGTTTTTAGTGGGTTTTTCAGTTCTCCTGGATGGACACCCAGGAGTGGCATTGCGGAGCCCATCATCTATTTTTAAATCTGTAGACTGTGCTTCTGTGCCCACTGAGATTTTTGTCCATTTGCTGCTGCTTTGGCAGCTCAGCCCTGGGGGGCTGTGGAGGGATTTGATGTCCAGGGGTTGAGTTCATTCATCGGCTGCTCGCCTCCATCCTCATTTTATGCCTTGGAGCAGCAGTGTCCCTGCGCCGGCGCCCAGGCAGCTTTCCCTCATCACTGTGGATTTTCTCCCTGCCGCCTTGGGGTCTCCTCCTGTCCCCCTCGCCTGGAAGGGCCTCTGCTCTCTGCTCTGACAAACTCTACTTGCTGTCAACCTCAGCCGCCCCTCTCCATCTCCCCCCCCCCCATGTCCAGTATTTCCAGTGCCCCAAACCTGCCAGACCTCCAGCTACATCTACCCTGTAGTCCCGGGGGACCTTGCCCAGTTTTCTTTCACCTGAGCTTTAGGCTTTGGTTAGTGGGTTTGTTTTTTTCTGTAAAAGAGGTTCCTGCTTCAAGGGCGGTGAGAAGGCCACACAGAAAGTGTGCAAAGTAGCCAGCAGGGGAGAGTGTACAGAAGAATGGGCTTTTATATTCAGATGAAAACACCAGAGAGTGAAAAAGGCAGAAGAAGCTACGGTAGAAACTGGGATGGCTCCAAAGACGTCCCCGTCCTTGTCCCAAGACCTTTGAATGTGTCACTTCACATGGCAGAGGGATTTTACAGGTGGGATTAAGTCAAGGTCCCTGAGATGGGGATGACCCTGGATTACAGGGAGGCCCAGTGTCATCACAGGGTCCTCATAAGAGGGAGGCAGGAGGCTCAGAGTCAGAGAGATGGAAGAGGCTGCACTGCTGGCTGTGACGATGAAGAAGGGGCCACGAGCCAGGGACATTGTGCTTCTAGAAGCTGGAAAATGCTGGAAACTGTTCTCCCAGGGGCCTCCAGAAGGACCAGCCCTGCTCATGCCTGGGTTTAGCTCCTAGAGGCCTGTGTGGACTCCTAGCCTCAGAACTGTCAGAGAATAAATGTGTGTCATTTGGAGCCACTACATTTGTGGTAATTTGTTACAGCAGCTCTAGGCAACTCATATGGTTAGTTTAGGAAATTACATCACAGATAAAGTTCTATGTCTTCTTAGCTCCTCGTCTCGTCTCATTCATCACACACGCTCACAGTGCCTCCCCTCGTGGGCAGTGCTGAACCACGAAGATCGGATGGAATTCCCACCACTTACTGTCCGCCACAGCCCTTAGCTGGGCCGCCACGCGGGGTTCTCACCTGCTGCCTTGGACCTGACCTTCCCATTTATAGCTGTATCAACTGCATTTCTTTAGACGAGCTCCTTTTCATTTGGCTGAGGGTTGACTCTTCCCGAATGCACTAGCATGTGTGTTCTGGAGCTAATGCCACACTCCCCCTCCCCCCCTCCCCCAGGGCTATAGTGGCATCTTTCTCCCCCTCCCTCGCCTGCCCATGTCATGGTTTCTGTGACTTGCTGTCACTCTTGTCTTCAGTAAATATTGTGCATAATGACCCCCACCCATGGCTGTACTGACCCCAGATCACCCCCTGGAGAGCCCCTCTGAGGGTCTATCTTGAGAAACTGAGGCTCAGCACAGGGAGCCAAGCCAAGAGGGACCCCAGCCCTTGGCCTCTGCCACCTCATAGCTCGTCTGTAAGATAAGGCTACTGATGGCACTGCCTGCACTTTTGGTGACAGGCCAGCCACACTTCCTCCTGGCCAAGGGATTGAGTACACGAGGCCGCCTTGGTGGACCTGCCACCTAGTGTGAACAACTCTCGGGGTCGCATGCAAAGATGCTGAGCATCCATAGTCCTCAGGGAAATGCAATTCAGAACCACAGTGAGACACCTCACCGCACCAGGATGGCAAGAATAAAAAAGACAATAGCAAGAGTTGGTGAGGATGTGGAGAAATCAGACCCCTCAGGCACAGCTGCCAGGAATAGAAAGTGGGGCAGCTGCTGTGGGAAAGTTTGGCGGGTCCTCAGAAGGTTAAACAGAGTTTCCATGTGGCCCAGCAGTAACCCATGTCCACACAGAAGCTACACAAATTTCCACAGCAGCACTGTTCCCCAAGGCCAAAAGGTGGAAACAACCCAGGTGCCTGTCAGCAATCAAGTGGACACACACAGCGTGGCCCATTCACACACTGGAATATTACTCGGCCATGAAAAGGAGGGAGGCACTGACACTCGCCACAATGTGGATGGACCTTGAACACACAGTGCTCAGTGAGACAAGCCAGACACACAAGGCCACACAGTGTGTGATTCCATTTATGTGAAATGTCCAGAACAGGCACATCCACAGACAGGATGTGGATTAGTGGTTGTTGGGGGCTGGAGAGGGGATAAGGGAGTGACTGCTAAGGGGGATGGGATTTGTGAGAATGTTCTGGAACTAGATGGCTGTGGTGGTTGCACAACATTGTGAATGCCACTGAATTTTAACACTTTAAAATGTTAAAAATGGTAAATTTTATGTTATGTGTATTTTACCAAAAAAACCAAAACCACCTATTGGTTGAAGTGGTCACATTTCAGGGCATGAGACCATGGGGGCCGTCCCTATTTTTCCCCTGTGGGCCTCTCCCCTCCCTCCTCCTTAGGTCAAGCCTGGTTGTGGAGCAGTGATCTCTGACATGGTCTCTCTTTTTTTTTAAGATTTTTTTTTTTAATTGGGGCATTGGGGAGGGGAACAGTGTTGGGGAGTTGGGGAAGGAGAACATTGTTTTTTCCAGGACCCATCAGCTCCAAGTCAAGTCATTGTCCTTCAATCTTAGTTGTGGAGGGTGCAAGCTCAGCTCCAAATCCGTCGCTGCTTTCAATCTAGCTGCGGGGAGGCGGGATGGGTTGGGGGGCGTGTAGTCTACCATCCCATGCGGGAGTCGAACCGGCAGCCTTGTTGCACACTGAGCCATCCGGCTTCCTGTCGGCAGCTCAGCTCAAGGTGCCATGTTCAATCTTTGTTGGGGGTGGGGAGGTGCAGCCCCACCATCCCATATGGGTGTCGAACCGGCAAACTTGCTGCTAACAGCACATGCTCTCACCAGCTCAGCAGCAGCTCAGCTCGGGTGCAGCTCACTGGCCCAGGTAGGAATCGAACTGGCGACCCTGTTGCTCAGAGCTCGCACTCATAACCAATTGAGCCACTCGGCCAACCCAACACAGTCTCTTTTTAAGACTTGTCCTTGTGAGTTGGACACAAGGGCATGAATTCCTGTGTGAGGGGCTCTGCTGAGCAGTCACAGCCTTCTGGGCATTAACCGACCGTGCGTGTAACTTAGATTTGATAGGAAGGTGCTCCCAGGTCTCTGAGAGAAAGCAGTGAGTCAGGTGAAGATGTACTGATGAAAGTTCTGTCCTCCTTTGAGGAAGAGAGACCAGAGAGTAAGATGTGTGAGAGGTGGAAGGTTGAGGGGTATGGAACCTTCTGGAACCTTCTGGAATGTAGAGAGCATGGTGGCATAGTGAGGGTTGGAATTCCTGCTTAGCCACTGGGTGACTTTCTCTCTTTGTGATTTTGGGCAAAACATTGCACCTCTCTGTTTCTTTTACCTTGTGGGCAAAGTTGGATAGGCGTCACTGCCCAGGATCATCCTAAGGATCGAGATAGTGTATGAGGCAGTGACCTGGGTGGGGACGGATAGGTTTTCGCTGTGGTTGCTGTAATCACTGTTAACATTAGTACTATTGATATTCTGTTTTAGCTAATGTTTGTATTATAGTATATATGTTAATATTATCCCCTCACTGTTGCTGTGCACACCCCTCCTGCGTGTGTCTTGATGGGACCGCATCGGTGTCAGCTTATAGCCAGCTCCCCTTCCCCTCAGGGCCAAAGGGACCAGATCACAGTCATCCATTTCCCAAAGCTGCTGACCCTGGTGGTCAGACACACGTGGCTGAAGAATTAGATATTTCTGCATAGGGCAAGAGGGGCTGAGCCGGCCGAGTGGCGCGATGGTTAAGAACTGGCTTGGGACGCCAGAGGGCCCCGGTTCAGATCCCACATATGAAGGCCAGTGACACTGCCCTCTACAGCTAAGATGCTGAACAACAGCTCAACCTGGAGCTGGGCTGCCGTGAATCACCGGCGACGGCATAGGCTGCAGCTCCTGCTGCAGTGGGTTTCCATGGGCTACCGTGTGTAGCCAGCAGCCAGCGTGAGCAGCCAGCAGCGTAGGCTGCAGCTCCTGCTGCAGTGGGTTGCCATGGGCTATCGTGTGTACCCAGCAGCCAGCGTGAGCAGCCAGCAGCCAGCGTGAGCGGCCGTCCAGAAGCCGGCGACTGATCTGCCTCGCCTGGGAAGAGCGCAATGATGGTG
>NW_017731625.1:1881446-1883920 GCF_001890085.2 Hipposideros armiger | reverse complement strand
GCAATGATGGTGCCAACTTGGGCTAGTGAAGCATCCTCCACAACTAGATTGAAGAACAAAAACGACAGCAACTTGTCTGTTCCCCTTCCCCCAATTCCCCAGCACTGTTCAAAAAAAAAAAAAAAAGAACATAGCACCCAGGCCTGGCTGTGAGTCCTTCTCTACACCCCAACGCCCCCGGCCCCCGTAAAAGTAGAAAGGACCGAACTGTTCGTCGAGTACCTGTATGTGCCAAATGCCATCGTAGCCACCCAAGTTACTGGTCTAGTCTTTAAACCAGATGGCACCACACCAGAGAAAGATCTGGCCCCAGTATCTGGTGCCAAAGAAGAGAGACCCTGACTTAAACATTTGAGATGGACGTCACGGTCCCCATTTTAAAGCAGTGGGAAAGTCGAGCAGTTGCGATACCTGCCCCAGGTCATGCAGTGAGTACTTGGTGACCCCAAGTGTTACACCGAAAACCAACCCGCTCCAAAGCTCTTTCCAGCATCCCACGGGGCCTCTCTCTATGTCCTCACCTGTAAAATGGAGAAATAATAAAAACTTGGCTGAAACTTATGATGGTTATGCAATGAGATCATTGTCAGCAGCACTGTGGGTGCTTCACTGGTTTTCATCAGCATTATTAACTCTGAGGTACAATCTCAATGGTCCACGTTTCGGACCCTCCATGCCACGCTGTGATCTGCAGACTCATTTCTTGTAAGACAGGACACCTTTCGGCATTGCGTACATCGGGGCTGGGTCATCTTCATTGGGGGATGTCCTGGGCACTCTGGGGGCTGAGCAGCCTCCCTGGCCCCCACCCACTTCATGCCAGGAGCACCCCCAGTTGTGACAACCACAGATGTCTCCAGACATCTGTCCCCTGGGGGCAGAATCTACCCCCAGTTGTATGTAAAGGGATTAAAGCCAAAGGAAACCCATTTGGAATTTTTAGGTAACTCTGTGATGCCCCATTGACATGTTAGAAACTCAAGCTCCACACTGAACTCAGACTCCTGGAATGGTCTGTCTCCAGAGGATGTTCCCAAATCATCTTTCCTAGAAAAATTCTTGGTAGCACGTATGGAAATGTAATTAAGCAGCCGTTTTTTCTCTGCAGTGATGACACAGATTTGGGTCTGTAATAAAGATAGACAAGTCCCTTTACACCTGAGGGCCAAACTGGGCAGGTCCCCTCTCGGCACATCTGAGATTCAGGGCCGGGTCACTCTCTGTGGGGGTGTCCTGGGCACTGTGGGGTGTTGAGCAGCATCCCTGGCCCCACCCACTTGTTACCAGGAGCACCCCCCAGTGTGACAACCACAGATGTCCCTAGACATCACCTAGTGTCCTCTGGGGGCAGATTTGGCCCTCTCCCCCCATTGAGAACCCCGTGTAAGGAATGTAAGTTTTTCTTCATATCCTGTAGGACCCTGGGGAAATGTTTTCCCAGCAGTTCTTTGCATGTCCAGACCCACAGATGCATCAAATTAGGACATGGCTGTCCTTCAGAACTGTTCTCAGGAGAGGGGCCATGCAGGCTGATAGTTCTAGTCTCCAACCAGCCTGGTTTGGTAAATAATGTTCCCAACTTCCTTACCTCGGAGTGACCTCTCTTTCTCCTTGCCGGCTTGCATTTCCTGGTCTTGGCGGTGACAGGTTTTCAGTGGATAACACTTAACTTGGCTGTGGCACTCTCCTTTCCCCATGTTCTCTGAGCCTCTCTATTCCCATAAAGCCAGTCTCCTGTTTTCTGTGATGGTTCGGGGATTTAATTAGGCCCCCATCTGGCGGAGAGCCCACTGTGCGTCAGTCTCCAAGAATGTGATCTGTTTTGGTTCATTTATGAACATGTCCAACTGTTAGGGGGGTTGACGTGGCTGGTGGTGTGTTTGAGGAATATAAAGCAGTTTGCTACCCCATAGCATTTTCCATATGTTAAAACATTACCAATCCCAAGTGTAAAAATCTGGTTTCTTATCTATCCTAGTCTCAGCCAGAGGGAGAGGCGTTAGACCAGTTCTGTTTTAAGGAAAGTAGTATGAGATATATATATCTATCTCAGTGGCATATAGCATTGTTTCCTGAATGAGCTTTTCTTTTGGGGGATATACAACCATACAGCTTTCAAACCCGGTAATGTATAAAAAGGACATTGAGTGTGAATATCTGAGTTTTGAACACCCACAAAGGCTAGCTCTGTTTTCGTCACCACCCCCAGATCTCACATCAAAACAGGTATCCTCTCTTTTTTCAGTCACCTTGGGAGATCTTGTACTTCTAACAGTGCTGCCTCGTGATGGCCTTTCAAGAGCTGCTGTGCTTTTATATATTCAAATATACAAATTTGTATGTTTCAAATGTGTTTTATTTTATTTTATTTTATTTTATTTTTTTATTGGGGAATTGGGGGGATGGGAACAGTGCTGGGGAATTGGGGGAAGGGGAACAGACAAGTTGCTGTCGTTTTGTTCTTCAATCTAGTT
>NW_017731625.1:1841069-1881196 GCF_001890085.2 Hipposideros armiger | reverse complement strand
GAGCTGTTGTTCAGCATCTTAGCTGTAGAGGGCAGTGTCACTGGCCCTCATATGTGGGATCCGAACCGGGGCCCTCTGGCATCCCAAGCGAATTCTTAACCATTGCGCCACTCGGCCGGCCCTTATTTTATTTTTAAAAAAATTTTTTAAAAAGATTTTATTGGGGAATTGGGGAAGGGGAACAGCCAAGTTGTTGTCCTTCAATCTTAGTTGTGGAGGGCGCAGCTAGGTCAGCTCCAAGTCCGGTCACCATCCGGCCACCTGTTGGCAGCTCGTGGCCGCTCAGCTCAAGGTGCCGTGTTCAATCTTAGTTGGTGGTGGGGGGGGGACACAGCTCACCATCCCATGTGGGAGTCGAACCCACAACCTTATTGTTAGGAGCACTAGCTGAGCCATCCTGCCACCTGTTGGCAGCTCAGTGGCAGTTCAGCTCAGGCGCAGCTCACTGGCTCATGTGGGAATCAAACCAGCGACCCTGTTGCTCAGAGTTTGCACTTTTAACCAACTGAGCCACTTGGCCAGTCCCTCAAATGCATAGGGTCAATTTGAATTTGGGAAACAGCCTGTATTAGCCCCCTAATGCTGTGTAACAAATCACCACAAACGCAGTGGCTTGAAACAACACAGTTTATTGTCTCATAGTTTCCATGGGTCAGGAACCTGGGTGTGGCTTAGCTGGGTCTCTCAGGCTTCAATCAGATTGTTGCCTGGTCTGCAGCCTCATCTCAACTGGGGAAGGACCCACTTCCAAGCTTGCTCATGTGGCTGTTGGCATGGTTTAGTTTCCTGTTGGCTATTGGCTCTCAGAATTTTGGCTCTTGGCTGGTGGATCTCCCAGCTTCACCACAGCAGCAAAGGAGGAAGTCTGCTAACAAGATGGGAGTTACATTCTCACGTAAGATAACTGTGCAACAATATCCCATCATCTCTGCCATATTCCAGTGGTTGGAAACAAGGCACAGGCACTCCCTGCTCCGGGAGTTGATGACACAGGCGTGAGGAGTTGGGGGTTGCTGGAGTCCTAGAGTGTCACCCACCCAGCCAGAGCCCATTCAGTGGTGAATGAGATGGAAGGCCCAATAGGAGCAGGGTTGGTTTTGGTTGAACGGGAGATATTATTATTGCCAAGTCATAGGACTATATTTCTCAGTATAACATTTCTACTCTCTGAAGGCGGTTTCTGAGGCAGCATCCAGAAATGTCATGAGATGGCATACTGCTTTGAAAGTTTCTCAAGGTGGCTGTTTGAAGGGAAGGTGCCACCATGCATTCTGTCAGGATGGTTAATCATACACATTGGAGTACCATGCCTTGGGTCACCTCGTGTGTCAGTGGACAATGAGAGGCCAGCCTTTCCATGTTTGCATGAGGACTCAGGACGGGACGAGAGGCAGGGAAGCACTCAGGGAATAGTCCTGGGTATGGAGTCCCTCAGGTGTGGGTTGCATCCACGCTGTGCCACTCACCAGCTGTGTGACTTTGGTAATTCATTTAACCTCTCTGAACCTCCATCTCCTCACCAGCAAAATGGAGATGTTAAACCTTGGCTTACAAAATTGTTTTAATGACTAGGGAGAAACTTACAGGAAGTGTCATGAATGAGTGTGGGGTCTTGGAACAGAAGAGGGCCGTTAGTGGAGAAACTCGTGCCCTCTGGGTACACCGTGGCATTTGGTTAGTAGTAATGTGGTAATATTGATGCCTCAGTTGTGACAAGTGTGCCCTGGTTATATGAGTTGTTAACATCAGCTCAGGCCCAGTGAGGGACACACAGGAGGTGTCTGGACTATCTTTGCAACTCTTCTACAAATCTAAAATGATTTCAGAGTGAAACGTTTATGAACAAGAAGATTCTATTTCTGGGTCAGCCCAGTGGCGCATTGGTTAAGAGTTGGCTTGGGGTGCCAGCTCTGAGCAGCAGGGCCCCGGTTTGGATCCCACACGAGGGCCAGTGATGCTGCGCCCTCTAAGCTAAGATAATGAACAACAGCTCGACCTGAAGCTGGGCTTCCGTGAGTCTTCAGTGATGGTGTAGGCTGCAGTGGGGCTGGCTGGCAGCTGGCGTGAGCTTTCGTGAGCCGCCGTTACCGTGAGCGGCTGTCCAATGGCTAGTGAGCGACTGCCTCACCCGGGAAGAGCGCAATGATAGTACCAACATGGGCCAGTGAAGCAACGTCCTCCACAACTAGACTGAAGAACAAAAGGATAGCAACTTGTCTATTCCCTTTCCCTGATTCCCCAACGCTGTTCCCCTCCCCCAATTCCCCAATAAAATCTTTAAGAAAAAAAAAGAAGATTCTATTTCTCACTTTTAAAATAGGTGGCAAGTAATAAAATATGATACCAGTGTGGATGAGGGTGTGGACAAAAGGATAGTATAAAATGGGATAATCTTTCTCGACAGTAGTTTAGTAGTGTGTTTTCAAGAATCTTAAAAATATTTGACACTCTCCAGTCCCATAATAGCATCTCTAAAATGTGTACTAAGGGATACATTAATAATTAGAGATAGACCTAAAGATGCTCGCAGCACGTTATTTATAAAGCAAAAAGTGGGAGCAGTCTAAATGGCCACTAGTAAGGAAATTGGTTCATCAGTCGTGATATATGAATATTGACTCAGTGTAAATACATGGGCTGCCATGAAAAGGCGTGTTTTCAAAGAACACTAGTGATGTAAGAAAATACCAATGATAGAATGTTAAGTAAAGATGGCAGAAGACAAAAATAAGCCTCCGGGGTGGGGGGCCAGCCGAGTGGCTCAGTTGGTTAAGAGCTCGAGTTCTGAGCAACAAAATTGCCCGTTCGATTCCCACATGGGCCAGTGAACTGCGCTCTAGCTGAGCTGCCACTGAGCTGCCAACAGGCTGCAGGATGGCTCAACTGGTGAGAGCACATGCTCCTAACAACAAGGTTGCCAATTCAACTCCCGCATGGGATGGTGGGCTACGTCCCACCCGCAACTAAGATTGAACACGGCACCTTGAGCTGAGCTGCCGGGAGCTGCCAATGGGTGGTCGGATGGCGACTGGACTTGGAGCTGAGCTAGCTGTGCCCTCCACAACTTAGGCTGAAGGACAACAACTTGGCTGGTCCCCTTCCCCAATTCCCCAACACTGTTCCCCTCCCCCAATTTCCCAATTAAAAAAATCTTTAAAAAGAAAAATAAAAAGATTGTTAATCTTAAAAAAAGCAAAAAACCTCGGTGCATTCCTTATAAAGCTACTCACTGAGGCCCAAAGCTCAGGCCTAAAAGCCTCAAGTTTGGTTTTCTAGAAAAGCTGTGGCCAACACCCAGTAAGTTATACCTGGAGGTGTTCTGTATGGTGCCTACTTTTTGGGGTGCTAGGCACCTTCTGTGTGTAGTAGATGGGGCTGCCTGTTCACTGGCTGCATATGTCTGCCCTGCTGTCTTCCGGGAAGCCAACTTCTGGAGCTGAGCCGCCCATGGACCTGGCTTCACAGTGCGAACTTGAATGGCTCAGCCTGGGCTGGGCACTTGACTTGAAACCTGTCCTCCTTTTTCCCATACATCTGGGTTTCTCAACCTAGGCACTGTTAACATTTTGGGCCAGATCATTCCTGAATATCATCAGATCTCCAGTTATCAGAACTTGGTTTTGAATTACCAGAGTACTACTCTCATGGTAAGTAAAATTTCAAATTAGATGTAAGGGCTTAAAACCAAGAATGACTCCCCACCCGTCAGTCCTGCTCACCATTGTTAACTGTTACCAGTTGTGTTCTCTTCTAGAATTGTTTTTTGTGTGTATACAAATACATCTTTTTAAGAAAAGTGTTTGCAGACCGGCAGAGTGGTGCATTGGTTAAGAGCTGGCTTAGGATACCAGCTGTGAGCAGTAGGGCCCCTGTTCGGATCCCACATGAGGGCCAGTGATGCTGCACCATCTACAGCTAAGATGGTGAACAACAGCTCGACCTGGAGCTGGGCTGCCGTGACTCTCTGGCGACAGCATAGGCTGTAGCCCCCGCTGCAGTGGGCTGCTGTAAAGCTACCGTGAGTGGCCAGCAGCCGGCGTGAGCTGCCAAGAGCCGCCATGAGTGGCTGTCCAGTGGCCAGTGACTGATCTGCCTCACCCAGGAAGAGCACAATGATAATACCAACATGGGCCAGTGAAGCAATGTCCTCCACAACTAGACTGAAGAACAAAAGGACAGCAACTTGTCTGTTCCCCTTCCCCCAATTCCCCAGCGCTGTTCCCATCCCCTAATTCCCCAGTAAAATCTTTAAAAAAGAAAAAAAAAGAAAAGCGTTTGCCCAAATGGCTGTGAGTCGCCATACTGGTTGCAGCTCTCACCGTACTGGTTGCAGCTCTCGGTGTGTAGTATCCTGGCTCTTTCAGTGTTAAAGTCTTGGTGTATAAGGTAGGACCTTTTCCTTGTTTATCACGGTCCCCCGTTGGCACTGCTGACACTGGGGTGGACCATTCCCTGTGGGGGGCCATCCTGGGCATTGTGGAGTATCCCCACCCACTTGATGCCAGGAGCACCCCCAGTTGTGACACTGCCCAGTGTTCCCATGTGGGAACCGCCAGGTTACACCACATATCTCCTTTCACAAGCTTTGGAGTTAAACCTGAGTTGAACCCTTCCTTTTCCTCTTACTAGCTTTGGGCAGTGTTTTATATTTTTATTTTGCTTTTTTTTTTCTGAAGAGATTTTTTCCTTATCTGAAATAGAAAGGTTCCTAACCTTATAGCCATACTGATGTGAGGGCAAGATGGCGTCAGGACCCTGCAGGGCCCCAGCTCAGAACCCGGCAGCTGTAGTCACTGTTTCCACTCAAGAATAGTGTCCACAGACGTGGCTTCGTGGCCCTCCTTGGCTTAGAGGCTGCTGGGAGCCAGGGACCCCTGTGTCCCTCTGTAGTATGAAGGGCTGGGCTCCATGCCTCCCAGAAGCTCCCCACCTCGAGCCATTTGTGCCATCCACCCCCCATGCCTAGGATCTTGACCAACCCAGCAGTTTTGTTCTTTCTAAAAAGTGTATCATGACTATATATATTTATTTGACGGTCACTTTTGAGAACAAGCCCATTGAGTTTGGAAGATAAATCAAGGCTTTTTAACAGCAAATTATAAGGAAATTGTGAATATTCTGCAGTATGTTGTGGTAATATAGTTTGCAAACTTTTCTTTAAAATAAACTTATCTCGGTGTAGCTTTGGCTGTACAGGAAGTTACAGAGATAGGGCAGTGTTCCCCTTTGCCCCACAGCCAGTTTCCCCATATTAACATCTTATGTCAGTGTGGCACGTGTCACAATTAATGTGTCAATATTGATATGTTATGATTAACTAAAATCCACACTTTATTCACATTTCACTAGCTTGTCCCTAATGTCCCTTTGCTGCCCCAGGACCCCATCCAGGATTCTGTGACATTAGTCGCCATGTCTCCCTAGCCCTCTGGGCTGTTACAGTCTCTCCAACGTTCCTTGTCTTTCATGCCTAGATAAGTCGTGAGGGGGACAGGTCAGAACGTCCCCTGATCTGGGTTTGTCTGGTGTTTTCCCATGATCAGACCGGGTTATGGATTTTGGGGAAGAATATGCAGAGGTGAGGTGCCCCTCTCATCACAGCTTCCCAGGGCCACGTGCTGTCCACAGGACTCATCACTGTCAGTGTCACCTTGACCCTTGGCTGAGGCAGAGCCTAGTGGTTTAAACTCTGAGTTATTGCCAACATTAAAAAATCAGGAGATTGTACAATAAAAAGTCTCCCAGCTCCTTAAGATAATTGGAAGAGCTAATGACATCAGGCCACTTCCCACATGGTGACACAGCTGCCTCAGGAGCAGTGTCCCCTTCCAACAAGCCAGGTGTCATCTCTCCAGGGCCCCACCCTGCTGTCACCTGCCTGCCTTGGGCCCACCTCAAACTCATGACCCCAGGACGGGCACCAGAGCTCAGCAACCCCGTCCTTGGCCCTTGAGGGGAGTGTTCCCATGCAGTTTGTTCCTGGTTGGAAATCAGAGAAGCACGTGAGGAATGAGGTCACCTGGGAGCGCTTTATGGTTAGCGTGAAGGACACAGCTGGCCATTCCTAGCCATTCGAGCGAGGTTTAGAACCACCGCATCCAGGGATGCTGGGTGGGAGCCAGGGAGGCTGCTCAACCCCCCACAGTGCCCAGGAGAGCCCCCCACAGAGAGTGACCTGGCCCCAGTGTCCACAGTGTGGACCAAGGTGACCTTCAGATTGGAGAATATTCTTTGGGTCTCACACCAGGACCTAGAGCTGTGCCGAGGCCGCTGGGGCTCCAGGAAGATAAGCTGGTGCAGCAGTTCCCCATCCTGCTCAGCACGTTTTACCCTCCAGGGGCTGCAGGGCTGACCTTGCAGAATTAGGTGAACATGGTTCCCAGAGCACCAAAGCTCAGAGCAGAAGCCCCCTCTCCATCCCACAGGAGAGCTGGGATGACAGCGCTGCCCACGCACCACCAGGGCCTCAAAGGCAGATGGGCTGGTGCGCTGCCAGCCCACCTGACAGGCTGGGGTGGGCCCGGGGATTGGGGAAAGGCAGATTCCCCAGTCTGGCTGAGCAGAGGAGCCCTGGGCAGGCCTCCGTGGCCAGAACCAGGCCAAACCAGGCCAAATACATTTCACTCCCAGGGAGGCTGTCTCTGTTGTCTTCATTCCTTCAACAAAATATTCACTGAGCACGCACACTGAGAGTCTGAAGAGAAAACCCTGTAGGGCATTGAGGTGGTGATGTCAGATCTCTCTTAATGGGAAATCAACAAACTTCTGTACAGGGCCTGGGAGTAAATATTTTCAGCTTTGTGGGCCAGACAGTCTCTGTCGCAGCCACTCGGCTCTGCCTTTGTAAGCATGAAAGTGCCATAGACAGTATTTAAGTGAATGGACATGGCTATGTTTCAATAAAATTTTATTTATAAACACATGGTGGGCCAGATGTGGCCTGTGGGCCCTGATAGATCAACATGGCCCTTCTCCCTCCCAATGCAGAGGCCCCTTATTAAAAGTGGTATTTGACACTCTTGACTACCCTATTTTTCTCTGAGGCCTCCTCCTAGCTTGTGAACCTCAGGCTGGCTTTATCTCCTCTCTGAGCTTCAGTTTCCTCATCGGTAGAACGAGGATAATTGTACTCCTTATGGACTTCTATGTAGATTGTTAGATATTGTAGGATAGTGGTTCTCATTCGGGATGATCCTGCCCCCAGGGGACATGGGGCCATGTCTGGGGACATCTGTGGTTGTCACACTGGGGGTGCTCCTGGCATTGAGTGGGTGGGGTCCAGGGATGCTGCTTAACACCCCACAGTGCCCAGGATGGCCCCCCCAGAACAGCCCAGCCCTGAATGTCCATAGGGCTGAGGGAGGGACCCTGGTGTCTAACAAGTTATCTTGCAAAGACCAGGCTATCACTTCATGTTAGTTGTCTTTCTTTCTTTGGACAACGGCTTCACTCTTACTTTCCAAAACTCTCCATCCACAAAATGGCTGCTCTCCTCCAGGCCTGCGCACTGGCTGCACGCTCAGCAGGCATTCTTTGAGTGCCACCTGGGCACCCCGGCCTCCTGAGTGGATGCACCCTGTTGCCCCGGTCTGCCTGGGTGTTCCAGGGGCCTCCTCCTGCAGCAGCCCCTGCATCAGGGCCAACACGGCTGGCTCAGGAGCCACTCAGCCACCTGTCTGTTTTCCACCTTCTCATTTGCTCTTTCATAAGAGCAAACTTCCCTGCCGATTAGCATATCCTGTTATTAGTGTCTTTCTTTTCTAGGTTTTATATAATCCTGTCATTATTAGATGCTTTCACAGGGACTTCATGTTCCCTCAGTCACATCTTCAAACATTCTCAAGCATAAGTAGCTAATTGTCAATCGGCACTCCCTTTTTTTCTTTTTTTAAATAAACTTTCATTTTAGAGTCACAGAAAAACTGGGAAGACAGTACAGAGAGTTCCCATATACCCCACACCCAGGCCTGCCCTGGTCAACCTCACACATCACTCTGGTACATTCGTCACAAACCAATATTGATGTGTTCTTATTAACTAACATCTGTGCTTCATTCAGATTTCCATAGTTTTCCCCTAATGCCCTTTTTTTGCTCCAGTACCTCATCCAGGACCTCAGGTGACATTCAGTCTTCACGTCTTTTTAGGCCTCTCTGGGTTGCGATGGTTTCTCAAATTTTCCATATGCAGAAACCAGTTATCACTTCAGGGGTGGGTTATAAGTGGACCTGATGGGTGGCGATTGGTGATAAACGGTCCTATTTTGAATGATAGGAAAATTTTGCTCACTAAATTTAGGTATTTTGTTATTTATTTATTTGTTTGTTTTTTCTTTATTCCCCTCCCCCTCCCATTTGGCAACCATCAGCTTGTTCTCTGTATCAATGGGTCGGTTTTTGTTTTGTTTACTCATTTATTTTTATTTTTTAGATTCCACATACTTGTATAAGTGAAAAAAATACTGTATTTGTCTTTATCTTACTTATTTCACTTAGCACAATACCCTCTAGGTCCATCCATGTTGTCACAAATGGCAAGATTTCATTCTTTTTTTATGGCCGAGTAATATTTCATTGTATGTATGTAACACATCTTCTTTGTCCAGTTGCCTATTGGTGGATTCCTAGGTTGCTTCCATATCTTGACTATTGTAAATAATGCTGCAGTTATTTACAGAGGGGTGCAGATATCTTTTCAAATTAGTGTTTTGGGGTTTTTTTGATAATTACCCAGAAGTGGAATTGCTGGGTCGTAAGTAAGTCCTATTTTTAATTTTTTTAGGAACTTCCATACTGTTTTCCATGGTGGCTGCACCAATTTGCAATCCCACTAACAGTGCATGAGGGTTCCTTTTTCTGCACATTCTCACCAACACTTGTTTGTTGATTTACTGATGATGAATTTAGATCTTTTGGGTGCCCTTTACAGTCAAAGTTTTCTAGCCAGTTGATAAAAACGAGGTATTTACTAACAGAAGGTTGGGCGATGGATACTTCAAGGTGATGGGGAGGCAACAGCCCTCTTCTGAATTTAAAAGAAGCGATGCCTCTGTGGTTGTGTTTTGTGTTGCAGGATGGTCTGAGATCTTTTTGCCGGGTGATCGCGAGGGGCGGTGTTGAGCTTTCTTTATGACTGGGGCGCTGATTTCCAAATGAGGGAGTGGAATGATGTGTCTGCAGTGGCATCTGGATATGAATATTTGTGACTGAAATAGTGCCATTTTCTTGTAGGCCGCCCTCCAGTTCGGGGGTTGCAAACTACAGCCCAGGGGCCGAATGCAGGGCACCTTGTTTTGTAAATCAAGTTTTATTGGCACACGGCCACACCCAGGTGTTTACGACAGCCTATATGAGTTGTAGTGACAAAGCCCATCTGATTCGCAAAGCTGAAAATATGTACCAGCTGGCCTTTCACCAAAACACTTTGCTGGGCCCTGGTCTTGTCAATAAGACAGGTAATAGAAGTTCAAATATATAATATGACATAGTGTCACATCACATAACAACATACATATATATACATATATATATATGTATATATATATATATGTTAAAGAAGTTGTAATAATAAAGCAATTATGTACTATTAACAATATGTCAGGCACTGATTTAAGCATTTTATAGATATTCTTTTATTTAATCCAAAAAGCAAACCCGTCCAGGAGGTGCTGCCATCCTCTCCATGTTACAAATTCGGAAACTGAGGCATGGAAGAGTAAGTTGTGAAGTCAGGACAGAGAGTATGCCACTGTGCTTCCTCTCAGATGCAAGAATATATGTCCCCGCCCACCCCCTCCCATGGGACTCAGTGTAGCTGTTTTAATTGTGAGTGGAAAAAGAAATTCTTTTGTACTCATTTTATTTTTTGTCCGAAATTGGTCCTCCCAAATCAGTTGCCTATCCCTCCATATATTGCAGTCCCAGCTGGTGGGGGTGTGATCGCTGCCTAGTATGGTGGGCTGGTTCTGCTCCCAGGGGACACTGGGAAATATCTGGGGACGTCTGTGGTTATCACACTGGGGGTGCTCCTGGCATCAAGTGGGTGGGGCGAGGGAACAACCCGGCCCCAATGTCTGCAGTGCTGAGGGGGAGACCCTGTGTTAATTATTTGGGAAAAAATTGAGACTGATCCCTGTTCACACTGGACACTGGAATAAATCTCGATGGTCAGATAGTGTAACCCAGGGTGACCTCCCCACCCCCACTCTGGGTTACATAGCGGAGGGTCGGGCCTCTAAGGCACCAAGAGCATAGAACTGGGGGCAGCAGCATTCTTTGCCCTTGTCCTACTTGGCTCCCAGAGACCTTTAACCCCTGGGGTCAAGCACCAGTGCCCTTTTGCCCTGCCTGGGTAGGGGTGTGATGGCATCTGATCTGGGTCACTCTTGGCTGAGTCTGCAATCAGGCATGTGTCTTTGGAGCACCATGTCTCTGCCCTGTCCCCAACACTTCTCCCCCTTCCTTTGCAGTCAGAGCTCATCAGGGTGACATATTTAGATGGTTGCTGTGGTGATGAGTGAAGGCTGAGGTGATAGCTGCAGCGAGTGCGTAAAGACAGCGCTGTTTCTATATCGAGCCTCCAATGAGAGGAGTCGCTCCTGCCACATGTAGGTGGGATGTCAGTGTGGGAAGGGAAGGGGCTCAGGCACCCCGGTCTACCCACTTGGCTTCCACAGACAGGATCTGCATCCTGGGCAGGGGAAAGCTGCCTATCACCAAATGCTGTCTTCTTGGCAGTCCCTGGCCGTGAGGGGCCTGCTTAGAGCAGGGGTTCTCATCAGGGGCCATCCTTCCCCCAGGGGATACTGGGTCATGTCTGGGGACCTCTGTGGTTGTCACCAGTGGGGTGCTTCTGGCATTGAGTGGGTGGGGGCCAAGGGTGCTGCTCAGCACCCACCAGTGCCCAGGACGGCCCCCCACAGAAATGACCTGGCCCCATGTCAGCAGTGCCAAGGGAAGGAACCTGGCTTTGGGGGAAGCAGGCAGAGGCAGTGGGTTTGTTCAGTTTCAGAAGGTCGATGCTGGCATTGACATCTTGATAATTTGTGAAATCCCCAAGCCTTCACTTTCTTGGCCCAGTTGTTCTACCACCCTCTCCTCATTGAATTTTTTGATGTTTTTTCTTTTTTTTTTTTTAGCTGAGCAATCCTGCCACCTGTTGGCAGCTCAGCGGAGCTCAGATCGGGCTGGGAATCGAACCGGAGACCCTGTTGCTCAGAGCTCGCACTCTTGGGCGAACTCTTAACCAACTGAGCCACTCAGCTGGCCCTCTCTCCTCACTGAATTTACTGCATCCTTTCAGGCTCTTGAGTCTTCCGAGATTATCAGGGTGATAGAAGCTGAGAAAACAAGAAAATGAAAATGCCAGTGCTGTTCAGTGCTTGTCAGAAACATGTAATGGTTGACCAGACATTCACATGGAGATGTCAGGTGAATCAGCCCAGCTACAGGTGTATCAGTTGTCTAATGCTGTGTAACATATTACCCCAAACTTATTGGGTTGTCGGAAAAGTCATGATGTATTTTTGCAATGAAAAACAGAGAAAAAATACGTCATGACTTTTCCGACAACCCAATAGTTTAAACAGCAAGCATTTATTACACCACGGCTTCTCTGGGTTTGGAATTTGGAAGCAGCTTAACTGGGTGGTTCTGGCTCAGAGACTCTCAGAAGCTTGCAGAGCACGTGCCGACCAGGGCTGCCTCATCTGAAGGTTCGACCAGGGCTGAAGGAGGCCCTTCCAGGATGGCTCCCCAACATGGCTGTTGGCAGGAGGCCTCAGCTCCCCCATGGGGCCCCTCCACAGTGCTACCTGAGTGTCCTTACAATGTGGTGGCAACCCCTCACCCCCTCTCCAGTGATCCAAGAGAGAGTGAGGAAGAAGCCACATGTCTTTTATGACTTGGTCTTAGAAGTGACACACTGTCACTTCTGCCACATGCAACTGATCACACAGACCAACTGTGATACAAAGTGGGAGGAGACCACACAAGGGCATGAATATCAGGGTACAGGCTACCACAGCAGGTGAACTTATCTCTGAAAATCAGTCAAATGAGACATTAATTTATTTGCCCAATGTCCCTAAAAAAAAGAAGAGTACACTACCTGCCATCACAAAGAAGTGGTGTGTGAAGTGATGGGTTTAGTGATTTCGCCCAGAATTGGCAGTTTGTGTTTTGAGCACATGCCATTCCTGGGGCATTCTGGGTAGAATGGCAGTTTGTTTGCACCCTTATGCCCGCAAAGCTTGGAGGACAGACACGGGACGAGAGGCATGTGTTCTTATGGGGTTGGGGCAGAAAAAGGAAGAGGGGGTGTCACCGAGAGCTTTGTGCTGGGAGATGGGAGGGACAGGTTGAGGGTCGGGCGGGACTGCAGAGCCTGGTTGGTAACAAGACGATGAAGAGGTGGTGTCCTGCTCAGTGCCATCTTGCAGAAGCAGCTCATCACCGGCCAGCATGTGCTTTCCATTGGCCAAACGGAATTTGGGAGTAATCCACGGGAGGGCATGTGCAATGATTCTGTTAGGGCTCTTCTCTGATCTGCTCCTGGGCCTCCATGGTCCCTGTGCCACTTGAGGGCTCTGGTGTTGGTTAATCCAGGCCCGAGCAGTCAGGAGATTCTGATCCTCACAGTATTATATTGTTAGGACACTTGTAGGGGATTAGGGGGAAAAGTGGGAAATGCATTTGTTCAGGACTGACCTGACTTCTCTCTGGATCTTGATCATAAAAGCTATTAGAAAGAATGAGCTGGTAAAATGTGAGCACTTAGGGATCATCTAGTCTAAGACAGGCTCTCCCCTCCCTCCTTCCTAATTTCCTTCCTTCCTAAAATCAGAATTTTGGGTTCTTTTTTTTTTTAAAGATTTTTATTGGGGAATTGGGGGAAGGGGAACAGACAAGTTGCTGTCCTTTTGTTCTTCAGTCTAGTTGTTGAGGACGTTGCTTCACTGGCCCAAGTTGGCACCATCATTGCGCTCTTCCCGGGTGAGGCAGATCAGTCGCCGGCTTCTGGACGGCCGCTCACAGCGGCTGCTGGCCGCTCACGCTGGCTGCTGGCTACACACAGTAGCCTATGGCAACCCACTGCAGCAGGGGCTGCAACCTACGCCATCACCAGCGACTCACAGCAGCCCAGCTCCAGGTCGAGCTGTTGTTCAGCATCTTAGCTGTAGAGGGCAGTGTCACTGGCCCTCATATGTGGGATCCGAACCAGGGTCCTCTGGCGTTCCAGGCCAGCTCTTAACCAACGCGCCACTCGGCTGGCCCAGAATTTTGGGTTCTTGATGTAACTTCCAATTTATCTCTTCAAGACCTTTTTTTTTAAAAAAAGATTTTATTGGGGAATTGGGGGAGGGGGACAGACAAGTTGCTATCCTTTTGTTCTTTAGTCTAGTTGTGGAAGACATCGCTTCACTGGCCCATGTTGGTATTGTGATCCTTGCGCTCTTCCCGGGTGAGGCAGATCAGTCACCGGCCTCTGGGCCGCTAATGGCGGCGCTTGGCAGCTCACACCGGCTGCCGGCAGCTGATGGTAGCTTATGAGAGCCCATTGCAGCACATGCTGCAGCCTACGCCGTTGCCAGCAACTCACAGCAGCCCAGCTCCAGGTTGAGCTGTTGTTCACCAACTTAGCTGTAGAGGGCGCAGCGTTACTGGCCCTCATGTGGGATCTGAACCAGGGCCCTGCTGCTCAGAACTGGTGTCCCAAGCCAACTCTTAACCAATGCGCCACTCAGCCGGCCCAAAACCCTCTTTCAATAGACTACTTTTTAGAGTACTTTTAGGTTTACAGAAAAAGTGAGTAGGCAGTACACCGAGTTCCCATATTTCCCGCCCCCCCGCCTCTTGTCACCATCTTGTGTTGGTGTGGCGCATTTGTTACAACTGGTGAGCCAGTATCGATACATATGTGCCTTTGTGTTTCTTTTTATTGCAAGTGCCATTATTTTGTAATTTCCAGGAGACCTGGAATTAAACAATTATTGTGACACTGCTTCATGTTTGGGGGTGGACCCCCCCCCCACCACCAGAGGGTTCCAGCACATGAAAGCCACCAACGTTGTTTTTGCAATGTCACTGTCTGCTCAGAAAACTTTGGGACTTCCCTTTTCGGGCATTTGAAGCCCTCTGGAATGGAATCCAAGGATCATCAAACTCTCTGTATAGGTCAGAGTTAAATATTTGGCTTTTCAGGCCACATGCTATCTGTCACTACTATTCAACTCTTCCATTGTAGTGCAAAAGATTAATGAATGAAGCGGCATGGCTGTGTGCCAATAAAACTTTATTACAAAAGCAAGCAGAAGGTCAGGGCTTGCCAACCCCTGCTCTCGTTCATCTTATCACCTTTATATAATGTTTGTTTTCTGCAGGCCCAGTATTGGGAAATGATTAGGAATTCACGCCTGAGGTCCGTCTGGCCTGGCTGTCAAGTCCCACTGTGCTCACATGCAACCTTGAGCAGTTTATTTCCTTTCTCTGACTCAATTTCTTCATTCATAAGAAATATACAGAGGGTGCCAAAAAATATATACACGTTTTAAGAAAGGAAACTGTATTTATTTATTTATTTATTTATTTATTTATTTATTTATTTATTTATTTAAATTGGTGGCCACTTTTAGTCCACCCCACTGGCCAGGAAACTGTATTTAAATTGTAATACTCAATATATACCGATAACAAAAGATGAATACAAGTCATGTTTGACTTCTGCAATTACAAGAGGTGCTCATCAGCGTCCAGACACTTCTGATTATTGCGAACTACTGCTTGAGCAATGTTGACCAAAGTGTCCACTTGTATACATTTTTTTGTCACCTCCAGTATATATATATATATATATATATATATATATATATATATATACACACACACATACACACACACACACACAAATACTCCTCAGGGAGATATCTATATCTATTGGTATATCTACAATATATCTATATCCCTCTACCTATACCTATATCCATTGATAGATAGGTAGATAGATATAGATATCTTCACAAAGTGTGTTTTATTTTCATTAATCATACAAATAATTTTCTATCCTAGGGTAAACCGGAGAATTTGACAGTCCATGTTGGCGGAGGGGAGTTCCCCTCAGAAACCCACAGACCAATGGCATGGGCATGGGAGTGAATGATGGTGTTTGTTGTAACTAAATGAGCAGACATACAAGTATGTTAAATGCTTGTCACAGAGACTGGCACATGTGTACTGAGTAGGTATTAAGATACTTTTATTCTACTGTATGAATGAGTTAGATAAATGGTTTCCCCTTGTATTATTAGTTTCCTTGTGCTGTGTAACAAATCACCCTAAAGGTAGTGGCCTAAAACAACACACATTTAGTATCTCACCATGTCTGTGGGTCAGGAGTCTGGGTGTTGGTTTAGCTGGGACCTCTGCTCAAGGTCTCTCACTGGTTGCAGTCAGGGTGTCAGCTGGGACAGGGGTCTCATCAGAAAGCTCAACGAGGGCAGTTGCCACGCCTCAGCTCACGTGGCTATGGGCAAGATTCAGTTCCTCTGGGGCCTTCGTTCTTGGCTGCTGGCTGGACAGACCTCACCAACCTGGCTGATGGTTCCCTCATAGCATGCAGGCTGAGCTGGCAGCTGAGTCTGTTAGCCAGGCAGAAGTCACACTCTTCTGCAACATAATGACAGAAGTGACACTCCCTCTGACCTAGCACACTCCAGGGGAGGGGATTAGACAAAGGTATGACCACCAGGAGGCGGGTCATGGGTGCCAGACAGGCCAGAAACAAAGTTTGTTTCTGTGCCTTTTGTTCAGAGTTAATGGAGCACTTATCACAGAGCACCTACTGTGTGCTGCAGGATTTGTGTTTGTGGTCAGATCTCAGTTTTTTTCTCACCCCCAAGTAGACGAGAACACAGCTGAGAACACAAAGCCAGTGGACTTCAAAACACACAGCCTGCGGGTGCCATCATTGGCACTCAGCACACGTCTACCTGACCCCACAGTGTCATGTGGCACCGTCACCTTTGCCCAGTGACTCCTGCCATATAATTAGTGTAGAATGCTCTTTTTCTTCCTCAGTAGAAACTAGTGTTTATCAGCCACCCTGTAGGAAATTCTCATAATGCCGATCCTGCGTATCTATCAATTGCTGGGGACCCTGGGGGCCACAACCCTTGTGATATCTAAGACTTCCTTGTCTCTTGCATCATGAACCAAACTCCCTCTGTAGAGAACACACAATTTAAATGTATTTATATTCTACGGGAATGACAGGCCGGCATGTCCCTTCTCTACCGCTCCATGAGAGTGTAATCAATCCTGGGTCTCAGATGTGTGTCAAAACCTGCCCAGGGGCCCCTGGCTTTGGGATTGACATGTTAAAGTCACATGACATTCCCACCTGCACAGCCCCCAAATTCTCTGTGAGTGCCCCTTTGCCCCACCCCTCCCCCCGGCCCCTGAGCTTGATAACAGGGTCCTGTCTGAAAAGGGATTTGCCCTCCAAGAGGGGACAGCAGCTCATGAGCTTTTGTGTCCAGACGGACACAGAATCTCAAATAGAAGCTTCAGGAAGCTGTAGTGCAGTGCAGTCCACCCTGCAGGGGACACTGGGCAACATCTGGGGACATCTGTGGTTGTCACGATTTGGGATGCCCCTGGCGTTGAGTGGGTGGGGCCGGGGACGCTCCTCAGCCCCCACAGTGCCCAGGCCGGCCCCCTACAGAGAGAGACCCGGCCCCCGTGTCAGCATTGGGGAACTCCCAAATTCTAGAGTGAGGGACAGCAGCGATTGCACACAGTAGTCCTCTGCAGATATGTGTTGGTTATACAAACCCTTTGAAAAAGTTCTGGAAGCTCAGATCTAGAGAAGTGGGTTGCGACTTGCTGGCTTCCTGCCCAGGTGTGCTGTCCTGTGTCTGTCGGGACTAGTCCCACCGCTCCTTACTGGGGATTGATTCTGACGGGTCCAGAGCAATCAAGTCCTCCACGTCTGTCGCAGCTTATCAGGGATACCCCACCACCCCCCTAAAAGCCAGTTTCATGACCCTGTTTTCGGCAGTTGCAAGAGTCCAGCTGCTTGTTCCCGCCTACTGCCCACCACTTGGAGCCATTAGGCTGACAAACTGACAAATCTATCTCACCCTTTCTGAACTATGAGGAAAACAAAACCACCAGGAAATGAACGAAGGAATACCCTAGAGCACTCCTGGTTTCAGATCGTGGTTTCTGTGTTCCTTGTTCAAGGTGACAGATGACAGCTGAAGACTGCAGCTGAGAACAGGGGCCTACGTTTCTCAGAGCTGGCTGAGGGCTGGCTCTAGGCTGAGCCTGTGCTGACCGTTTCCTGTGCCCTGCCCATAGAACCACAGTGGGGTTCCCAGGTTACAGTCCCAGGCTGGGCTCCAGGTGGGAACAGGCCCAACCTCACCCAGCTCTGGGGTCAGCCTGGTCCCCCCCAGGTCCTCCGGCAACGCAGGCTGTCCCTTGACACAATCTCAGGACTTCCTGAGCCCCTCCTGTGGACGGGCTCTGTGAGAGCTATTAGAACTGCCAGGATGAGCAAAAGACACAAGATTCTGCCGTCAGGGGTCTCGTCCATCCAGGGACACTCAGCTGGGAGCCAGGCCGTGCTGATGGGCACGGAGTCTCTTCAGGAGGCAGTGACAGTGGCCTAGGGTTACATAGTGTGATTGTTGCACACCCTTGTAAATATCCTAAAAGCCCCTGAATTGGATACTTTAAAGGAGTGAATTTTCTAGCATGTGAATTATATATCTCTCAATTTAAAAAGAGAAAGAAGGCATGTGGACAAGGTGAGGCCTGAGGTGGTAGGAAGCACTGCCCATGACAGGAGTAGGTGGGAGTCCTCCGTGAGGCATCCCTGATCACCACTGCTGTAAATGACGCCGGTCTCTGCTCGTGGTTTATTCTCCCTCACGGCACCTGGCACTTTCCACCTGGAGTGTTCGTTGCTTGTTTCTGAGGTCTGTCTACCCTGCCTCGAGGGCAGTTCCTGAGGGCAGTCTGTGTGGGGTTAGCAGGCACCCGAGCACCAGGGCTCCATCTTAAAATTTGCACGAAGTTTTGAACCAGGGGTTCTACCATTTCGTTTTGTCACTGGCTTTGCAAATTCTGTAGCAGGTCCTATGGAGAGTCCTACCTCCTACTCAACTCCACTGCTCATCCTTCCAGGGCGTTGGGATCTATCCTGATGGGGGGGGTGAAAGCCCAATGTTTTGTCTGGGAGGATAGAGCTGGTGAAGGTCATGGGGACAGCCTGGTGCCAGCTGGTGTGGCTTGCAACCTGCCATCTCCTGGCCCCCGGGTTCGGAGCTGCCGAGATGTTTTTGTCCACACCGCTTCCTGCTCCGGCCCAAGCTGGTCTGGGCTGCGTGCAGCTGGAGCAGGGGTGGGGGTCGGTGGTGTCACCTCACTGCTCAAGTCCAAGTTAAGGGCTCAAGGACAGCAGCTAGCAGCTGGTGTTACAGGGCTGGGGACAGGGAGATTTGTAGTTGGTGGATGTGAGGGTAGGGAGTGAAAAATCATCTTAAAAATGATTCATAAGACACCCATGATCACAGCAGCATGATTCACAACAGCCAAAGGTGGGAACAGCCCAAGTGTCCATCAGCAGGTGATGAATAAATACTATGTGGCCCATCCACACACAGGAGTGTCACTCAGCCATGAAAAGGAGGGAGGCGCTGACACTCGCCTCAACGTGGATGGACCTTGAACACATGGTGCTCAGTGAGAGAAGCCAGACACACAAGGCCACGCAGTGTGTGATTCCACTTATGTGAAATGTCCAGAACACGCACATCCACATACAGGAGGGGCGTTAGTAGTTGTCAGGGGATGGGGGTGACTGCTGATGGGGATGGGGTCTCCTTTAGGGGTGATGAAATACCCTAAAATGGGTTGTGATGATGATCACACAACTTTGTGAATATACTAAAACCCACTGAGTTGTGTGCTTCAAGATGGTTGAATTGTGTGGCATGAGAATTATATCTCAATAGAATTGTCTAAAAAAATGATGCCTAGTTTATCAGTCACTGTTTCCTGGTTTTGATAACCGCCCTTAGTTGCATAAGGAACCACTACCTGGGGAACTGGGTGAAAGGTGCCCGGGACCCCTCTTTACTAGTTTTTCAACTTCTTGTGTCTTTTTTGATTCAAAAATAAACATTTGAAGGATCATATGCATAGATCCTGCAAGGTTGAGGCAAATCTTGGCCTCCAGGCCCATGGGCATGTTGCTCCAGCCCTTTCATCACTCATCCTTGCTGTCCACTGCTGCCCATCCTGGTCCTCCAGGGCGCGCCTCTCTCCTCGGTGCCTCAGCAGCCCCTTTCCTAATGGCTGCGAGAAAAGCAGATCCTGCTCTGTTATATTCTAGCAGCTCCGGGATCCCAAAGGGCTTGGGGTGTTCCTGGGATGACGGCGCCACCTGCAGGTGATGGTGGGGATCTCAATTCTCCTGGCCTTTTACTGGCTACGAATTAGCCTGAACTCAGAGAATGGAACCAGCACTTAAAAGTTTTTATTGAGTTATTAATATTTTGTTAAATGCACTTTTTATTTTAGAATAGTCTTAGATTTTCAGAATAGTTTCATAGACGTTACAGTGAGTTCCCATCTACCTATCACCCATTTTCCCAATGGTCGTATCTTCCATAACCACAATACATTTGTGACAACCAAGAGACAGACATGGGAACATTCCTGTGAGCTCAGCTCCACTCTTCTTCCAAATTTAATTTGTTTCCCCTCTTTCTGTCCCAGGACCCCATTCAAGATCCCACCTTACATTTAGTCCTCATGTCTCCTTAGGCCAACCTGGGTGAATTGGTCACCCTGTGGGCACCCTGGGGCAGGAGGTGACTCAGTCTCCTTCTCTTCCTCCCAAGGGACCATGAGGTTCAAAGGATGCCAGTGAGCATCTTTTATAAACTCTAGAAGGTCATATAAACATCCTGTCCTCTCATTCAATTTAGTTTTGGAAAATGTGGAAACTTAATCAGAAATAATGTCATAAATCTCTAATTGCCCTCTTAAATCTACCCTCTCTGCATCTTGAAGCATCCTATTTGTGCTGTCCCCAGTGTCTGGCAGAGTAACCAAAAGGCACAGCTCCCCAAATGACTGTTCCCGTTGTCTAACTAATCATAAGTACGGGACTCTTCCATGCAGACGCCCGCAGGAACACCCACATTTCTAGCCACGTGCTGCTCAACTGAAGTGTTACATTTTTCTTCCAGGGAGTGGACGTTTAGTTCCTGGAACCTTGGCACTGAAGACAGCCAGGCCTCACGCACAGGTCAGTGTCACAGCGTTTTTCTCTTTTCCACATTCACGCGGGCGTTAGGCTGGCCATTCTGGGCCCGGGGAAGAGTTAAGAGGCTGGTCTGCCATTGAGGCAGTTGTCCTCACCGGGCATGCCTGTACCTTCCCAGCCTTGCTCATTTCCAAGGGTTTGTCCTGTCTGCCAAGAGCGCATGGGAGCGACAGGGACCATCTTCTACTCTTCGGCGCCAGTCGCCATGAAGCAGGGGTCGTGGGCTGTTCCTGGCGCACCCCAGGACGGGGTCGGACAGAGCATGCATAACTGTGCCACCTGCTTTAGGCTGTGTTAGCTTCATCCTAGAGAGGTTTAATTAGGGAGCCTCTTCATCCCATTCCCCGTTTGCGTGGCGGGTGACTGTCCTTAACCATCGCCAGGAGCAGAGCTAAGTCCCTGGATATGATCACTACCTGAAATGTGTTGCCCGCCCAGCAGACACCGCAGTGGCGTCAGGAAGGCTGGTTTTTAACAAGCTGGGAGCAGAGCTAAGGCCCAGGCCCTGGCCCCTTAACTCCCATCTGTTTGTTTACCTCTGGTCTTATTCCCCAGAGGATTCTGAGTGACTTTTATAAGGTGGGGCAAGGAAACAACCGGGAAATGAGGAGAGTGCTAGGAGCTGTGTGCTGCTGCCTGCGAATGTATTTACTGTAACTGCTGTGCTCGGCTGCCTGGCCCGCAGGCCCCGTTCCCTGCGCCTTCCTTTTTCTTAAATGTTTTGCTGCCCTAATGGAGTTGTGTCTTTGATGAGATCTTTAGAATACACTTCCGGTTTGTAAAGAAAATTCTGATGGAATTTTGATTAGGGTTGTGTTTCATTTTCCAATAAATCTGAGGGAGATCTGCTGTCTTTATAACTTTATAATGTTGGCTGTTCCCATTCAGTGTGTGTGTGTGTGTGTGTGTGTGTGTGTGTGTGTGTGTGAGAGAGAGAGACAGAGAGAGTGTGTGTCAGAAAAAATGTTGGAAAAGAAGGCAGACTCCAAAGACAACCATCAAATGATTCCATTTAGATAAAATTTCTAGAAAATTTTTTAGGGACAGGAGGGTGACTTGTGGTTGCCAGGGGCTGGAATGGGAAAGGGGTGAGTGTGACTGTGCACCAGGAATCTGATGGGATGAAGGGAAGGGTCCAACCTGCGTGATGAGGACAGTCGTACAATTCGGTGAACTTACTAGAAAAGACTTGCGCACTCTTGCCAGTGAATTTTACAAAAGGTAAGGTGCACTTCAGTAAGGTTAAAAAAATATATATTTTAGCTAAGTTCGAGGGAGAGGCTGTCCCTAAGGGTGAGGGAATCCCAGCAGGGAGTGCCCACGCCTTTAGGAGCTGGAAGGCAGAAGAGACATACTTTATTCACTGACTCTCTAGGTACCACCTGCCTGATACAATGGCCGGGTTTTATACTACGCAGAGACAAAGGTGGCACACAGCCAAGGCACTTATATAAGTACATACAGAAACAGGGTGCACGGCGCCTGCGCTCATCCCACCCCCTTGACCCAGTGGGTCATAGTTCTGCTGGATGGCCAGGTGAGTGAGCCTGACCGGCTCTATTTTCCCTACACAGCCTTAAGGCTGAGGTTGGAGCCCTGGGGTCCGTCAGACTTGGTGCTCAGCCTAGGTCCAGAGCAGATTTAACGGGCTAACTCTGTTCACAAAGTCGGTGGGCGAACCGCGCGCGCTCGGGGGAGTGTGGGGGGGGTGGCCGGGCGAGGTGTGGTCGGCTGACCTGTCTGTCTGCGCAGCCTGAGAAGCGCGAGCCCCGCTCATCCGTTCTCTTCAGTGTCAGACTGACTTCCTGTAAAAAGGAAGTAGAGATGCAGACAAGTACAAAGAAGGCAAAGTCGCCAAAACCCCACCAGCGATGACCATTGCTGACATCTGGTGAGCATCCAACCCAAGTCTCTCTGTGAGCTACATTCACACGTGAATTTAGACCAGTAGATTTCCACTTTAATGAGCTCATTTTGCTTGATGGGCACCTTTCTTGTCAATAAACCTAGATTTCTGTCATCTTTCCTGATATTGGTTTAACATTATAGACAAATTATAAGTTATTTCTTTAAAATAATTTTATAATTGAGTTGACTGCTCTCCTATTGGTGGGCTTTTGTGGGTGTTTATTTTTCTCCCCCCCACTTCTCTCCTTCTCCCTCTCTCTCTCTCTCTCCCCCTCCTTCCCTCCCTCCCTCTCTCTGCTATGCTCTGATATGGATATCCTTGTGTGAATGCCGTATATAGCCTTGGTTGGTTATCATTTGGGATAAGTTCCTATATGTAGGTTTGTGGTGTGTGTGTGTTTAAATCAGGGTGTTCTCCCCTCCAGGACTTGTGTCCTTCCCCTCCCAACTACAGTTCTCACATCTCTGCCAGTCTCTCTGGGTCTCCTGGTTATCCGTGACTTCAGCATTTCTTCTGGGGAGCTTCTGCTGGGAATGGCCTGGCTGTGTTCTTCACTTGCCTTTTCTCTCATGGACTTGTTTAACTCTTCATACACATTTGCTTCAACTTTCTATATTTCTTTGTTGGACGCTGTCCGCTGTCTGTCACATGCACTGAGACTATTTTTCTGAGCGCCTGAGCGTATCTTTCCACTTGGTGGGAGGTAGTTCTGCCATAGGGAATTGTAAACATTTTGT
The DNA here is from genome assembly GCF_001890085.2 of Hipposideros armiger. Lineage (NCBI taxonomy): Eukaryota > Metazoa > Chordata > Mammalia > Chiroptera > Hipposideridae > Hipposideros > Hipposideros armiger. The sequence goes on along the minus strand of NW_017731625.1, from coordinate 1,858,213 downwards.
GGACACCAGTGTTGTCCTTTGTGTTTGGGAGGTAGTCTTCAATTTCAAGATTATAAAAAAAAAATTCATCTGCATTGTATTCAGATTGTATATTTTGCACTTACATCCTTGAGCCATGTGAAATTCAGCTCTGCTAGTGGGTCTCACCTGGGGCGATCCTGCCCTCGGGATACCGAGTGATGTCTGGGGACATCTGTGGTTGTCACACTGGGGTGCCCCTGGCAACGAGTGAGTGGGACCAGGGAGGCTACTCAACACCTCACAGTGCCCAGGACTGCCCCACAGACAGTGACCTGGCCCTGAATCTCAGCAGTGCCAAAGGGGCACCTGCCCAGTCTGGCCCTCAGGTCTAAAGGGACTCGTGTATCTTTATTACAGACCCAAATCTGTGTCATCACTGCAGAGGGAAAACGGCCGCTTAATTACATTTCCATACGTCCTAACAAGAATTTTCTTAGGGAAGATGATTTGGGAACATCCTCTGGAGACAGACCATTTCAGAGTCTGAGCTCAGTGTGGAGCTTGAGTTTCACTCTAACATGTCAATTTCGCTTTCAAATGTGTTGTCTTTGGCCTCAATCCCTTTACATACAATTGGGGTGGATTCTGCCCAAGGGGACATTAGGCCAACAACTGGAGGTGCTCCTGGCATGGAGTGGGTGGGGGCAGGGATGCTGCTTATCTCTCCACGGTGCCCAGGACCCCTCCCCCCCCCGCCCACAGTGAGTGACCAGCCTAAATGTCCACAGTGCTGCAGGAGGACCCTGTTGGAGGGAGAGAATTATTTGCTGAACCACATGCTTTGGATGGATCTTGCAGGGTTACAAAGGAAACTCCTTGAAGTGGCTAATGCCAGGCTTTTCCTGATTATTTAAAAAAATTTAATAGTCATTCATTGAGCACATCCTGTTTGCCAGCGCTGTGTTAGTAGTCTTCAGGTGTTCTCGAATTCAGTTCCCCCATAGTACTGAGGACAGCACTAGAGCTCATCTTCGTCAGGTAGAGGAACAGATTAAGGGTCCGAGACGAGCAAGACTAGTCAGGGTCTCCCGTTGCTGAGCAGTCATGTCTCTGGAAAACGGGTGTGTTGCTGAGCAAGGGTCACCGTTGCTGGTCCTGGAGGCAACATCCAAGGTTTCTGTCTGCTTCTCTGAATTTCTGCAGATGCCAGGGGCTGGTGGGGTTTGCTTCAGGGGCTTCAGGCTGGGTGACATTGGCCAGAGGACTGCTGTTCTCTCTGGTGGCCACTAGGCGGCAGAGGAGGTCCATGGGTTCTGCCCCGGCCACGAGCCAGATGGGGCTGGAGATGAAGGTGGGTGCAGGTGGACGCCCAGGATATCTTAAGCCCATTTTGGAGCCTGTGATCATTCTGTGTCTCTTCTCTGGGACATTCTGGTTCAGCACCAAGAGTCCCATGGTCACCCTATCCTGGTGGAGCCCTACCTGGCAGACCTGGAGCCTCTGCAGGTTGGGACCAGTATTTGCCAGCCAACTCCTTTAGTTGGGTTTAGGATGGAGGCAGAAAGCAGGGCTGTTTGACCTTGGGAGTCTTGAGGGGCTGCACCCCCACAAACCTACCCTGTACCCGGGCACAGCCCAGTGGCTGGAGCAGAGGAGGCTGCACCAGGGAAGCAAAGAGGCAAGGTCGGGGGGCTCTCCCACCCCCCAAAGACTGGGTCTTGTAGTGGCTGGAGGTCTGACCATGTGAGGCCTCCCCCAGGCCAGCCCCATGCAGCCCCTCCTTTGGGACTCTCATAAATGACACCAGCCCTCAGAAGCCCCCTTGGGCGTATGGAATCTGCCCAGTGTCCCCTTTGGGCACAGTCACCTGGGTAGTTGTGCTTGGCCTGGCCAGGCACATGGTGACCGCCCCCCACCCCCAAGGGTTTCATTCATTCCTCGAGCAAGGACTTCCACATCTGCCTGGGCCAGGTTCTGGGGAAACAGCAGTGACCAGGACCACCAAAGGCCCTGGCTTGCACAGAGCTGACGTTCTAGTGAGAATTGTGGACCCACCACGGGGGTCCTCAGACATGGCCCAGTGTCCCCTGGTGACAGGGTCACAGGGTGAACCCCCTGCCCTACTGGTTCCTCTCAAATGCTGGATGTGGTTAAGTTTCCACATGTGGGTGGGATTTCCCATTGTCTTAGAAGCTGGTGGGAGGAGGGGGGGTAGCACCACAGCTGGCAGATTCCTGCCTCTGGAATGAAAGCGAGAGCCCCTCCCACATGGCAGCGTGCAGGCTGGAGCTTCACAAGGATGCCTTGGGTCCCTGTCCACTAAGTGCACTGACCTTTCAACTTGGGGGTCATCTGGCTCAGAGGTCCAGACAATTGTGGTACTAGCTTTCCTTTGGGAGGTGACATCATCTTTGAGCTGAGCACCATATCCAGAGCTGCGCTTTCCAAAGTGGTAGCCGCTAGCCAGAGGGGGCTGTTTAGTACCTAAAAGGGGGCCACAAGTGGAAATGATTATATTTTGCATATATTGGTCTAAATCAGTGATTCTTAATTGAGAGTGATCCTGCCCACAGGGGACACTAGGCGATGTCTGGGGACATCTGTGGTCGTCATGACTGGGGGTGCTCCTGACATTGAGTGGGTGGGCCCAGGGATGCTTCTCAGCACCCCAGAGCCCAGGACGGCCCCCCCCCCCCGAGAGTGAACGACTCCAGTGTCCACAGTGCCATGGGAGACACTACACGAGAACCAGCATTTCTGCAGCCATCTCGCTCACTGTGTACAGCACAGAATTGCCTGACCTCCAAACAGCAGAGCGTGTTTTTCTGATTCTCCTGTTCTCTGGGAGTTTTTTAACATTTCTGCTGAGAGCACTGCCAGAGCTTTTATCTTGAGACAGTGGCCCTGTGTGGGGAGCAACTCCAGCCCCAGCGTGTGAATCAGAGTGCTTGTCTTCTCCGATTGGTTACCGCTTTTAGTCTGGCCTGGGTGTGTTGAAATGCACATTATTACCAGTTCTTTCCATGGACACATTGTTCTCCTAAAAGGACTGCCAAGATATACTCGTACAGTCAAAACCTAGCTTGTGGGAAGGTCACGGGCTGCTGCCGCCCCCGCCTTCTCAACAGAAAACATATACAGTTCATATGTAATTATGGGGATCCCTGTGCAGCCCACAGGGTCCTAAACCCTCTCCCTGTAGCCTGTGACCTAGGATTTTGGAGACCAAGCCACATGGTGCTTCCCAAAGGAACGGGCCCAGCTCAGACCCAAGTACGACCCCCAACAGCAGGGTCTCACCTGGGGTGACTCTGTCCCCGGGGGACACTGGGCCATGTCTGGGACATCTGTAGTTGTCACGAGTGGGGGTGCTTCTGGCATTGACAGGTTGGGGGCCGGGGATGACCCCACCCCAGGGAATGACCCGGCCCCAATGTCAGCAGTGCTGAGGGGAGACCCTGCTCCACGAGATTCTTGCCTCACAGGGTGACTCAAGACCACTCTGTTTATTGTCTACTTCATGTTATCACCATGGTCCTCACCCAAGCCTCAATAAATAGGCCACACTCTTCCAGACCCCATGGGCTAAGCTCTCTCAGCCAGTCCTCTCATAGGTTGATTAGCGTTCCTACCTGTTTTTACTGGTTTACAAGTCAAAATCGAAGCCCAGAGAAGTTCATGTCCAAGATCACTGAAGAGGGGGTCCACCAGTGGGGCAGCCCACCAGTAACAAAGGCACACACACCCACCGACCACATCCCAGGCATGTGTTTGTTGCTAGGCAACCACTTGAACAGTCAGCCTCCCTCAGGACTGGATGATGCACCCATGCAGTCATCATAGAGTCATCAGACTGAAAACACACATAGGGGTGACAGTCACATATGACAAGCAGGCGGGGGCTGAGGAGATGGGGAAGCCATGATGAGGCAGGGGAGGGGCTCATTTGGGGTAGGCAGTAGGTGTCTCCACATCATCCTAGGGCTCATCCCAGCCCTGCAGTACACCGGCATGGTTCCATTTGAGCCATCGGGCACTGAAGATGTGGGCCTTGGCTCCTTATCTCCCTTCCTTCCCATCTCATTCTTTTTTTTTTTTTAAGATTTTTTTTATTGGGGAATTGGGGGAGGGGAACAGCGCTGGGGAATTGGGGGAAGGAGAACAGATAAGTTGCTGTCCTTTTGTTCTTCAGTCTAGTTGTGGAGGACGCTGCTTCACTGGCCCATGTTATCATTGTGCTCTTCCCGGGTGAGGCAGATCGGTCACAGGCCTCTGGACAGCCGCTTATGGCGGCTCTTGGCAGCTCTCGCTGGCTGCTGGCCACACACGGTAGCTTACGGCAGCCCACTGCCACAGGGGCTGCAGCCCACGCCGTCGCCGGTGACTCACAGCAGCCCAGCTCCAGGTCGAGCTGTTGTTCACCATCTTAGCTGTAGGGGGCAGTGTCACTGGCCCTCATGTGGGATCTGAACCGGGGCCCTGCTGCTCAGAGCTGGCATCCCAAGCCAGCTCCTAACCAACGCGCCACTCTGCCGGCCCTCCCACCTCATTCTTATAGTCATCAAACACCGTATACCTGGAGAGGGCTCAAGTGGGGTGTGCTCAGGAGTCCGGGGGTAGGGAGAAGGGCTTGGGGGAATGGGTACTCCTGAGCTGCTGTCAGCCCAGTGGAGGCCTGACTGGTGGGTCAAATGCAGGGCCCTCGGGAGCCTGGTGTGTTGGGAGTTTGTCTCTCATTAAATTAATTAAAACCAATCATTAAAAATCAATTGTCTCTAGTTGCTTTTGGCATCCCCCAAAATTCAAATGTTGAAAGCTACCCCCTAACGTGATGGTAATTGGAAGTGGGGCCTTTGGGGGGTGTGATTTATAATAAATGCGTATTTTGGTCTTCACCCACACGGTCCCTGGCTCACAGCCCCCAGAACCCTTGGAATTAACAGAGGGATGGGAGCATCCCTTGTATGTGACTAAATATGAAAGTGCTCTGTCCTGCCATCTCACACGGAGTTTATTCGCTGGCTGTTGCTATGTAACAAGTCATCACAACCGTAGCAGCTGAAACCATGCCTGTCCATTAGTTCCTGGTTCTGCAGGTCGGAAGTGTGGACACAGTGTGGCTGAGCCTCTGCTCAGGGTCTCAGCGGGCTTGGCCAGGGCTGAGTTCTCATCTGAGGCTCAGCTGGAAAAAGACCCACTTCCAGGCTCATTCAGATTGTTGGCAGGACTTAGTGCCTTTCAGTTGTCTTGACAGATACCAGCGAGGGAGGGCCTGACTCTGCTCTTTGAGGTGGCTCTCGGATCCTGTCCTAGCCACATGGTCTCCTGCAGAGGCCCCCTAACACTTCCAGTCTCTCACTTCAGGAAGGGCCCTGCCTCTTTGAGAGGCTCACCTGATTAGGCCAGGCCCACCCAGACAAATTCCCCTTTTGATTCACTCAAGGTCAACTGATTTGGGACTTTAACTACATCCTCCAAATCCCTTCTTCTGCACAAAATACCCTAATCAGGGGTATCTTATGTTCACAGGTCCTGTTCACACTCAGGGGTTCATCTATAGGGTATGTTCACCAGGGGGCAGGGACTGGGAGTGCTCAGGATCCTGCTGTCCATATGGGGGAAAAGGGGGCATAGTTACTAGAGACAGCCAGCGCTGTCTTTACTGGAGCCGAGAAGGGGGCCCCCTGCCCCTCCCTTCAGGGAGCATTGCTGGGACTCTGGGGAGAGTCCTGGAGTGGGGGAGAAAGGAGGTGTTTGGAGAATGAAGGCATGCTTTGACACAGGTACACCTTAACATACCCGTGGCTTCACCTAATTTAAAAAAAAAAGGGGGGGCAGCTGAGTGGCTCAGTTGGTTAAGAGCTCGCTCAAGGGTTTGAGCTCTGAGCAACAGCGGTTCAATGCCCGGACCGAGCTGAGCTGCCGCTGAGCTGCCAACAGGTAGCAGGATGGCTCAGCTAAATAAAAAATAAAAATAAATTTAAAAATAAACTTTATTTTGAAATAATTACAAAGGAAATTGCAAAAATTGTACAGGGTGGTCCCGTGCACCCTTTTCTGGCTTCCCTCTGTGGAGGCATGTCATAACTGTAGCACATACCAGGAAATTGGCACGGGGACCAAGTGTGTGCAGACGTCTCTGCAGTCCTCACATGTGCAGATTGGCCTTCGCCAAAGTTAGCAGCGTGCAGGACCATCTCACATCCGGAAAGTGGAGAGAGCATTTCTTACTCTTGTGTAAATGTACTAAGCTGAGCTGTACACATCAAACTGGCTGAAGTGCTAAGTTTTATGTTACATGTTTTTTACCCAATAAAAAAAAGAGAGACAGGGAGAGACAGACACCAGAAGCAGTGACAGACCCTCTCTTCTGGCCTTAAGAAAGCAAACAGCCACACTGTGAACTACCTGTGGAGGAGGCCATGGGACCTCTAGGAGCTGAGAGCGACCCCACCCCACAGCCATCAAGAAAATGGGGACCCCAGTCCCACAGCTGTTGGCACATGGATTCTGCCCACCACTCAAATGAATTTGGAAGGGACTCTTATGTTCCAGATGAGAACTTGATTTCAGGCTTCTGAGACCCTGAGCAGAGGACTCAGTTCAGTTGTGCCCCAATTGCTGACACAAAAGCTGTGAGACAGCGAACGGGTGTTGTTTTAAACCTCTAATTTTGTGACAACTTGTTACTCGGTAGTAGCTGACTGATACACCTACTGTGTTGGCTTCTCACACACTCATTCTAAAACACACCACAACCCTGAAAATTGTCTCCAATTCACAGATGAGAAAACAGTAGCAGAGAAAAGCTAACTTGCCCAGGGCCATATAGTACTGTTTTGTGATATTCAAATTAGCTGATTGTCACCATAAACTTCCTAAGAAAGCTCCCTAAGACCAGGGATCTCGTCCAACCGCCTGCCAGATGTTTGGTAAGTGAGTGAGAGAATGAAAGAATCCTCACCTGACTTCCTGAACAGAGGTGACCTGTGACCGGTACCAGTGACATGCCGGGGACAGTGAACGGAACCTCAAGGACATAATCGTCATACCCTGAAAGGAGCAGTGATCACATGGGGCTTCCCTGGCGAGCCATCATGGACCTGAGGTCTGAGTTCATGAGGTTCCTGGAATGTGACATGCTGTTCCCTGGCCCCTGACTAACATCCCGCTGATTCAAAGCCCTGCTGGGACTAGACGCCGGGCCCAGTCGTGGGAGGGATAGACAGCCAGGTCCGGGCAGGGGTTTATGGCACCCAAGCTGTCAGCTCTGGGTGTTCTTGACAGGAGCTGGGGCTGCCGGTGTGAAGACTGGCACAGAATAGGAGGAAAGAGAGGCGGCTGGGGCCACACCCACCAGTGCCCTGGGCATACCATTACTGGGCCTCTGGTCTCCTGTATCACGGTGCCAGGGTACAGTGTGCTGGGAGCCTCAGCACTGGGGACATGGGCCATGTTATTTTCTGTGGGGGGCCATCTTGGGTGCTGTGGAGTGCTGAGCAGCATCCCTAGCCCCTATCCACTTGATGCCAGGAGCACCTTCAGTTGTGACAACCACAGATGTCTCCGGATGGCACCCAGTGTCCCCTTGGGGCAGGACCACCCTAGTTGAGATCCTGGCTGAGTGAACTGATGATGATAACATTGCCTGAGAGTGAAAGCAGGTGCTCACCCTGGGGGCGGCGTGGGGGTGGGGTGTCTGTCTGGGGTTCAGGGAGGCCTTCCTGGAGGAAGTGACATCTGAGTTGAGGTTGACAGTGCCCTGGAGCTAAAGAGGGTGGGTGAACCCTCCAGAGGGCAGAAGCTGTGTGTGCACAGGAGCAGAGGCTGGTTCTATGACCTCAAGTGCAAGGTGAAGGGGAAGGAGCAAGGAAGCCACAGGCAGAGACGGTGCTTTATCCTGAGGGCAGTAGGGAGCCATAGAGAGTTCCAGCCCCACCCCTGGCAACAATCAGTTGACCTTGTTTTACAGATTAGACAATTGAAGCACTGGGAAGGTGAGGGTGCCCCAGTCGCCCCCAGCAGTGGGCACAGGTACCCGTGGGCCTCAGGGCTGTTTCCACAGTGCCACTTGCCAGGCTGGTTGTAGGGGTGCATTCAGGCACTGGAGCCAGGCCTAGGAAGGAGCACCTGCCTCAGCACCTCCCAGCTCCAAGACCCCTGCTCAGGCCTGCACGTACTCCTGCCCTCAGTTTTCCTTTGATAAAATTGGGGTGATAACTGCCCTCGACACCCAGGGTTGCTGCAAGGACTGGATGACATCATCAGTTCTGCAGGCCATGTCCCCACACCCATCCCCTCTCACTCTGCCTTAGTCCTTCCCGAAGACAGTGGAGGCCATCCGGCTTCTCTGGTATCCATGGAAACACTGGGACTGAGTGAGTGACCCCAGGCCCCTCAGCAGGTTGGTGGTAAGCCCTGGGGCCCTGCCCCCTGGCCCAGAGCCCCGTGCCTCTGGGAGTGACCAGCAGGAATCCATGCTCTGCGGGCCGTGCCCTGTGTCCACCAGGAAGGATGGCAGCAGGCGGGGGCTCTGTGTCCTGAGCTGACCTTGTGTTCCTGTCCTCAGGAACAGCTCCGCCCTTGGAGTAGACCTCTGCTAGCTCAGTAAACACCCGGGGATGGGGGTGTGGGGGGCCGGGTTTCTTGCTGCCCCCGCCCCCTGGAATTATCAGGAAAGGGTGTCCAATCAGCTCTCGTCCCTGAACACTCAGACTTGCTCAGCCACCTCCTGGGTGAGCCCTGTAGGTATGCCGGCTAGGGACAGTCACCTGTGTGATGAGGCCGCCAGGGCTGCTGTGTTTACCCGTGGGCTTTGCTGCTCCACACATGAAAAACAAGGAGTGTTTGGAGCATCTTTTTTTTTTTTTTTCCTGTCGTGGTAAAATGCACTTAACTTTACCATCTCAACCGTTTTAAGTGTGCAGCTCAGTGGCATTAAGCACATTCACTTTGTTGTGTGACCATCCCCACCATCATCTTCAGAACTTGCTCATCTCCCCAAACTGACACTCTGTCCCCATTAAACACTCACTCCCCTCCCCTCCCAGCCCCTGGCACCACCATCTACTTCCTGTCTCTGTGAATCTGACTCCTCTGGGGACCTCCTGTGAGTGGGATCACACAATGTTTGTCGTTCTGTGACTGGCTTATGTCACTGATCATCATGTCCTCCAGGTCCGTCCGTGCTGTAGCAGGTGTCAGTGTCATTCCTTTTCATGGCTGAGTAATATTCCAGTGCGTGGGTAGACCACACTGTGTTTCTCCATCACCCATCCATGGACACTTGGGGTATTTCTACTTTATGGCTGTTGTGAATAACACTGATATGAACATAGGTGTACAATTATCTGAGACCCTGGTTTTAATTCTTTGGGGAATGAAACACCTTTGTGCTTTGGCTTACTACCTCGAGCCCAGCCTGCAGGTCACCTCTCCACACCCAGGACACGGGGGAGCCCAGTTTGAGCTGTGTAATCAGGTACCTGGGCCACGAGGTGGCTTCTTCCTCATCTACCCTCACTTGGGCCCACAAGCCTCTAGGGGAAAAAAAATATTTTTTTGCATAAGTAAATATGCCGTAATATATCATTCAAAAGGTACAAATGGTGTATGGTGAGAATGATGTTCCCAATAAGGTCACTGTCTCCATCTGCTAAAGCTGTCACAACTTTAAAGCACACACTGGGCGGCTTATGCAGCAGACACATATGTCTTCCTCTGGAGGCTGGAGTCTGAGGTCAAGGTGCTGGCAGGGCTGGTTCCCTCTGAGGCCTCTCTCCTTGGCGTGTGGAAGCCATCTTCTCCCTGTGTCCCTGTCCTTCTGTGTGTGTCTGTGTCCTGACCCCCTCTTAAAAGGACACCAGTCAGATTGGATCAGGGCCCACCCTAGTGACCTCAAATTACCTTGATCACCCCTTTAAAGACCTGTCTCCCAATACAGTCATATCCTGAAGTACTGGAGGTCAGGACTCCAACTTATGAATTTGGTAGGGGGGGACACAATTTAGTTCATACCACTCACCTTCTGAGGTTCTGCATGGACATGAATGGGGGGGTACACTATTTAACCCTTCATGGGGGAGGCCGGTTGAACTTGTCTTTAGCAAGGGTCCATCCAGGGAGAGTGTGCAGGAGGGAAGGGGGTGGGTCACCTGGAGGGGGACCCTGCAACCTGTAAAAGCACAACTGATGGGACCCTGTTTGTACAAGCACCATGTGAGTCATTTAGCTAAGATGTAATCTCTGACCTTCAGAAAGGTTACTGCCAGGAGGGGAGCCTTCACCCCTTTTAGAAATGAAAGTGGAAACTCAGGCTGGGGGAGGTTACCCAAGATAACAGAGCAGCCTTGAGTGGATGCAGCGTTTCCGCCCCACAAATGGGTTCTGTGCACGAGGCCAACCACCCATCCAGGGGCACTGATGGAGTTTCCCAGTGTGGCTGGCGCCCTGATCCCCAAAGTCCACTGGCAGCTGGCACGTTTCCCTGAAATCTTCCTTTTGCCCTTAACCTCTTGAAAATGGTGTCTTTTTGCCTGAGATCTTTTTAATTTGCTTTGATGGGAAACGGCTTAGACTTTTCCCCTTCTTTTATATCGTGTTGATCTTGTGGCCTGAGCAACCCAGTGAGGTGACAGGCTTCCTGGAGGGTGGGCCCTGCTCTGGTCTGTAGTGGGGGTGGGGTGAGGGCTGTGACTGTCTGTGGTGGGATTGCAAGGTAGAGCAGGGAGCAGGAGGCCTGGTGGGTGGAGAGATGAAACCGGACGGCACCCTGCAGCCAAACACAGGCGTGTCCGCTCTTTTCTTAATTCTTCAAGTTAAAAAGAAAATTTTTTTTAATAACAGCTTTATTGAGATATAATTCACACACCATACAATTTATCATTTAAAGTGTACATTTCAGTGGATTTTAGTATATTTACATAGTTGTACAACCATTGCTCAGATTCCAGAACATTACATCACCCCAAAAAGATATCCTGTCCTCATTAGCCGTCACTCCCCACCTCCCTCCCCCAGCCCCTGGCAACCACTAATCCAGGGGTGATTCTGCCCTTAGGGGACACTGGACGATGTCTAGGGACATTTGTTGTTGTCATGACTGGGGGTGCTCCTGGCATCTAGTGGGCAAGGCTAGGGGTGCTGCTCAGCACCCTATAGTGCCCAGGATGCCCCACAGAGAACGATTTGGCCCTGATGTCTGCAGTGCCAGGGGGGGACTCTGCATTATCTGGAAGAACATTGAGGCCGATCCCCACTCATATTGGACACCTGGGTTTAAAGCAAGGCTTGGACTCAGGTGTAGCCCTCCTCACTCAGTGCCCCTGGCCTCCCCCGCCAGCCCAACCTGAGCTTCCCGAACAGTCGTGTCCACATGGACTCAGAGCCAGGCCTCAGAAAGCCCCCATCTGTAGCCGAAGGACCAGATGCAGAATCTTCAGAGCCTGGCGCAAAACGAGAACGTGGGCCCTTGTTCAGAAATTACCGGGAGATCCTAGACCGTGAGAGCAGAACATGAAATCAGGGACAAGCCCTCTGACTGCAGGGCCTTGGGTCCCTGCACCAGCCCCCGGGGACAGGGCAGCCCATCAGCTCTGCTGGTGAGGCCAGAGAGGGGAGGGCTCTGGCAAGATGGTGGGCCTTGGGCCCAGGACCGCCCCTTCTTCCACAAGGCCGTGCCACCCAGGTCAGACCTCATCCCCATGAGCGCCCTCCTCCCGCGTGGGTCCTCCTGCGGCAAGGCCAAGCGGCTGTCCTTGGCACCCGTCCATGTTTACTTCGCTGGCTGTGTGCTAACCAGGGATGGCTGCAAAGGTTGGGACATGCACTCTGCCTGCAGAGCATCCATGAAGGAGATCATTGCAGACGTACCCTGGTGCCTGACAGAACTGGGACCCCTCCCCTGACCTCTCGCGCCTGCAGCTTCTTCCCCCTTCACAGCCATCGTACTCCTGACCAACGGATGGATGGAATACACACACAGACGCTGGGGTCACCCTGGTTTGCACTGTCTGACCATTGGGAATTTATTCTGGTGTCTCTTCTGAGCCTAAGGACATAGCTCAATTCCCAAATAATTAGCACAGGGCCCCCCTCAGCACTGCTGACACTGGGACAGGGTCATCTCTGGGGGGCTGTCCTGCACACTATGAGTTGCCGAGCAGCATCCTGACCCCACCCTCTTGATGCCAAGAGCTCCTCCCCGTCATGACAACCGCTGATGTCCCCAGACATCATCCAGTATCCCCTGGGTGCAGAGTCACCCTAGGTGAGAGCCACCTCCAGTCCAGGCTCATTGAGAGGGGGAGGCAGGGATAGCACTGCTGAGTCCCACCCTCCGTGTGCAGCTGGGGCCTCTCCCTGCACCTGCCCGGAGCAGCCTGGGGTCAGGCAAAGCCGCTGCCTATAGTGCAGCAACACAAACCCAGGGCCCCTTGGCAGGAGGGCCAAGAACTCTGTTTTCCAGAGACTGGGCCACCAGTGATGTTAGCCTCTGTGCCGAGAGCTCCAACACAGCAGCCCGGGAAGCCGGGACCTCACACAGGTCCCGTACCAGCACGGGGCACTGGCTGGAGGGTCTGAGCAGCTGCTTCTGAAGTCATTTCTATTATTGGAGCAAGGCAGGGGGTCTCATTGAGGGTGATCCTGCTTCCAGGGGACACTGGGCCATGTCGAGACATCTGGGGGTGTTCCTCTCATTGAGAGCGTGGGTCCAGGGATTCTGTTCAGCAACTTCACAGTGCCCAGGACGGCCCCCCAGAGAGTGAACAGTCCCGATGTCAGCAGTGCCCAGGGGGTTCCTGCCTTAATTGCATGCCCATTGAGCTGTAACGTGCAGGGTGCCCTGCACAGCACCTGGGGGGCAGGGAGTAGGTGTTGGGGAAACTCGGAATTGTCATCCTGTGACTTTGCTCTGTGGCACTGCAGCACCAGCTCCCTACTCTCCCTCGAGCTCCTAAGCTGAGTCAGCTCCCAAACGTGCTTCCTGGGCTGCTGTGGCCTCTTAGGCTATGGGACATGTGGTTCCAGCACAAATGTGTGGATCATCCCTGCCTCCCGCGGAGCCCTGGGGGTGGGGCCCAGGGGATGTGGCTCCCTGGTTGGCTTTTTGTATAACATGTGCCATCCTGTAGATATCACTCTGCAGCTGTCAGCCAGCTCCACAGTCACCTTCGGAGCTCCGAGTGTTATGACTCTTTCTAGTTCAGGAAATGAGAATCCACAAGCCTCAGGTTCTGGGTTTATTGGTCCTGACCAGGTTCCACGCCCCCTAGGACTGTTGACACTGGGGCCAGGTCATCTCTGTGGGGGGCCATCCTGGGCACTGTGGGGTTGCTGAGCAACACCCCAGCCCCCACCCACTCGATGCCAGCAGCACCCCCAGTGTGACAACTACAGATGTCCCCAGACATCGCTCAGTGTCCCTGGGGCACACCACCTCAGGTTGAGAAGGATCTAGGGTAGAGTCCTAGGCTTCGAAACAAAGCAGACCTCCAGGTGCTGGGAGTGTCATATTGGGCTGACCCAGCCTGACCTGGGATAGGAGGCCTCTGTGAGAAGTGGCGTTCCAGCTCAGATCATCCTGGTAGAATGGCTGCACAGGAGGCCCAAGGCCCACAGAGATGGTTAGCGGCCCTTCACAACGTTTTATTTTTAACTTCTTTTAAAATCAGTCGACATAAAGTGAATAATATATTAATGAATATAGAATCACGAGTCCAACCTGGCTTATAGCCGTCTTTACACTGATGCACTTGTGAAATACAGTTTTCGGTATTGCCACGTGGAGGAGGCAGGGCCCCAGGCTGGCACAAGTCCCCACATGGTCCTGCAGCCAGGTAAACCGGGAAGGGGACGGATCAGTGCTCACAGGCCATGAAAACCAATTCAGAAACAGTTGTGTGGTGACAGGCTACCCTACTGGTTGGACACAGCCCTGTCCCCCTTTGAACTAGCAAATGCCCCTCCTCTTCTCTCTGAGGGGCCTCCAGTGCTCTCAGACCATCCATCACCTGGCCTTCCTGCCCCTCCCACCACTGCTTCAAGGCCAAGCTGGTGAATATCCTCCAGTCCTCATCCCTGTCCTCCTGGGTACCCCAACACTATAGGTGTGGCCTCACCCCAGCCCTAAATGGAAGTTCCTCACAGATGGGAGGACAAGGGACCTCTCTCTGGGTGCTGCTGGCATCAGTAGCCTGGAGGGTTTATACTTAGTAAGGAGGGACATTTGGCTCCAATAACAAAAATATAATTATCTATTATCGCCAGTGTCTCTATCTGGGACAATTCCCTGGGTGCTGTCTGGGGACATCTGTGGTTGTCACACTGGGGGTGCTGCTGGCATCGAGTGGGTGTGGGCTGGGGTGTTGCTCAGCAACCCCACAGTGCCCAGGATGGCCCCCCCACAGAGAGTGACCTGTCCCCAATGTCAGTGGTCCTGAGGGGACAGATCCTGTGCTAATTATTTGGAAAAATATTGAATTTGATCCCTGCTTACACTAGACATCAGGATAAGTCCCGCATGGTCAGGCGAGATAAACCAGGGTGACCCCAATGTCTGTGAGTCACCCCCTCTCTCCTCCCACTCAATCTGTGTATTAAGTGTGTGCAGCCTCCTAGGACCTCAGTCAGGTGGGTATGGAACGTAGTCTCAGGGGTCTCACCCTAATAAATGCAGGTTTTACATGGCCTTCCTCATCGGGCCACAGTCCCCAGGAAGGCCAACACCCCCTTTTGCATTGCTCACAGCGACACCCCAACGCACCTGGGGGCCCTTCCAGCAGCAGCCACCAGGTGGCAGCACAGCCCTCCTGCTGGGTGACATTCCTGGCTCCCAGTTCCAGCATCCTAGAAACACCACAGTCTAGACACCCACCAGTGGGATTCCTCTCCCCTGAAGTCATTCTGCGTGGAAACATTCGTGATCCTCATTCTCGGTCATTATCCCCACTGTGCATGTTCAAGGCTGTTTCACCTGAGTGGCTTTGTAAGGGTCTGGGTGGGGGCAGCCAGGGCGCAGCACCCTGGGGGGAGCCCTGCTTCTCGGAAAGCGGGCGAGGAAAGGGGACCCACCCTACAGCTAGTACAGACGTGTATGAACCACCACCAAAACCGGAAGGTCTCGGGCCAGCATGACCAGCTTAGCCAGTCACAGCCTTTCTCCCAGCTGGCCCTTGGCCCGGCCCCAACTGCCTGCCCTGGGTCTGGCCTTGAATTCTTCCCTTTGCTACTTTTTGGGAACTGAGAGTCTCAGGTTGAGCACTCAGAAGACAGGTGTCTGCACCCTCAGCCACACTGAAACCACGGCTGGCCTGGGAGAAGCTTAGCCTCACCTTGGTGCCAGCCCGTCCTGAAATGGGGCAGCATCTTGCAAAAGTTAAAGCAGGTCTTTGTCCTGTTTCCTTAGGCTTTGAGCCTTACCCCGCCCCGTGGGTGAGACCCTCAAGAGGTGCTTTTCCTGAAGTGTCATCATCTTGATCCAATGATAGGAGCCTCTGAGGCTTTGGGGATAGACACTGGGGCACCACCAGGTCCCACCAGGACATTCCAGGATGGACAGTCTGTGGCCCTGGGCACCGAAGGCCATTCCAGGGTATTAACCCAGTGTATGGTTTGCTAGTGCAGCTGTAACAGAGTACCACACGTTGAGGGGCTGAGACAACAGAAATTTATTCTCCCAGCTCTGGAAGCCAGAAGCCTGAGATCAAGGGCTGGTTCCTCCTGGGGTCATGTGGAAACATCTGTTCCACATCTCTCCCAGCTGCTGGTGCTTGCTGGCAGTCCTGGTGTTCCTCGGCTTGTAGACGCATCACCTCTGCCTCTGTTGTCACGTGGCCATTTACCTGTGTATGTGTCTGTCTTCAAATTTCTCCTTTTTATAAGGATACCAGTCATATTGGGCTAGGGCCACCCTACCTCAGTGTGACCTCATTGAAACTCATTACACCTGCAAAGACCCTGTTTCCAAATAAGGTCACATTGTGAGGTACTGGGGGTTGGGACTTCAACATATGAACTTGGGGCACAGACACAATTCAACCAGTGGCACCAGACATTGGGACACCTGTCTTGTGGGATCCTGGCTGGGAACCAGCACGGGGTGGCACCTCTTGCCTTAATTTCTGGGAGCCAGAATCCCACATGACCTGAGGAGGAAGGCGAGGCAGGTGCCAGGACAGATGCAGACCTGGCCTACTCACACTTACCGAGCACAGCTCGGGCCCAGGCAGGGCTGAGGGAAATGCCCTCTGGTGCCAACTACAGAACAGATAATTTTCTAGGAAAGTGCTGACGTCCTTCATTGAAGCTCCTTAGGGTGGCAGCGTGGCAGAGTGTTCCTGAGGAAGGCCCTACTGACTTGGGGAGAGGCCAGGGGCCCCCCCTCTTCTTCCCCTCCCCCACCAGAACACCTCAGAAGTATCTAGAGGGACACTACCCCTTAATAGCATGGTACATCTGGCTGCACACATTTTGGGGACCACCTGTCCTGAGCCCACTTCTTTGGGAAGTTTGTCCTAAGGGCCCTGGGAGACCAAAATAGAAGGATCTGGCATTTATGGGAACCTGCCACATGCCTGGCACCCAGCAATCCCAGCAATGGGGGCTTTGCTATCACCCTGGTTTTGTTGACAAAGAAATTGGGCCTCAGGAAATAACACCAGCTGCTGCTCCCTCCCCCTTCCTCTGGACCAAGAGAAAACAGAACAGGAGTCTGGCTTGCACCCTGTCCCCTCTAGTCATTCTGGGTTTGTACCGGCCCCTTCCAGGTCCTGACAGCCTGGCTGATGTTAACAGGTGGAATCTTTCTGGGCACTGGGACCAGCTGGGCAAGCGTTGCTTCAACCCACCAGCTACTGTGCACACCTGGGAATCCAAAAACGGCCAAAATGCAGCTCAGAGAAAGGAGCCTGAGGACCCTCCAGCAAGTAGCTGGTGGGGCTGGGATTCCCCTCATCAGGACATCAGGACCCCAAATCCCAATGCTGGGGTCGGTGGTGGCAAGAGAGACACTGGTGCAAAATCCAAGGGAACACCAAATACCTGAGTGATCAAGATAAATATTGTAAAATAAAAACTAATTAATGTGAATTAATTTTTTTTTAAGATTTTTATTGGGGAATTGGGGGGATGGGAACAGTGCTGGGGAATTGGGGGAAGGGGAACAGACAAGTTGCTGTCGTTTT
>NW_017731625.1:1772003-1840784 GCF_001890085.2 Hipposideros armiger | reverse complement strand
AGCTGTAGAGGGCAGTGTCACTGGCCCTCATATGTGGGATCCGAACCGGGGCCCTCTGGCGTCCCAAGCCAGTTCTTAACCATCGTGCCACTCAGCTGGCCCATGAATTAATTTTATTTAATCTAATTCGATTTAATGTAAAAGTAAGACATTTTAATGTAACATTATTTATTACTTCCATTGAAAATCGAAAGTCAATGTGAAAATCCATGATGAACCAAATTTCCGAATTGTAAATGAAGATAGGGTCAGTTCTACTGGATTTTCCTCTTGGTTCGTGCTGCAGTACGGCCATCCGATACAGCACTTTCACCAGTCCTGACTGGGCCTCAAACGCCAATGTTTGGTTCATGGTAGATTTCATTGTTGGTTTTGATTTTTTGTTTGTTTGGTTTTTTTGTTTGTAATTATGTGGGAGCAACCCAAGTGTCCAACAGAGGGTGATGGACACACACAGCGTGGCCCATCCACACACTGGAGTGTCACTCAGCCATGAAAAGTAGGGAGGCGCTAACAATCGCCACAGCGTGGGTGGACCTTGAACACGCGGTGCTCAGTGAGAGAAGCCAGACACACAAGGACACACAGTGTGTGATTCCATTTATGTGAAATGTGCAAACAGGCACATCGACAGACAGGAGGGGGGTTAGTGGTTGTCAGGGGCTGAGAGTGACTGCTGATGGGGACAGGGCTTCTTTTGTGTTGATGGGAATATTTTGGAATTTGATAGAGGTGCTGGTTACACAACATTGAGAATGCACTCAATGTCACAGAAATGGTCACTTTAAAATGGTTCATTTTATTTAATGCAAATCTCACCTCAATTAAAAAAACAAGGTAGAAGGAAGCGTCGCATTGGAGCAGGCACACAGGTCTGGGCTGTGTCCACAGGCCTTCAGGCACGCGATGGAGGCCTTGGTGCTGGCCGAGAGGGTGCCAGCAAACCAGAGACCCTGGATGCCCAGCGCCACTGTGTCCTGCACTTCTGCCTATCCCAGGGGGGACTTTGGGGCTCTCCCTCCAAGCTCTTAGCAGGAGCCGGAGTTCCTGGAGGAGGTTCTGAGCACCTTGACGCAGATGTCCAATAGAAGCAGGGGGAGCTCTGCCAGGGCTCCCGCCTTATGACCCTGGGTTGTGTCCAAGACAGCACAGGTGTGCCTGCATCTGGGGACACGTGAGCCAGCTGCCTGTCCCCAGATTACAAACCTGCGTCACTCAGGGATTGCTGTCCCACCATGCAGGCTGATCCATCTGCCCTCGATGGGCTATCCGCGCCCTCCCATGTGCAGGTGTGTTTGTGTGCAGGAGGCCTCCCCGGTCCATTTGTCATTTCGGTTTGCAGGCCTGCCTATGCATGGCGTAGGACTTCTATTTTTCGAAGGGAAGGTCATGTGTGGGCAGAAGCTTTGCTGAATCAGATTTTACTCTTGCGTTTCGGTTTTTCTCCTCCTCAGCCCTCCCCCTCCTCCTCTCCACCTACTTGCCACCTGCACATTGTTCTGACTTTTCAGGGTGGAAACCACTGTGGTTTGCCCTGTGTCATGTTTGGCTCAGCCTAACCTTTTTTCTCAAATGCCACCTGATCTTAGGCGCCCCCTCAAGGAACTATACTCCAATCCCAGGAACTTGCTGAGGCCACATGTGCTGCTGGCCAGGAAGAACCGGTTTTGCTGCCCGCCCTCGATTGGTTGCGGCTGCAAGTTTTGCTGTCACAGTGGGTGATTCCTCAAGAGCCTGCACCTTGTTTTTGGTGGTGACCAGGGTCAGTCATGATATGTCTGTACTGTCAGCCATAACAGTGCTGCGGGAAAGGAATTGGACTGTCACACCGAATTCCTGATGGATGCCAACACCAGATGGTTTTATTTCCCAGCTTCAGTTTTTAAAAAGTGTCCACTATTTTAATCTTTTTAAAGTGGATAACTCGGCATTTAGCACATTTACAGCTTTGTGCAGCCATTACTGCAATCTAGTTTTGGAAATTTCTCATCAGCTGAAACGGGAGCCTTCCAGCCTTCATTTTGGGACATCCTCCAGAAAGACTGTGATGCCGTGGCTCACTGCCGCCACCGCCTTCTCTTGTCCCGGCTCCTCGAAGCTGAGTGCTCCCATGGAGGCCCGCCCGGCTGCTGGCCCATGCAGGGCATGTCCGGTTGCACATGCATGTATCCTGAAAGGAGACATCTTGGTTGGCCGGAGAATGACCCCTAAAGGTACCAGGTCCTGAATCCCTGAACCAAGGCTTTGCCGATGTGCCGATTTGATTAAATTAAGGATTCTGCAATGGATCGCTTATCCAGGTGGGCCTTAATTCAGTTGTAAGTGTCCTCAGAAGAGGAAGGCAGAGGGAGACTGCACACACACAAAGAAGACGGCCATGTAACCACAGAGGCAGATGCTGGAGTGATGCAGCCACAGGCCAAGGGATGCCTGGAGCCCCCAGAAGCTGGGAGAGGCAGGAAGGACCCTCCCCTGCAGCCCCTGGAGGGAGCATGGCTCTGTGACACTTTGATCTCAGCCCAGTGACACTGATTTCAGACTTCCCGCCTCCTGAGCTACAGAGAATACATTTCTGCGCTTTTAAGTCACCAAATCAGTGTGATTGGTTACAGCAGCCCCAGGAAATGAAGACAGACTGCCCAAAGGGTTTGCATTCCAGTCACTGTACCTAATCCACCCCCAGAGTTCCGGGGGCTTTCTTCGGATCCATTGCCTAAGGGGCGGGAAATCACGACTGGGTTTCACTCTTCCCACCCTTGTCCTCCATCTCTCTCTGGGAAAAGCGCCCCAACGGGCCACACTTCATCCGTTACTGTGGCAGGGTGGGAGGCGAGAAGTGGAGGGCGTGGGAAAGGCCTTCACACAACTATCAGAAGCCAAAACCTTTCAGTTTCTCAAAAAAGAAAGGCCCTTGACTTACCAGTTTAGTTCCCCCATCTGTGAAATGAATCAAGGGGACACAAATTCAGACATTCCTCCCAGCTCTACCGCCATACAAGAAACTGAAAAAAAAAACCAACCTGTGCAGGATGAATAAAAACAAACTTAGATGCTCCTTCCAGAGGCAGAGGCTGCTCCTGCCGGCTTCGGCTGCTGGCATGCTCCAAACAGTTGGGTTTCCTAAATTTAGCCACCATCCCAAATTCATGAGCCCTACATACTTTCAGTTCGTCTCCACCGTGGGCTCTGAAAACATGGTCCTGAGTTTGCATTTCCAAGCCTGGGATGGTGGGAGTCCTTGCGCATCTCTATCTGGCATTTGCAGCCCAGAGAGCCACCACTGTCCCCTCTGCAGCCTGTGGGATGGAAGGAGCACAGCAGATCTGCCTTTGAACCTCAGCTCTGCCTGATGGCGCAAGACACAGCATAACGCGTGTCACTTCTTTCTAAAAATAAGAGAAGGTGGGTGAGGCACCCTCCCTCTCAGTGCAGTGAGGAGCACAGAGCAGGGTGCCCACCCAGGCCTTGCCCTTTCCCCCTGGCAAGCCCCTAGGCCTGTGCTCTCTCGCCCCTGCTGTGTTTAGCACCTGCTCCAGAGCCCTACACTTCTCCGACTTACTTCCCTTGGCCTTTGACCCCTTCCAGTTGTTAACTGCCAGCCTGGCTATAAAAGGCAATTCTGGTTTAAGAAAGTGGGGAAAGCAGACCGGTGGCCCACTGCCTGGGCTGACATCGGCTTTTGCGCTGCAGCGGGTGTCTGGGATTAATTTAGATTCTCAGAATACTGTCGGAGGTAGCACATGCTGTTATGATTGACTAAGAGCATGTGGGCAGGGCCCCCTCCACCGGTCCTTCGCAGCCCCCCCCCGCCCCCACCAGCCGCCTTTAGCCGCCTTCATTTGCTCTGCTGACTTGGAGGAGCGGGGGGCAGGCCTGGTGTAACCTGGATCCCTTGCACAGATTGTTCTTTTCTACTGGCAGCTCTTCCTGGGGTGCTGAAGGGAGGTGGCGCAAATGTAGGGGCCTGCAGACTATTCAGCCTCCGCCAGGAGCATGTCTCACGGCCCAGCAGGCTTCCTTCCTGGCAATGCCTCCGGAATGCTCCTTGCAGCTTCTGGAAGGAAACGTTAACGTCTGTCTGGGAGACCGCCGCCTTTTCTCTTCCTCCATAGAATCTTGCACTGGGGAGGTGACATCAGCTCCCTTCCTGCAGGCGTCTCTCTTGTCCTGCTGCCAAGCAGTGGGGACACTGGTGGCAGAGCAAGGGGTACAGACACGTATATTGCATGTACACTGCACATATGCACATGTATCTATCTGCGAATCGGCACAAGCTTCAGCTGGACTCCATCCCATCTCTATGGCAACACATGGTCTGGTCCAGCAAGGGCGGTCAGACATTGGTTGGATTGAATTGAGGAGGTCATGTGGGGTGACCTCTTCATGTCTGAAGGCTTTGGAGGTGGCACGAGTTTCAGATGTACCCTGGACCACCTGGACAGAGCAGTGCAGGTGGAAACGTCTACTTTCACTGCCCTGGGTGAGTTTGGGCTGCTCACCTACTTGCTGCGAGCACAGAAGAAACCTGTGTGACAGCGTCCTCCCTGTTGTCACATGATAGTGCTGACAAGCTGTCTGCCTTTCACTCGTTTTCTGGCCCAAGTGGTGGAGCTTTCCAGCGGCTATGGGAGTGAGGTACCACTGCTGACTAAACACAGAAGCCGGTGAGTGTCTGTCTCCTGTTAAACCAGACATGAAAGAGGGTCTCAAAGGTGCAAAACGACACCACTGTAATCCTAAAACAAATTTTGTTTCAGATAAACTTACTTTTCATTTTAAAATGTGGTCCTGCTAAAATTTTAGAAATAGTTTATTTTTTAACACACATTGTTTGGGGTCCTCAGTCATTTTTTTTTTAAATAGACTTTATTTTCTAGAACAATTTTAGGTTCACAGCAAAATTGAGTGCAAGCTACAGAGATTTCCCATATGCCCCCTGCTCCCCCACATAGCACCCCCCGTAAGTTTTTATCATCATAATTGCATACATATACTATGTTTTTTGGGGTTTTTAAAAGATTTTATTGGGGAATTGGGGGAAGGGAACAGCATTGGGGAATGGGGGAAGGGGAACAGACAAGTTGCTGTCCTTTTGTTCTTCAGTCTAGTTGTGGAGGACGTCGCTTCACTGGCCCATGTTGGTATTATCATTGTGCTCTTCCCGGGTGAGGCAGATCAGTCGCTGGCCACTGGACGGCCGTTCACGGCGGCTCTTGGCAGCTCACGCTGGCTGCCAGCCACACACGGTAGCTCACGGCAGCCATCCACTCATGTAGCTAACAGCAGCCCACGGCAGCCCACTGCAGTCTACACCGTCGCCTGCGACTCACGGCAGCCCAGCTCCAGGTCGAGCTGTTGTTCACCATCTTAGCTGTAGAGGGCGCAGCATCACTGGCCCTCATGTGGGATCCAAACCGGGGCCCTGCTGCTCAGAGCTGGTGTCCCAAGCCAACTCTTAATCAACGCACCACTCCACTGGCCCTATGTATTTTTACATAACAGATTTATTGAGATTTTCAGATACTGCACAATTCACATATTTAACAACATTTTTGTTGTTGTTGGGGAATGATGTGTTTTTCCAGGACCCATCAACTGCAAGTCAAGTAGTTGTTTCAATCTAGTTGTGGAGGGCGCAGCTCAGTGGCCCATGTGGGGATCGAACTGGCAACCTTGGTGTTATGAGCACTGTGCTCTAACCGGCCACCCCCCAATTCACATATTTAAAGTGTACAATTCAGCGGTTTCTAGTATATTCAGAGTTGTGCAACTATCAAAACAATTAAATTTTAGAATGTTGTCCTCCACCAAAAAACCCAAAAAAACTCTGTATCTATTAACAGTCATTCTCCATTCCCACCTCCCCCAGCCCTTGGCAACAACGAACCTACTTTTCATCTCTAAAGATTTGTCCATTCTGCACATTTCCCATAAGTGGAATCACACGCTGTGTGGCCTTGTGTGTCTGGCTTCTCTCACTGAGCATCATGTGGTCAAGGTCCATCCATGTTGTGGTGTCAGTGCCTCCCTCCTTTTCACGGCCAAGTGGCACCCCAGTATGTAGACGGGCCACGTCTTGTGCATCCGTCATCTGTCCGTGAACACCTAAGTTGTTGTCACTTCTTGGCTGCTGTGAGCAGTGCTACTGTGAACATTTGTGTAGTTTTTGTGTGGACGTGGGTTCTCACTTCTCCTGGGTGGACACCTAGTAGTAGAACTGCTGGGTCACATAGAAAGTCCATGTTTAGCCTTCTGAGGACCCACCAGACTTTCCCAAAGCAGCTGCCCCATTTCACATTCCCAGCAGCAGCCATGCCTGACTGTCCCAGTTTGTCCCCACCTCCCCCACACTGTTACTGTCTCTTTCCCATTCTGGCCCTCCTAGTGGGTGAAGCGCTGGCTCACTGTGGTCCTGATTTGCATTTCCCTGGTGACTAGTGAGGTTGAGCACCTTTTCTTGTGCCTATCGGTCTTCTTCTGTGAAAAAGGGTGTAGTGTACGACTCACCTGGGTGTTAGCTGGACACCCTGCGTCACCATGGCTTCTTTTCTTCACTGTCTGTTCATGTGTCCGTCATCTAGCCATGCCTGGGCCTCTCTAGGAGCAAGCACCATGTGGGGCACTGCCCACACAGCCCTGCAGGATGTCCAAGGGGCCCACGGGTGGACTGCCTGCCCAGGACTGTGCCACCAGGGAGACGATCCCAGGTCAGCCTTTCAGAATGTGCACAATGGACTCCCCCTGAACTGAATCAACACAGGACAGATGCTAGCTTATGTGTCATGAGTTCTTCTAGACCAGGACTCTCACCTGGGGACACTGGGTCATGTCTGGGGACATCTGTGGTTGTCACAACTCCTGACATTGTGTGAGTGGGGCCAGGGATGCTGCTCAGCACCCCACAGTGCCCAGGACGGACCCCCATGGAGAATGACCTGGCTCCAATATCCACAGTGCTGAGGGGGAGACCCTGTTCTAGAAAGTTCCTATCCCCTGGAATCTGAGATACGCAGATGCGCCCTAGTGGTCGGGGTCATGCCTCCCCACCCCCCACACCCTGGGGTCCTTGCCTCTTGGAGTTTGAAGGCTCCTTCCTTTGTAACAGATACTCTCCTATGGGGGCTTCCAACTGCTTCTGAACTTAATTGTTATGGACGAAACCCAGGTTTCAGTGATCACTAACAGCCTTACAGAAATGCCCAGACTTCCCGAATTTTGGTGCGACCAGGGCAGACAGAACACCTGCATGCAGGGCTGACATGGGCACACAGGTTCAGTGCCTGCATCCTGCGTCCTGGAGTCTGGCAGGGCAGCGTCTCTCCCCTGGAAACCCTGGACTCACGCTCAGGACCCGCCTGGTTTATTTAGATTCATGGAGTCCCAGCTCGCAGGAAGAGGTGGGTCCCTGCAATGTTTATTTTGGTGAAATTGAAACCTCAGCCCTCATGTAGATGTTCCAGGAGACAGACGTTCTCCAAGTCAGCGAGGAAAAGTGCAGCGCTGCCCGAGGTCAGCCCAGGACAGCAGGCCGCCCATCCAACAAAATGCCACGTCGTGGTTTTGCGCCAGAGCTGCGCCCCAGGCCCACTCCCCGCCTGCGTGCCCACAGCTGATGGCATTTGGTTTTCCAGCCAAGTATGGAGGCACCCCACTTCCGGCTGTGCCTGCCCCTCCTTGCAGCCCCTTCCCTCTCCAGCATTCAATGGCATGCTGCAAACTCAACTTCCCGTTTTGGGAAATGCTTCTCTAAACTAGACTTGTTTCTAGCTGAAGCGAGATGACCTTTTCCTTCAGCTTCCAGTTTTTTCCCTTCACTAAAAAAGAAATTGATACAGAAGTGATACTGGCTGAACATACATCAGTGTGTTCCAACCTTGTTTTTTTCTTTTTTTTCGTGACCATCCTCCCGTCCCTCAAGGGCCCTTTTCAGGACTTTCTCTTCATAATTGCTCATCGAAATGTAATGGATGAAGAAACTTCACATCTCAAAATGTAATGACTTCATAGTGATACTTAAAAAAAAAAGCCCCTTAACTGCTCACCTGTGCAGGTTGCTTGTTGCTGGGAAGAACTGATTCTGGTAATCAGAATTGATGAGAAAAAAGTCTCCTTGTGGGAATCCCATGAAATGTTATTAATAGCGCCAGTGTACCATGTATCTATCTGTTCATGGTCAATCCGTACAGCTGTGCTTTCTGCATAAAAGAGTAAGATCTTGCTCGCCTCCCTGAGAATTGATTTTCGCCCCCCTCCATTGAGAATGTATTTATAAATAGATCTAATAATAAAGAATGGGGAAGATCCCATCGCAAGCCTGCGCCCCAGGACAGACCACCATTGAGCGTGTGGACAGGGTGCATGTTCACGGTCATTAATGCAGTGGACAAGAGGCGGACTGTCCAGTCCAAGTCTGCCCACAGGTTTTCACATGGGTCTTGGGCCGGTGTCTTGGTTTTCTTACGTCCCCGCGGTCGTGTGTACAGAAGGAATAGCCATCTATTGCACAGGGCTGTCGTGAACATGACATGGGACCATGGATGGGAACAGCTAAGTAAAAGGCCTGATGAGATTATGTGCTAGATAACGCCACTTTTGTGTTGTTGTCATCACCATTCCCATGTTGCCTCTGAAACTTTCTTTCCAAACTCTTCCCAGGCACACGCACCCATATGAACGCGGTGTAGAGTGCATACACGGCACATGGGTCCTCCTGAACTTTAGCGAGGAGGGCCCTGCTGGCCCAGATTAAAAGCACGTCCTTTCACAGTGCTTTGGTTTCCGTTAGGTTCCCCACATGTGCGGGACCACATTTTCTATTGGTTTCTTAGCTCCAGGTTCTGAGCGACATGGGGTGAGAACAGGCTGCCAGCCCTCAGAGAAGCCCCACAGACTCACATAGAGGTGGCACCCTTACTGCGCCTTTGCACACCACGCAGGTCTATCTAGTCTTTCTTCTCCTGGGGTGAGGCTGTACGAGGGTCCGGCCTTTTAAATATATATATATATATATATATATATATATATAACTTTTTTGTGTGGTGAAATACATATAACATCAAATTCACCAACCTAACCACTTTAAGTGCACAGCTCAGTGGCATTAAGCATGTTCACACCATTGTGTGGTCGTCCCCACTGTCCATCTCCAGAACTTTCTCATCTTCCCAAAATAACACTTTGTCCCCATTAAATGCTAACCCTCTTCCCCCTCCCCCAGCCCCTGGCCCCCACCATCTACTCTCTGTCTCTGTGAATCTGACTCCTCTAGGGATCTCCTATGAGTGCAATCATATAGTGTTTGTTCTTCTGTGACTGGTTATGTCACTGAGCATCATGTCCTCAGGGTCTATCCACGCTGTAGCAGGTGTCAGAGTCCTTCCTTTCCAAGGCTGAGTAACACTGCAGTATGTGGATAGACCATGCTATTTATCCGTTCATCTGTTGATGGACATTTGGGTTGTGTCCATCTTTTGGCCGTTGTGAATCATTCTGCTGTCAACATGGGTGTGCCAGTATCTCTTCAAGTCCTGCTCTCAGTTCTTTGAGGTGTAAACCCAGAAGTGGGATTGGCGGGTCATATGGTAATTCTCTGTTTAACTTTTTGAGGAAGCTTCCTTGCATTGTCCACAGCAGCTGCTCCATCTTACATCCCCACCAGCCATGCACAAGAATTCCAGTTTTTCCACATCAGTACCTGTTCTAAGCCCCATTTTAATCTGATTTCAAATTGTAAAAGCAACAACTTACTAGACAATCTAAAAATACCCCCAAAAGGCATAAAGAAGAAGCAGAAATCATGTTTTTCTCTTAAATTGCTTACACTACTGATTTTCAACTCAGGCTTCAGCAAAGCAAGGTTTGCACTGGGGCTCTTCAGGCTGGCCGGTCCTTGCAGACATTGGCGGTGGGAAGCAGCCCCTCACTCCCAGCCTGTGCCGGGGGTCTGAGTGTGGAGTCAGATCCTGTGTGCGTCGCTGGCATCTTACAGGAGAGAAAACAGGAGTGGGGACGGGGTAGCGTGTTGGCAATAGTATTAGCACGTAGGAGTGTTCCTTACAAATCTTGTAAGAAGTGGCGAGGAGGGTGGATTATTTTTAACATCTGCATCATCGGGTCACACAAGCCCTCTGCGCCTGGAATGCTTGTTTGCAAGTTGAACATGTTGTGCACAAGTGTTCCACTGTGTTCTCTGAGTGATGTTAAGTTGCCAGGTTACCAAGAGCATCAGGAATCTAGGGAACAACGTACAGTCATGTTCAACTCTGAGAGATAAAATAGGTATTGACATTTTAAAAGGATAAGAATAGTATTGGACCATGATTTGCACATCCTGAATTCTAGTTGCAATTCTACCATTTCCATTATGTGTGTGGATGGATGGATGGATGGATGGATGGATGGATGGATGGATGGATGGACAGACAGACAGGTATGACAGTTTTATCAAGATATAATTCATGTGATTCCACCATTTCTAAGCCTCAGTTTTCTCATCTGTAAAAATATATGAAAATGATTATGTGCTTGATAAAGTGATTTGAAAAGTGACCTGCTCTCCCTTACCTGTTCTATTTTTTCCAGAGCACTTCTACTTTTTTCTTTTTATCTTTTTCCTTTTTCTTAATAATGCTTTTAAAAACTAATGTGCTTGAAAAGCCCATTTGGGTAAAGGGCCCAACCTGATAATGTTGTTACCTATCATTTATTTTTTAACAACTTTTATTGAGATAAAATTTATATATAAAATTTATATAATTTATATAAACTTCACCATTTTAAGTGTATAATTCAACAGCTTTTAGTATATTACAGAGTTTACTACCATCACCACTATATAGTTCCAGGACATTCTCATTCCCCCCAAAGGAGACCCATCCCCATCAGCAGTCACCCCCATAGCTCCCCCAGCCCCTGACAACCGACAACCACTAACCCACTTCCTGTCTGTGGATGTTCCTGTTCCAGACATTTCACATAAATGGAATCACACACTGGATAGCCTTATGTGTCTGGCTTCTTTCCCTCTGCGTAATATTTTCGGGGTTCCTCCATGTTGTAGCGAGTACAGTTTTAAATGATATAGACATCATACAACCCTCCGTGCGCAGGGACCAGGGTACCAGATCAATGTTTTATTATCCTTCTCCATGGCCTGGACACGAGAGGAGGGGACGAGGTTCAAGGAGTAGAGGTGGGGATGACGTGGGACAGCCTAGAGGCAGGTGGGAGACTTTGAGGAGCCACAGGAAAGCGACCTGGGAGTTGGACAGGTCCAGGGGACAGCATGGGACTCCCAGTGTCACACCTGAGCAACCCAGGAGAAAGATATTGCCACGAAGCCAAGTGGGAGAGCCCGTGGGGAAAGGTAACCAGCTGGAGGAGCAGGTGGGGTGACCAGAAGTCCCAGTTTACAGGGGCTGAGGGGATCCCTCAGTGCAGCATTTGGAGGCTAAAACCAGGACGAGTTGGCCACTCTGAGTTTGGGGTTCCCACAAAGCGGCCAAGCATAGATACGTCAGCAGGCAGTTTGGAACCAAGTTCAGTGGAGGATGGAGAAGAAATACAGCCCCTGATGGGACAACATTCCCACAGGGCTGGCGTCCAGCTCCAGCTGCCCTCTGTCCCCACCCTTTTCCCTGCCAAGAAACAGGCCCTTTGACTGTCCAGCTGGGCTCTGGGCAGCTGTTGACTTTTAAAAAAAAAAGGTAAAAAAAAGCAAAAAGCCCTCCTGACTGTGTTTAAGAAGTCTGTTTACTACCTGTCTCTCTGCAGACAGCCTTTCACAGGCTTATCTCAGTGTGACTTTTTTTTTTAAGATTTTTATTGGGGAATTGGGGGAAGGGGAACAGACAAATTGCTGTCGTTTTGTTCTTCAGTCTAGTTGTGGAGAACGTTGCTTCACTGGCCCAAGTTGGCACCATCATTGTGCTCTTCCCAGGTGAGGCAGATCAGTCTCCAGCTTCTGGACGGCTGCTCACGGCAGCTGCTGGCCGCTCACGCTGGCTGCTGGCTACACACGGTAACCCATGGCAACCCACTGCAGCAGGGGCTGCAGCCTACGCCATCGCCGACAGCAGCCCAGCTCCAAGTTGAGCTGTTGTTCAGCATCTTAGCTGTAGAGGGCAGTGTCACTGGCCCTCATGTGGGATCTGAACCGGGACCCTCTGGCGTCCCAAACCAGCTCTTAACCAATGCACCACTTGGCCGGCCCAGAGTGCACACTCTTAACAACAAGGCTGCCAGTTCGACTCCCGCATGGGATGGTGGCAACGCCCACCTGCAACTAATTAAACACAGCACCGTGAGCTGAACAGCGCAACTGAACTTGGAGCTGAGCTTGCTGTGCCCTCCACAGCTAAGATCGAAGGACAACAACTTGGCTGTTCCCCTTTCCCAATTCCTCAACACTGTTCCCCTCCCCCAATTCCCCAAGAAAATCTTAAAAAAAAAAGTAGACATTTAAATCAAAAGGGCACTGAAGAGCTGAGTGGAAGAGAGTCACCAAAGCCACACAGGCAAGCAGACCACATGGGTGACCCTGGCAGTGGGGAAGCAAGCCTCTGCTTGGTGGCCCAGATCCTGGGCCCTGTAGCAGCTCAGGGCAGAGCCCCCAGCACCTCCCCATCTGATCCCCCGTAGAATTCAAGTGCAGTGGCACCGATAATCCTGAATCATTTCTGGTCACCTACCAGCAGGTGAGTGGCCACTTAATAACATCCGGAGGCCTGGGGAGTTGTCCCCTCACTCCTCCTGCTGAGTCCCAGAGCCCGGCTGCTGGCGTGTGAACCCCCATTTTTAAACAAAAGTCCAAAAAATGAAAATGCATCCATGCAGTTCGTGGGTTAACGCATACCCACTCCCACTTTCTCCAATCAATCAAAAGTCACTTTCTGGGCCAACCGAGTGTCGCGTTGGTTAAGAGCTGGCTTGGGACGCCAGCTCTGAGCAGCAGGGCCCTGGTTCAGATCCCACATGAGGGCCAGTGACACTGCCCTCTGCAGCTAAGATGGTGAACAACAGCTCAACCTGGAGCTGGGCTGCCATGAGTCGCCAGCGACAGTGTAGGCTGCAGTGGGCTGCTGTAAGCTACTGTGTGTGGCTGGCAGCCAGCGTGAGCGGCCGGCAGCTGGCGAGAGCTACCAAGAGCTGCCGTGAGCAACCATCCAGTGGCCGGCGACAGATCTGCCTCACCCGGGAAGAGCACAATGATAATACCAACATAGGCTAATGAAGTGACATCCTCCACAACTAGACTGAAGAACAAAAGGGCAGCAACTTGTCTGTTGCCCCTTCCCCGATTCCCCAATGCTGTTCCCCTCCCCCAATTCCCCAATAAAATCTTTAAAAAAAAAGTCACTTTCTGACCCTCTCCAAGCAAAATCAGGACCCCTGGTACATGCACTCATGACTTCCTGCATTTTTCCTTTAAAAACATCATCATGGTTTCTGATTCTATATTCTTCAGATTATGTAGTTCCTCCTGGGACTGTGAGCTCTGTGAGGGCAGAGCAGGTCTGTCTGTTTACCGTATTTCCATGTGTGTCATAACACTGAGAAAATGACTGGGATGAGGCCTTCCTGCTTGGAAGAGAGGACAGGCAGGTGTTAGGACTGAATCCTGACTCCCGGAAGCTGGGTCTGGCTGGGCTCCTCCAGCTAGTTGGGCATCTCCGTGGGCTCCGTTCTGAGCCTTGAAGCATAGACAGCCTGGCTGCTGCTTCCTGAGGCCTAAGGCAGGTTTCTCCCCCTCAGCATTGCAGACACTGGGGGTGGGTCATCTCTGGGGGGCGTCCTGGGCACTGTGGGGGGCTGAACAGCATCCCTGGCCCCACTCCTTTGATTCCAGGACCACCCCCAGTGTGACAACCACAGATGTCCCGAGACATCACACAGCTTGAGAATGTTCAAGTGAACATGCTCTGGCATCAGACCATCCAGCTGTCTGTCCACTGGAGATGGGGCAGTGCTGTGGGACACACTGAGTGAAGCACATTGCCAGCTCTGATCATCTTCTAAGTAAACCTTTTCTTTTTTAGGGGATTGTTTTAGATTTACAGAAAAGTCATAAAGACAGGACAGAGCCCCCACCTGCCCATCATGTAGCCTCCCCTCATGTTGTGTCGGCATCTGACATCACCACATGTGTTGCCACTGCCAAGAACGCCACACCAGCGCATTAGTGTTAACAGAACTCCACCATTTATTCTAATGTCACCAGCTCTTTTGTCTTCCTGTCCTGGGGTCCTACCTGACATTCAGGTGTCACGTCTCCTTGGGCTCCTCTGGGCTGTGACGGTTTCTCAGACTTTCCTTGGTTTTGGTGACCTTTACAGTTTGTTTTTTAAGATTTTTTTTTATTGGGGAATCAGGGGAGGGGAACAGACAAGTTGCTGTCCTTTTGTTCTTCAGTCTAGTTGTGGAGGACATCGCTTCACTGGCCCATGTTGGTATTGTGATCATTGCACTCTTCCCCGGGTAAGGCAGATTGGTCGCCGGCCTCTGGACGGCCGCTCACGGTGGCTCTTGGCAGCTCACATCGGCTGCTGGCCAGTCACGCTGGCTGTCGGCCACACACGGTAGCTTATGGCAACCCACTGCAGCAGGGGCTGCAGCCTGCGCCGTAGCCAACAACTCTCAGCAGCCCAGCTCCAGGTCAAGCTGTTGTTCATCATCTTAGGTGTAGAAGGCAGTGTCACTGGCCCTCATGTGGGATCCGAACCAGGGCCCTCTGGCGTCCCAAGCCAGTTCTTAACCATCGCGCCACTTGGCCGGCCCCGACCTTGACAGTTTTGAGGAGGACTGGTCAGGGATTTTGTAGAAGGTCCCTCAGCTGGTGTTTGTCTGGTGTTTTTCTCATGGTTAGATGAGGTTGATAGGTTCTGGGACCCCAGAGTGCAGGGTCCTTCTCATCCCATCATATCTAGGGTCATGTGTCACCATGACCTATCATTGTTTTTGTTTTGTTTTGTTTTGTTTTTGTTTTGCTTTTTTAGCTGAGCCATCCTGCCACCTGTTGGCAGCTCAGCGGATGCTCAGCTCGGGCTGGACTTGAACGGCTGTTGCTCAGAGCTCCAACTCTTGAGCGAGCTCTTAACCAACTGAGCCACTCGGCCGGCCCTTATGACCTATCATTGTTGATGTTGACCTTGACCCACATCTGAGGTAGTGTTGGCCAGGTTTCCCACTCTAATTATGATTTTGAGGTCTTATTCAGTTGGATCCAAATGCACTATTTATTCTGAATTCCCATTGAGGGGCATATGTGCATCTGTCTGTCTCCCTTTTCATTTGAGGATATTGAGACTCAGAAAAGACCAGGAACTCCAGGACTGGGAGTCACACCTGGGTTGGCTCACATCCAGGCCTGTGCGTGCCCTTGCCACCTTGCCCTGTCCCTCAGTCTCAGCTGGCTCCAGGGGACCTGACCCCACAAGCAGCGTGTCTGGCATCCTGGCTTGCAGCTTCCCAGGCAGACATTGTCTCAGGCGGCTCCCATGTGTGGCCCTCCCTACAAATTTATGGCCCTGCCGAGCAGATGGGAAACTCATCAGGGAGATGACAGTTGTTCTGGAAGGTGGGAGGTGCCAGCAGCCCCGGCATCTGGCAGCTCCCACCTTCCAGACCAACATGGGCCTGTCTGTCACACAGCTTGGGCCGGGGGCCAGGCGTGCGAAGGGCTGTCCTCTTTATCCCTCCTGAGGTCATTCTCATGCCATCACAATGCCCTCAAAACGTCTGGGCCAACCTTTGGTCCAGTTTGTAACAGTTTTAAAGGGCACAAAAGGTCAGGTGTTTGGAGGGTTTAAAAAAAGTTTCAGAAAACACACAAAGGTTTAAAGAAGAAAGAATACCAAAAACCACTGAACTGTACACTTTAAGAGGATAATTTTATAGTATGTGAATAGTATCCTAATTTTTTAAAAATTAGATGTTCATTTGCCATCCCGACCTAGAGATATAACCACTGTTAAAATATCCTCCACACTGACGTTTTCTAACTGTTTTTGGTATAGTTTCAGATTTATTGGAAAGTTGCAAGAATAGTACAGGAATTTCAAATACCTTTTACATCCAAGTATTCCAGCTGTTTCCATTATTATTCTTCTCTGTATGTGGATACACGTGTATGTGTGTGTGTTTGTTACAGGGGTGTGTGTATAGAGTTCTATTTATAGTATATATAATTATGTAGTTACCTACACACATACAGTGGTACACAGTTATACAAGTATGCATATTAATTTTTTTTGAGCTGTTTGAGATTGAGGTGGAGGCATCATGCCCCTTAACCCCTGAATGCCTCAGTGAGCATTCACTAAGAACAAGGACATTCTCTTACAGAACCCTAGCTCTCCAATCTGTGGTCCATACCCAAATTCTGTCACTTGCCACACCCATCCTTCACAGCCCTTCCCCCACCCAGGATCCCCCATTGTGTCTAGGCATCAATCTCCTTAGAGTCAAAGGAGAAAAAGAACATTTCATTGCATTATCTGTAATATTTTGATTATTAGAGTGAAATGTTCATACTGGTCTTTTTTTTTTAACTTTATTGGGGAACAGTGTGTTTTTCCCAGGACCCATCAGCTCCAAGACAAGTTGTTGTCCTTCAATCTTAGTTGTGGAGGGCGCAGCTCAGCTCCAAGTCCAGTTGCCATTTTCAGTCTAGTTGCAAGGGGCACAGTCCACCATCCTATGCAGGAGTCAAACTGGCAACCTTGTTGTTAAGAGCACGCGCTCTAACCAACTGAGCCCCTTGGCCGCCCACCAGCAGCTCAGCTCAAGTCATTGTCTTCAATCTAGTTGCGGAGGGCGCAGCTCACTGGCCCATGTGGGAATCGAACCGGCAACCCTGTTGCTCAGAGGTCACCCTCTAACCAACTGAGCCTCCCGGCCGCCCATAATGGTCATTTATAATGCTTATTGTGGCATGTTACTGTCTTTTGTAAACAGTTCATTTTTTAAGTTTTGTGGTAACGCGTGACTTACAGACGAGAGTTCCCTAATCCCCATCCAGCCTCCCCCACCGACAGCTTCCATAACCACAGTGCATTTATCAAAACTAAGAAACCAACCTTGCTACAATACTATTGACTAAAGCGTAGAACTGATTCAAATCTCACCCATTGTTCCACTAATGAAACTTTTCGATCATCCATCCCATTCAGCATCTCTTAAGTCAGTTTGTTCTCCTCTTAATGATTTATTGGAGATCTTTATATACTAAGGACCTCAGTGTTTTGTGCTTCACACCTGTGGCAAAGTATTTCCCATTTTGCCTTTTTACTTTCTTGTGGTGAATTAGAAATCCCACAGACCAAAGTCCTAATCCCAGCTAGAGACGGTGAACAGGTCTCATAGGACGATGGCGGCGTCCTGCGTTAAGGGGAGTTACGGGAACAAACGTCAGGCAGCCCTCAGGCCACAGGCCACTCATGCCCTCCCGGCATCCGCTGGGCCCCTAGCCACAGTGAACAAGCAGCCACACATTGCCTTGTGAAAAACTGTCATATTTTACTTCATGAAATTGTGCCGGCTGTGGGGAGGGCTATGTCCTGTACGAATTGGGGTTCATACTTTGATCCCACATCTGCTGAGTGATGAGGAGTGAGTGGGACCCCGTGAAGCACTTGGAGGTGGGAGGCGTGTCTCATGATCTCCACCCTCAAGGACAGGTGTCCCCATAAATACAGAAAACCTCATTCCTACAGGGCACAAGGCCACGTGTGCCACCGGCATTCAGGGTGCAGTGGGGAGCTCAGCTGCAGGTGAGACTGCTGCTGTGTTTGGGGAATGCAAGGATGGGGGGCAGCCCCACCCCACAGTGAGGGGCCAGTTCTCGCCCTCCTGTGGTTTGAGAACTCAGCCCACCCCTCCTGGGAGCCCTCCTGGCCAATTTGCTAGTGAGGGAATTGATACCTTGCTCTCCAGGCCACCCCCTCCCATCACTCTGTCACCTAGACTGTCCTTTTTTTGTTTTTTTCTCTTGTCCTATTATTGGGGACTTTATGTCCTTAAGGAAAATTTTTGGGTGGTCTGGGAGGGGCCAAACTATAGATTAATGTCTTGTCAGGACTGGATTGCCCAAGAAAGCGTTGTGCCCTGGGGACCAGTTTCGTGTTGAATCTTCCTTATGGCCTGATTTGAGGCAACAGAGGAGAAAAGAAAGATGAGCTTTCTAGATGCTTGGGGACATGTCCTGCCTCTGTCCCCTGCATTTAGATGGAGGGGCATGAAGGAAGATATTGGGAGAGGCGGGCAGGCTGGGGCGATGTCATGGGCAAGGACTAGTGGGCAGGGTGGGGGGGGGTCCCACTCAACTGCAGGGTTGGGTCACTGATCTCCCTGCAGATATTTCTCTAGGGCTCCCTTCTTGGTTCATCAAACATTTACTTGAGTGTCTACTCGGGGCTGGGCACTGGGGATGCAATGATCTTTAAAAGTCCTGATGTAGCCTGGAGGGGTGTCACTGTGTCCTCACATGGGGGAAGTTGTGAGGGAGCTGTCTGGGGTCTCTGTTATAAGGGCATTGGTCACATTCATGGGGGCTCCAACTCTCATGACCTCATCACCTCCCAGAGGCCCCACCTCCTAACACCATCCCACGGGGGTTAGGATTCAACATGGGAATTTTGGGGGAGATGCAATTCAACCCCTGACCCCATCCCCCCACCCATAAAAGCATATAAGCAGCCAGGAGTCCTACAGCTCTGTGCGCGCGACAGGTCATGATCGACCCCTATGCTCCTTGGTTTGCAGGGCCTGTCGGTATTTGCACATCCTGGGACATCAGGCTTCCTGGAGACCCACAGCGTACGTCACACCACACCCGCCTCCCTGCCAGTCACACCAGTTGTTACAACTGCTTGATTTTAAATACGGGTGATCATTGTTTTAAAAATTCCTTCTAGAACAGTGTGTGTGGCAGATAGAATAACAGCCCCAAAGATGTCGCTGTCCTATTCCCGGGACCATGTGTCACCTTACATGGCAGAGGGACTTTGCAGGTGGGATTAAGTCAAGGCCCCTGAGATGGGGGTGATCCTGGATTACAGGGGGCCCAGTGTCATCACAGGGTCCTCATAAGAGGGAGGCAGGAGGCTCAGAGTCAGAGAGATGGAAGAGGCTGCGCTGCTGGCTGTGACGATGGAGGAGGGGCCACGAGCCAGGGACATGGTGTCTCTAGAAGCTGGAAAAGGCTGGAAACTGTTCTCCCTGGGGCCTCCAGAAGGACCAGCCCTGCCCTCACCTGGGTTTAGCTCCTAGAGGCCTGCATCAGACTCCTGACCTCAGCACTGTCAGAGAATCAATGTGTGTGGTTTTACACCACTAACTGAGTGGTACTTGTTACGGCCACCCCCAGGAAACCCAGACACAGAGTGACTGAGAAACTGGGATTTTTGCCTGTTTGTGACTAGAAAAGCATCCTTTGTTCTCCTTCTTTGTTTCTGGAAAGCCCCTTAGATGGGTGGCCCATCCTCACTTGTCCCCGAGGAGGTGACCAGCACAAGGAGCTGCCTATCTCCCTGTATTGTCACCATAAACACTTCCAGCCCTGAGAGTAAACGCTCTAATGCTTCCCAACTGAAACCACTTGTGGTTCCAGGTCTCAGAGCCCCCGAACCTGAGTCCAGCTCCTGCCAGACAGTCTGCACACTCCCCAGCACGCCTTCCCGGCGTCCCCGCTTTGACTTTCTGCTTCCCCTTCTCCCTGGCTACCAGCTTCTGGCACCAGCTCAGTGGCCTGGGTGGGGGCTTATATCCCTTCCGGGGTCCCAGTGAGTCACCAGCCAGAGCTCTGGGTGACCTCTTGGCCAGCTGCTCTGCAGGACTGGGTGCCCCCTAGCTCAGGACGGTGGTCAATGCTGCTGGGAGTGTCCTCTTTGCTCTTGTTAATGCATGACACAGAGCCACGTGACACATGTCAGGTGCACCAGGTGGCCATCTCCCAGGCCTCTGCGTCTGGATGTATCCAGCAGGGGCAGGACCCCAGAGTAATGGGTCCCTCCAGAGTAGACAGTGGCTGGTCTGCGAGGCCCAGGGCAGAGGCACGGTCTGCATTCTCGGGCTGCTTTTCCGTCTCACCGTCTGTCTCCCCCTGTTTACTGGCCCCTCGCAGCTGGCACCTGTTGAACTGGCGAAAAATAACTCTCCAAGTAATCCACAAAAGAAACAGTTTATTCGCGAGAAGAAAAAGAAGCAAAACCACCACCACAGTGCGGAAAGCACACCTCCTACAAGGAGCTCCTACGGGCAGCCCACGTAGAGGCAGAGAAGACCTCGGTTTCAAGATGGCTAATCCCTTTATTATGATCCCACCCCCAAAATTATCATAAGGATGAACGGCAAGTCAGATTATAGAGTTAACAAGGGCCCAGCCCCACCCATAGTCCTCCCAACTCTATAGTTAAGCATCTTAAGATGCCAGTTCACTTTATCACACCCCACCAGTGCTGGTGGTTCTCCATGCAGGGGTCAGTCTGGGTTCTGCATCCCCATGGCCAGAAGGCAGGAAGCACTGGTTCCAGGCCCGCTCCACCCCTTCCTAGCTGTGTGACTTGAAAATCTTTTACCACAGGGTCTCTCCACCTGATACTGTTGACATTTGGAGCCTGATGATCCTTGGGGGAGAGGGGGCTGCTGACATCAAGTGGGTGGGAGCCAGGCATGCTGCTTAATCCCCCAGAAGAGCCCCCCCACAGGGAGTGACCTAGCCCCGGTGTCCATAGTGCCAAGGGGATGACCCTGCATTCATTATTTGGGGGGAAAATTGAATTAGACCCTTAAGCTCACAGGAGGCACCAGAATAAGTCCCCAATAGTTACATGGTATAAACCAGGGTGACCCCAGCATCTGAGTCACCCCCTCCCTCCTCCCACTCAGCCTGTGTATTAAGTGTGTGCAGCCTCCTAGGACCTCAGTCAGGTGGGTATGGAACGTAGTCTCCTGGGGTCTGCAAACCCCCTGGCCCAGGGGGTCTCACCTGGGGTGACTCTGCCCCCAGGGGACACTGGGCCATGTCTGGGGACATCTGTGGTGGTCAAGACTGGAGGTGCTCCTGGCATTAAGTGGGTGGGAGTAGGGCTGCTGCTCCACCCCCTGCAGTGCTGGGGACAGCTACCCCAGTGTCCCCCGTGCCGAGGTGGTTTATAGAGACACAGGCCAGAGCTTCCCGCCCAGTTCTCTGGACTTTGATAGCAGAACCCAGAGCCCAGGGCCACCCAGCATCCAGCCATGCACTTGGGCAACCCTGTGCACTAACGCTCTCAGCCCCACAAGACCAGTTGCTTGCTGCACATGCCTGGACGCAGTTTTGTGCTGATTTTTTCATATTGCACCTTGTTACACAAAGAACCAAGGTGAGTGTTCAGGAAGGGATACAACCCTATAGAAAAATACAAATGGGTTTTTCGAGTACCAGGGAGCCCACACGGCCACCCGCTGCACTCAGTTCCCGCCCGGCGTCTCCAGGGGCTCCCCCCAATCTCAGCATCTGCGAGCCTCAGAGCCGCGCCTATGGAAACTACCACCATGATGTCACGGTGCTGCGGACATGCTTCAGCACTTTAATGGGACTGCTGTGCTTTTTACATTTGTACAGATTTAGTCACAAATATAATCGTGCAGTATATGTAATATTGTGGGCATATAAATAAATATGTAATATATGCATGTAAATAACATTTATGTATTGGGTTGTTGGAAAAATCATGACGTATTTTTTCTGTTTTTCGTTGCAAAAATGCGTCGTGACTTTTTCGACAACCCAATATTTTAAATATATGTTCATACGTATTTTTATATGTATCATAAATATATATTAAAATGTAACTATTAAATATAATACAAAACAATATATATTAAGTGTATAAAAGTATATATTTACAATATATGCATATATCACATATTTATATGTATCTTAATGAATATTAGATTATAATAAATCTT
Source organism: Hipposideros armiger (assembly GCF_001890085.2). Taxonomy (NCBI): domain Eukaryota; kingdom Metazoa; phylum Chordata; class Mammalia; order Chiroptera; family Hipposideridae; genus Hipposideros; species Hipposideros armiger. Next base: position 1,818,836 of record NW_017731625.1, on the reverse strand, counting down.
ACTAGATTTATCCATAAATGTAAGTATATAGCATAGGTAATACTGTGTGCACATACATACATAAGTAATATATGCATATAAATATATATTTATATTTGTATATAATTACATATAAATATATATATTAAATATATAAAAGTATTTACTTATATACATATATTGCATATATTTGTGTGTATATATATTACATATTTATATGCATGTATTACCTATGTATTTATATGCAGCATATGTATATGTAAGTATATGTGTCTACATAAGTTACATATGCATTATATGTATATATACCCCCATTTTTGGGCCCACCTAGGACGCCTGTTCCCCTCAGATCCCCAGCACAGCTGGCCTCAGGCAGCCTATAACCTCTCCATTTATCTGCTCCCCAGGGCCCAGGGCGATGACAGTGTGCACCCTCCCCTCTGGCACCATGCCTATATAATCTTCTCCCCCTTAATGTGAGACAGACCTTTGACTTGCTTGTAACCATCACAGTGTGGAAAAGGTGACGATTTCACACCTGTGGATGAGTTATGTCACATAAGACTCCAATGCAGCAAGCTTGTAGAAAGAAGTCAGCTGCCACATTATGAGAGGGTCTGTGGAGGAGGCCACATGGCCAGGACCCCAGAGAGGCCTCTAGGAGCTGAGCGTGAGCTGAGCGTGATCCCTAGCCAACAATCATCAAGAACTTGGGGAGCAGTCCTGCCGCCTCAGGGAGGCAAATTGTACCAACAACCTGAGGGGGCCCTTCAGAGGCGAGCCCTTCCCTATTCCAGTTTCTGATGAGATGGCAACCTCCTGGAGCCAGGACCCCAGCTTACCTGTGTCCCGACTCCTGAACCCCAAACTGGGAGACACAAAAGGGCTGGTGTTTGCAGCCACCACATTTGTGGTGGTTCGTTCAGTACACAGCACAGAAAACGAATCCACTGACCTTGTGCCCCAGCCTGCAGGCCTGTGGGCGGGGCCACCAATAGTGGCAGAGCTCTGCATACATGAGGGAGGGCCCCATGACAGTGTGCAGATGAATGAACTCAGAAAGACGCCCAGGCCCCAGGCTCCCACGATATGTGAGGGCTGCCAGCAGCTGCTTTTAGTCCCTCTCCCCTCCCGTGCTTGTGGCCCTGTTCGTGGTGGGCTCTGCATGTGTCCAGGAGCCACAGTGGCCCCGCAGGAAGAAGCAGAGCCCCACCGCCCCGTGCAGGCCAGGCCGTGGGAGCACTCTGCTGGGACCCACCCTGGCCTGTTTGTTTGTGTTGCCGGCGTCCGGCACCACCAAGGCCACATGCCTGCACGTCACCCAGGGCCACCCAGCCTCGAGCTAGGAAACGCAGTCTCCAAGGCCACCAGCCCCAAGACCCCGCTCCGGGAACACGTATGTATGCGACCTGTAACTCGGTGTGTGCGTGTGCGTGCGTGCGCGTGCGTGCGTGAGGGTGGCGTCCCTGCTCCTGGTTTGTTCCTCTCCCTGTGGCCTTCCAGATCAGTGCTGAAGGACGGCCAAAAAAAATCACAAAAGACAAAGGCCAACCAGCATTTCTTCCCTGGTTCCTGACAGCCCAGAGATAGCTGTTATTGTCCCTGCAAAGCCTGATACATAAACATGGGCTCCCACCCCACCGGGTCTCCTGCAGGGCTATGTGAGGAGCCACCAGCCCCATCTAATAGGTGAGGATACTAAGGCTCAGATTCCAGTGGTGCTTAGAACAGGTAAGGGTATGGAGAAACAGGGACCCTCGAACATGGCTGGTGGGGATGGAAAATGGACATCCACTGTGGGAAACAGGATGGTGGCTCCTCAAATACCTCAAAATAGAATCATGTGACCCAGCAATTCCATCTGTGGGTATTTCTTCAAGCAGGGACTCGAAAAGTTATTTGCACACCCCTGTTCACAGTAGCATTCACAACAGCCAAAAAGTGAGTCTTTTAACAGATGCATGGATAAGGAAAACGTGGTGCAGCCATACGATGCAATAGTATTCATTAAAAAGAAGAAAGTTCTGGGCTGGCCGAGTGGCGCGATAGTTAAGAACTGGCTTGGGACGCCAGAGGGACCCGGTTCAGATCCCACATATGAGGGCCAGTGACACTGCCCTCCACAGCTAAGATGCTGAACAGCAGCTCAACCTGGAGCTGGGCTGCCGTGAGTCGCCAGCGACGGCGTAGGCTGCAGCCCCTGTGGCAGTGGGTTGTCATGGGCTACCGTGTATAGCCAGCAGCCACCGTGAGCGGCTGTCCAGAGGCCGGCGACTGATCTGCCTTGCCCGGGAAGAGCGCAATGATGGTGCCAACTTGGGCCAGTGAAGCAACAACCTCCACAACTAGACTGAAGAACAAAAGGACAGCAACTTGTCTGTTCCCCTTCCCCCAATTCCCCAGCACTGTTCCCATCCCCCCAATTCCCCAATAAAAATCTTTAAAAAAAAAAAAGTTTTGACACCTGCTACAGTGGGATGGACCCTGAGGCCATGATGCTCAGTGAGATAAGCCACACACAGAAGGACAAATACTGTGTGATCAAACTCACAGGAGGTCCCAGAGGAGTCAGATTCATAGAGACAGAGAGTAGATGGTGGGGGGCAGGGGCTGGGGGAGGGGAGGGGAGTGAGTGTTTAATAGGGACAGAGTGTCAGTTTGGGAGGATGGAAAGTTCTGGAAGTGGATGGTGGGGATGGTTGTACAATGATGTGAGTGCACTTAATGCCACTGAGCTGGATGCTTAAAATTGGTTAGGATGGTGAAGTTCATGTTATATGCATTTTAGTACAATTAAAAAAATTTTTAATTCAGTGATTAAAAAGCCGAGCTTCCCTGGCAAGAAAGGCTTAGCTCAAACTCCAGCTCAGCACACATGCCATAGGTTTACCGCCCCTCACATTGTTGAGTGTAAGGGCAGGATGGCAGGGTAGGTACACCTACAGGAGAGACCCCCGGAGAAGGGAGAGAGGACCACAGCAGGAGGAAGCTGGCTGGGTTTTATCTGGACTCCGCCCAGCACAGGTGTGTCAGGCTCCTGGCTAGATCCAAGCATGGAGGGAGCATGTCCCATTTGGGGTGCTCCTGGCTCCTTGGGGCTATAGAACTCAGGGCCTCGGCCCCTCTCAGCAGCTGGTCTCAACCACCCACAGCCTGTCACATTCACATAGTTTTTCTGGCTTCTTCCAGACTGTTTCATTGGATCCCTCAGACAAAACATTGGAGATAAATACCAGTCCTGTGTTTAGATGGATCTCTGCAGAGAATGGAGAAGTGATTTGACCAGGGGCATGCAGATGAGAAGGGACAGGGCACACACAAAAAGGTGTGTGTCTTCCGGTCACTTCCCTCTGACTAGCACTGTCTCCTCCATCAATGCGTAAACCTGATGGGGGAGGGTGCCCAGAGTCACAATCCCGCAGGGTACCTGTTAAATTAAGGAAGCCCTTTTGACCCAAGTAATGCCTTTCAGGAACTTTACACATCAGTACACAGATCGTCTCATTCTTTTTCACAGCTGCATAATATTCCACTGCTTGGCAAAAGCAGAGAGTAAATATATGTATTTTAGGCTTTGCAGGATTATGTTGGCTTAAAGGTAATGGACTTTCTCTACTTGATTGCTGCTGCCAGACTGGGTAATTGGCAAGAATTATATTAGTTTAAAGCCACCAGCAGAAATGACCAGAAAGTGGGTTAGTGGTTGCCAGGATCCTCAGGCTTAGTCAGTGTTGAGGAGTGGACACTGTATCAGGTGATGGTAATGGGTCCTGGTGGGACAGGATAGTGAAAGGCCACAGATAGTGACTCAAAACATCCTGTAGAGGCCCGCTTTAAACTTTTAACGGGGAGTCTGTGTCACAGGGCCTCTGCTGTGCTCTCAGAAGCTGGACTCAAAGCCAAAGGCCACTTGGCCCGGTGCTGAGTGACAGGGCGGGGACTACTTTGTGCTTGGAGGCCAGGCTTTGCTCCTCTGTCTGCAGTGACTTGGTAAAAAGGATGTGTCTAGCGTTGGCCTTGTCCCTGCTTGAAAGAACCCCTGATTTACCCAATCTCGGCCTACCTCTCTCCATCCCCCACAACCCTCATGTGGTTTAGGTGCAGAGGGGACCCCCCTGAACCTCAAGATGTGCCCGTTCTGGATGTTTCCCATAAGTGGAATCACACACTGAGTGGCCTTGTGTGTCTGGCTTCTCTCACTGAGCACCATGTGTTCAAGGTCCATCCATGTTGTGGTGAGTGTCAGTGCCTCCCTCCTTTTCGCAGCCGAGTGGCACTCCTATGTGTGCATATGCACCACATTTTATTTATCTACTCACCAGTTGGTGAACACTTGGGTTGGTTTAACTTTTGCCTCTTGTGGACAGTGCTGTGTGGACATTAGTGCACCTGCTTCTATATGGACGTGTGTTGTCACTTCTCTTGTACGTGTACCTAGCTGTGGAATTGCTTGGTCACAGTGTAACTCCATTTTAACATTTTGAGGAGCCGCCATTGCTTAACCTCAGAGGCTGTTCATCTCTGTGTAGCTCAGGGTTCTACAAACTGCAGCCAGGCAGTTGAATCTGGCCCTCGGCCTGTTGCTGCAAATAAAGTTTTATTGACACACAGCACACTCATTGCATATAGTCATTGGTGGCTCTGGCACAACTGAGTTGAGTTTTTGCAACAGAGACCATGTGGTCCACAAAACCAAAAATATTTACTATCTGGCCTTTTACAGAAAAAAAGTGTTTATTACTTAGTACTCATACCACATGCTGTAATCGTCTGTTTATGCATCTGAAGAATCCGTCCCTCCTTTGTCCCCTCTTCCCCTGCACACAAAACTTCCTAAGGGCAGGACTTTGATCTTTTATTTCTTTATTTCTGTTTCCTACTGTCATTAAATGTTTGGCCACATTACCCCACTCTCACCACCCCGGAGCGCTGAACTCATTGAACTTCTGGGCCTGGCTTTCCTGTGGGGTGCTGGGCTGGCCTCATGTGGGGGCCCACACTTGGCTGTCCAGTGGGTTCACCTGGGACCTCTCCAATGGGCCACACCCAAACCAACTACATCAATTCTCCCAGCGAGATGTGGTGGCATTCGTGTGGTTTGCAACACTCCCCCAGGTGATTCCAAGGTTGGGGAACCCTGGGCTGCCTGGTCCCAATCCCAAATGTCTGTAGTTCTTATGGATTTAGTCCTTGATAGAGGAGCCCCAGACCTTCCTCCCACAGAAACAACTCAGATTTATGGATCCTTGTGAGGTGCAGGCATCGCCCTTGGAGCGGGTGGTTAGGTATGTTTTCTGAACCTGTGAGTCCAACAACAAGAGAGTAACCCTTTTCACTCAGGGTTCCGATTTGTGACAGCTACAGGGACACACCTACAGCTAACTATTTTTTTATTTTATTTTTTTAATGACCAGTGTATTTATTTCCTGGGGTGGCCATAACAAATGACCACATACTTGGTGGCTTAAAACAGAATCTATCCTCCCACAGTTCTGGGGCTACAAATCCAAGATCAAGGTGTCCCAGAGTCGCTTTCTCCCGAGGTTCCAGGGTTGGGTGCTTCCTGCCTCTCCCAGCTTCTGAGGGCTCCAGGCGTCCCTGGGCCTGTGGCCGCATTCCTCCAACCTCTGCCTCCATCTTCACGTGGCCTCTCCCTGTGTGTCTGAGACTCAGTCTCCCACCCCTTTCTCTTATAAAGACACCAGTCATTGGGTCTAGGGCCTGTCCTAAATCCAGGATGAGCTCATCTCACAATTCTTAGCATCATGCATCTGCAAAGACCCTTTCTCCAAATTAGGCCATGTGCCATGCTTCCTGGAGAGTATCTGAGGGACAGTATCCAACTCACTACAACCAACAGACATTACCTTTGTTTAGTTGGACACAAAACAGTCCTTCAACAGAGCCACTGTCATCCCCACTTCGCAACCTCTCCTTTTAATTCTTCGTCTTTGTGTTTGCACTTGTGTCAGCACCCCAAATCCATCTTGGACCTGGGAGGGGTGGGAGGGTCGGCAGGAATGTATTGCTGCGTATATGGTATCAAGTTTATACATTGTACACCTTAGATGTATACAATGGTGTGTGTCCCCTATATCTCAATACAAATACATTTTTAAAAATTAAGTTGACAGTTAACACTGATGTTAAAAATTCCTACTGTAAGTGAATACACTAAAGGGGTTCAAAAGTATTAGATCAATAATCCTAGTACAGTGGTTCTCAATAGGATGGGGGCAATGGTGGTTCTGCCCCAGGGGACACTGGGTGACATCTGGAAACATCTGTGGTCACACTAGGGGTGCTCCTGGCATCGAGTGGGTGGGGGCCAGGAAGGCTGCTCAACTACCCCACAGTACCCAGGACGACCCCACAGAGAGTGACCTGGCCCCAGTGTCCCCAGTGCTGAGGGAGGTCCCTGTCATAACTGTTGAAAGTGAGGATAGCTTTCAACTGAACTATTAAAATGATGTTTATCTATTGGTCAATTTTTTAAAAAACATAAAAAATCAGCTGTAGGTGTATCTCCCTACAGCCAGGGTAAGGTGGGACCCCACCCCCACCCCCTCACCCCCCAGTTGGGCTGAGGACAGGTGGGGGTGGGTGGCAAGGGCAGCTGCTCTGGGTGTTCGGGTGCCTGGGTTCTGGCTCCGATTTGAACTGCACCCCAAGCCCCTAGTGGGCAAAGGGCGTGAATACATGGAGTCAGTTTCATTCTGAGAAGCAGAAAGCAGAGAGCCTTCTAGGAGAAATGCCTGCAGAGGGGGATTACCCACTGGCTGCCGGGAAGAGCTGCTAAAAATCAAACTGCAGCACTTCCGGTTTCATTTACTGCCCAGGGCAGCGTCCTCATAGCAGTTCCTCTCAGGCATTTCTGAGACTTTAAAAAAAAAAAGCAGATGATCTATTTTTAAACCCTTCTAAGGGAGGCCAGGCTGAGACCTGCAAGGACAGGGGCCCAGGTGAAGGCACCCAGAGGTGAAGCACAGGCCCACAGCCACTTGTCCTGGGCTCAGGACAGCTCTGCGTGGTGGCACTGGTGCTTGTGAAGGGACCAATCACCCTCTGTGTAATTCTCTGTGGGGGGCTGTCCTGGGCCCTGTGGGGGTTGAGCAGCATCCCTGGCGCCCACCCACTGATGCCAGGAGCACCCTCAGTTGTGACAGCCACAGATGTCCCCAGACTTTGCGCAGTATTCTCTGGGGGACAGGGTTACCCCAGAAGTGACCCTGACCTAGTGACCTGCCCTTCCACACATATACACACATACACACACTCCTGCATATCATGCAAGGCTTTGTTCGTGAAACAGCAGAGTCAAGTAACCAGAGGTTCTGGAATTTTCCTCTCTTATAACGGATGAGCCAGGGAACAGCACGTGTCTGCAGAAGCATTGGGGGCCCTACCCAGCCGGCTGTGCAAAGCAGTTGGAACACCTTCCTCAGCAGTGTTGCAGAGAAAGAAGAGAAATTAAACTTCTGACCTGTAATAAAAACTGAGTAAGCCTGACATCCCCAGCCCAACCCGTGTGACCTCAGCCCAGCTGTGTCCCTCACAGCGGCTGCAACATCATGAAATTAGGATAAAATTAGGATAACGGACTAACCAAGGATGCTGGCGTTGGGGGGCCCTCCACTGCAGTCCTCTTCAGCCCCACAACTAAAGTCCTTTGGGCACGACTCGGGCCAATCTGCCTTTGACCCTCGGAGAGCCCCTACTTCTAACAATTCGGGGTTACTAGCCTGTGGCTATACACAGTGCCAAAAAAATGTATACACATTTTAAGAAAGGAAAACTATTAAAATTGTAATACTTATTATACACCGATAACAGAAGATGAATAATCACGTTTGACTTCTGCAATTACAAGAGATGTTCAAAGTGGTTACCATCAGCATCCAGACATTTCTGATTACAGCAAACGACTTGCTTGAGCAACATTGACCAAAATGTCCACTTGTATACGTATTTTTGGCACTCGGTATTATATATAATATATATTTTTATCATTGTTGCCATGGACTGGTGCCTTGCGATGCTCGAGGCACTATGCTCATCTCATTTCGTCCTCCCAGTGACACTGAGAGTGAGGCAGTGGGGTCCCCACATTACAGAAAGGGCATCAAGGTTCAGAGAGCAAGTGGGCAGGTGCCCAGAAAGAAGTGAAGAGCCGGGGCTCGCTCCAAATCTTCTCACTGCACCTGGGCCTGGAAAGACTGACGTGTCCACGCCTCCGAGTACATGCTTACTGGCTGTCTTCTGGAACCTTACAGGCAGTTCTTCCTTGTCACCCAGACATCTCATCCTGCAGTCAGAATCTGTACCATTTTCTATCTTCAGGAGCAAAAGTCAGGAGAGTCATAATGATGAAAATTAGAGTAATAACAGAGTAGTGATTCACTCTAGCAGGGGCCTCGGGCGCCTTTGGCATTGCGGAAAATGTTTTGTGTCTTGATGCAGGTGATAGTGACATGGGTGCGTCCACTTTAAAATGCATGGAGCCAGGCTGGCCAGGTGGCACATTGGTTGAGAGTTGGCTTGGGACGTCAGCTCTGAGCAGCAGGGCCCCGGTTTGGATCCCACATGCGGGCCAGTGACACTGCGCCCTCTGCAGCTGAGATGGTGAACAACAGCTCGACCTGGAGCTGGACTGCCGTGAGTTGCCAGTGACGGCGTAGGCTGCAGTGGGGCTGGCCGGCAGCAGGAGTGCGCTTTCGTGCACCGTCGTGAGTGGCCGTCCACTGGCCAGCGAGCGACTGCCTCACCCGGGAAGAGCACAATGATAATACCAACATGGGCCAGTGAAGCAATGTCCTCCACAACTAGACTGAAGAACAAAAAAAAGGGCAGCAACTTGTCTGTTCCCCTTCCCCGATTCTCCAATGCTGTTCCCCTCCCCCAACTCCCCAATAAAATCTCTAAATAAATAAATAAAGTGCATGGAGCCACACCTGAATGGTCTATACACTCCTGTGTGCTTGTTATACTTCAGTCAAAGACGCAAAATCAAAGGTGTCTGAACCCAATAACTATAGATTCATGCCAGCAAAGGCCTGAATGCCCAATAATGGGCAGTAATGTCTATAATAGCAATAATAATATAAATTATGATACATCCATAAAGTATAAGACACAGGCTCAGAAGTCACTCAGTGCAGCATAGTATTGTATCCTGGCTGGACCTCGGACCAGAAAACACATTCAGGGAAACCCAGTGAAATCCAGGCAGAGTTTGATTCATGTAATGCTCCGGAGTTTGTTTTTTCTTTTCTTTTTTTTTTTTTTTTAAAGGTCAGTGCTAGCTTTTATTATTATTATTATTTTTTTTTTTTAGCTGAGCCATCCCGCCACCTGTTGGCAGCTCACGGCTGCTCAGCTCGGGCTGACTCGAACCGCTGTTGCTCAGAGCTCAAACTCTTGAGCGAGCTCTTAACCAACTGAGCCACAGGAGTTTGTTTTTTCATTTTGACAAGATGTCAGCCTTAGGGAAAGCTGGGTGAAGAGGGCACGTGGGGGGACCCTTTGTGCTAGTTATGCCACTTTTCTGTCAAGCTAAAATTATTGCAACATAAAGGTCTTTTGTTTTTTTTAAGTCAGATGTTAGAAGAATTTGTGATGGCATGGGTAAATAGCATTTCCCTCGCAATATAACATTAATCAAGAAGAATTTAAAGGCAGGTGATCAAACAGGATATTGGACCTGAATGTGTAAAAAGGGTTGGGTATGTGTACACGCCTGGAAAAAATGAGGTGCTGGGGTTGTGGATGATTGTCTGTGATTTCCAGATTTTCTAAAATGAAATTGTGTTCCTTTCAGAGTCATGAAGAAGAAGAATATGTATACGTACATGGATAGATGTAGTCGATTCTCGTTATTTACAGCAAATACTGAATTAGTGACTATGGAACCACTGCTCTTGGGGAAGTAGAGTTAGATTTCTGCCAGCCCTCTGGTTGCAACATTTTAGTCAGGCAGGGGGCACATACCTTGTGTTAGTATGTTTCTGTTTAAAGACACCTTATTTAATATACACTGTTGCTTCATTAACATTGAACTCAGGCCAACAGCGCTGTAACTCACACCTGAACTGAATAAAGCTTCTCTGACACATGTATCTTCTTTATAAGGCACTTAACAGCCTTCCCGGGCTTCGGAACCCTAGACAACACTTCAGCTCTGCGCTTAGGGGACACTTCAATCACCCACAAGAAGACTATAATGCAAAAAGCATGACACTAAATATGGAAAAGGACCCAGTTTTACAGACTGAGCTAAAAGGCAGCACAAGGCCCGGTTCCAAACCTCAGTTGTTGTTTTTTTAAAGATTTTTATTGGGGAATTGGGGGGATGGCAACAGCGCTGGGGAATTGGGGGAAGGGGAACAGACAAGTTGCTGTCCTTTTGTTCTTCAGTCTAGTTGTGGAGGACGTTGCTTCACTGGCCCAAGTTGGCACCATCATTGCGCTCTTCCCGGGCGAGACAGATCGGTCGCCGGCTTCTGGACGGCCGCTCACTGCAGCTGCTGGCCGCTCACACTGGCTGCTGGCTACATACGGTAGCCCATGGCAACCCACTGCCACAGGGGCTGCAGCCTACGCCGTCGCCGGCGACTCATGGCAGCCCAGCTCCAGGTTGAGCTGTTGTTCAGCATCTTAGCTGTGGAGGGCAGTGTCACTGGCCCTCATATGTGGGATCCGAACCGGGGCCCTCTGGTGTCCCAAGCCACTTCTTAACCATCGCGCCACTCGGCCAGCCTCAAACCTCAGTTTTTTAACTGAGATCATAACTCAGATCTTTCACCGCTCCACGCGTGTCCATGAATGACTTTGAACCCCACCCTCCACTGTTGATTTGGGGGACACAAATAAATGTTAGTGGCTGGATGAATTCACAGATTCAGACTCCATGGATGAGTGCAGACTCTACATAACCCCGCAGCCTGGTGCCCATGTGGACCACACCCAGTGCAGACATCTCAGATGCGGGGCGCCCTGGCCTGGCTGTGGTTCTGTGTCCCCACCAGGTCCCAGAAGCCCCAGTGCTGACCTTCAGCAGGGACTGGAGTCCACCAGCCTCCTGGGGCTTTGGCAGGAGCTCTACCTACTCGGTGCCCTATTTCTGTGTGTGTGTGTGTCCCCCAGCCCTCCCTTAAGGTTTCTCAAATGGGTGATCCTTGCCCCCCGGGCACACTGGGCTATGTCTGGAAACATTTGTTGTCATGAGTGGGGTGCTCCTGGCATCAAAGGGTAGGGCCAGGGCTGCTGCTTAGTACCCCACAGTGCCTGGAACAGCCCCGATGTCAGCAGTGCTGAGGGGGAGACCCTTGTTTTAGAGAAAGCTGCCCCCAGTCACCTCCTTCCTGGAACCTCCGTGACATTCAGGCTGGGCCTCCTTGGTGAGCCTCAGGGTAAGAGGTTCCTGCCTGACCTCAGTACCCCCTATTCCCCACTTCTGATGCCACTGCACCCCCACCCCTAGCCTACGGCCACTGAGAAAGGCTCTAACCGAGGAGGGGCAGCCATGGTGTGTCCCTTTGTGTAGGTGGAAAAAAAACCATTGGTTTGTGGAAAGAGCAAATGTTTGCAAAGGAAGAAGGGCCGGCTCTCGGAGGCCACAGAGGACCTTCGGAGCCAGACAGAAACAGCCTTGCTTGCCAGTGGTCCTCACAGCTCAGGAAGTCTGTCCTGCGTTGGCCCAGGGGTTTCTGCTGACCTCCCCAGGGCAAGTCCACAGCAGAATGAGCCCCAAGGACCGGCCTTCCCAAGGACTGGCCTCCCCTAGAATTGGAGGGTGATCTGCTGGTTTTTGAAGTGTAATCTGAGCCAGGAAGCTGCAGGGGTCCCGCGGGAGCGCAGCCCCGGACATCTGTCTGGCCCAGCTGCACATGCAGTCTCCAGCAGGGCTGTAACCTGGAGCCTCCTCGTCCACAAATAGAAGGCCGTTGCCGCAGCCGGACAGGCGGGGTCACCACGCTTCTTCCTCCATGCCTCCCCAGGCAGCGCATTCTTAGGGCAGCTGATGCAGCGTGGAGAGCAGGGTGTAGGCTGGCATTTAGTCCCGGGGTCACCCCAGCAGCTGGACACGGTGGCCCCCAGGGACCCTCATGCTCTTTGCGTTGAGTGTCAGAGAGAGTTGCGGCTCTGTCCAGGGTTGTCCAGGGTTCCGCTTGGAGCAGCTCCAAAGTACGGGAGCCCACCCACCCCCCAGAGTCCAATCACGGGGACTTCCTTTTTTTCCTGTTGACCTCCTGGCCCTGGGCGGCCAGCCTCAGATCCCGCGCCTTCCTGCACCCATGTACCTGTCACCTTTTCCACCCGAGGTTAATTGGTTTGCCCCCGAGTTCATGTTTTCCAGCTCTCCATTTTTCGCCTCGGCACGTGGCTTCCATCAAAGTAAAAAACCAGACATGGAAAAACACCACACATTACATTCAAGGCTCGGTTCCTATTTTTTCTCGTGCTGGCTCATCTGATGGGCTGGACCACGGCTTGGGGTCCCCATGTTCCAAAATGGAATAATACAAATTTCAGAAGAAAACTTGACTTGCTTCCCCACCACCCAAAGAAACAGGGCTGTCTTTCTGAATGGATCAGTCATAAAAAATAAATTGGACTTTCCCCCCAGTTTCTCTAGAGGACATGTGCAATATTTTTGGTGACAGCAAAGTATTTCTCTGTGAAAAGCTGGAGATGGTTAAGTAAAGAATATTTAACCATGCTTTTCTTTTCCTCTTTTTAAACAGAGTAGAGCAGTGCTTCTTGGAAAAACTAAAAAAGGTATGTAGCATTTTATCTTTACTTCATGTGCTTGGAATCTCTTGTTTTTCAGAAAAAGGAACAAACAGCCACAGCATTCACGCGCACATGACACACTGGGAATTGTGTCACCGGGAAAAGAGCTCTGGGCTCAGAGCCAGGAGACCTGAGTTCAGACCTCAGGTCAGCCTCTGAGCAACTGTCACGTGTGGGCGGGCGCCTTTCATCTCTGCCACGGAAATAACATCCTCCTGCTTCCCAAGAATGTCGCAAAGATTACGGAGGCCACAGATACAGAAACACACAGTGCCGCGTCCAAATGGGTCTGGGATGTGTGTGGGACCTGGAACCGTGGTGGATTTGGTCACATGTGCATTTCCAGGGGTTTGCCCATTTCACATAGATTACCTAATTTGTGGGAGCAGTCCTTCACGGCTCCTCCTCTAACCCTTTCCATTTCCAAAAGGCCAGCAGTCATGTCCGCTCTCCCTTCCCACCTCAATTACTGCACCTTCCCTCCTTTATTTCCATCACCCTGACTAAGGGTTTGCCAGCGTTGCCGACCTCTTCAAAGAAACCAGCTTCTGGTTTCATTGACTCTCCTCTCGCTTTTCTAGCCTCCATTTCGTTTTCTCTGCCTCTTTGTCATTTCCTTCCTCCTTCCGGCTCTGGCTTTTGCTTGCTCTTTCCTTTCTGGTTCCTTAAGGTATGAAGTCACTTGGTAGATGGAGACCGTCCTGAACAAAGACGTTTGCAGCTCAGCCCCCTATGCGTGTCCCCTAAGTTGTGTTTCCATTTTCATGCAAGGTGTTTCCTACTTTCCCTTGGGGCTTCTTCTGGGACTTGTCACTTGCCTAAGAGCATGTTACCTAATTTCTACAGTTCTGTGATCCATTTGGGAAGGAAAGGGCATTGGGATGCGTTGCTCAGTCGAGGACGTTGGGTGGCGTGGTGGCTGGAACTGGCTCCCATCCCGGAATTATCTCAGGACCTTTGGGGCTCGCTGGTGAGGTACAGGGAGGGCTGGCTTGAGGGTGGGGGCTCTAAGGAGCATTGTAGGTGCTGACACAAGGGTCTGCAGCGGGCTTCTTCATCATTGTCCTGGAGGCGCACCTCCCTCCAGCTTGTGCTGCTTGGGCCATGTTGCCCCAAGGGTTCCACACTGCCTCATGCAGCCAGCATATGTCGCAGGCAGAACCTGGACCAGGGAAGGAAAGCCAAGCACTCGTCCTGGGCACAGAATTTAGCGGAGGCACCGAAAAACCCATCATGATAAATTGTATCTTAATGTAGAAATATTTCCTAAAAATCAAAATTAATGCCAAAAGAAAGATCACGGTGAAGGTCAAAATTTTAAATAAAGAGGGGCTTGCTTCATCCTCACCCCAGCCCGATCGGGTATTGTCTGTAACGAAAAACTTGATATTTGATTCAAAACATGGATGTTTTGCATTCATTCTGACTTTGTATAAAAACATTGCATGAAAGTCTGAGTTATCGCAATGGCTGAGCTACGGGCGCCCCTTAGATTTTGCGCCCAAGGGGAGTGCCTCACCCCAGCCCAGCCTGACAGTAACGGTGACAATGGAGAGGATGATGATCTGAAAGGTGACCAGTTCCCTGGGGTTACCAGGGGCCGCAGTCTCTGGTCCTTCCATGCTCTCTATCAGTAAAGCACAGATATGTACCCATTTCCCTGATGGGGGGACCAAGGCTCGGTTGTCTGAGGTCTGACAGCAAGCGGGTGGTCCCGTGGGACACACGTGTGTGAGGATGTCAGCAAGGCTACCTCTGCCAGGCTCAGCTGCCAGCTGCCTGCTGTGGGGTTAGGTTCCTGCATGCAGCACCTGCCAGCGGGGCAGGGGGGAGGGGGAAACACGACACGAAGCCCCAGCCTGTGACATCAGTCAGCTCCAGGCGGGCAGTGCCTCTGAGCAAGCACTGAGCCCTGTGGCCCTGCTCCCAGGCAGCCCAGCTGTGTCTAATGCTGACCACTGTCCCCTCTCTTCCTCCCTCCCACCTTGCTCCCCTGTCTGCAGACCCCACTCAGTGACTCAGCAGATGCTCACTGGGTGCCTACTGTGAGCCAGGCCGGCTGCTCTGTCTCACTTCGTCCTCATAGAAGCCCCGGGGAGCAGGTTCCCTTGTCCCCATCTTACAGGTAGGAAACTGAGGCTTGGCAGCAGAGAGACTCGGCACGGCCCAGTGGCTGGTGGACAGCAGGGCTAGGATTTGAGCTTGTTTCTGTCTGACCGTAAAGCACCTAGTGGTTTGTATTAGCCAGGTTCTCCGGAAAAACAGAAGGAATAAAAGGTGTATATATACAGAGAGATTTCTTTTAAGGAATTGATCATGGAAGCTGCAGGGTGGAGAACCAGGAGAGCCAGTGGTACAGGTTAAGTCCAAAGGCCATTGCTGGAAAATACCCCCTTGCTTGGGGCGTGGGAATTCTGTTCTATTCAGACCTTCAGCTGATTGGACGAGACCCACCAGCATTATGGAGGGCAATCTGCTTTACTCAAGGTCCATTAGTTGAGTTGTCAATCTCATTCAGAAGCATCCTCACAGAAGCATCCAGAATAATGTTTGACTACATATAAGGCATTCTGCAGCCCAGCCAAGTGGACATGTAAAAGTAATCATCACCTGGCCTCCCAGGCTGCATGGCCACTTGCCCATCTGGACGGTCCCCTCAGAGCCCCCCAGGCCCATGGTCACTTTCCATAGGAAAGTTAGAACAGGGACAGCAACTGGGTTTTACCAGGCCACCACCATCCAGATGTCAGCCAGGTTGTGTTCTTACCTAGAAGCTCGAATGGGAGAGAACCTCTTCCCAAGCTCCCTCATGTCGGGGTGTTGGCAGAGTTTGTCTCCTTGTGGTTTTGGGACTGGACACCTGGGTGCTTGCCACCGGGCAGCTGAGGCTGCCATCAGCTGCTTGGGGTCTCCCACAGCACCTTGCCAGGTGGGCTTCTTAAACACAGTTGCTTACTTCATGAAGCCAGTTGGCAGAGGTCGCATTGCCAAATTCTGTGCATCCTCCCCACTTCCTGTGGCTGGTTTCAGCCCAAACTGTCCTTCCTAAGTCCTACAGAAGCTCCGAGCCGTGGGCACCCAGCCCCAAGGCAACTACGGTTCCCTTTTCCAGTGAGTGCCCCAGGAGACCTCAGCACTTCCAGGGCAGCCCAGGGCTTAGCAGTGTTTCTGCATTAACAAGAAGAGGCATAATGGAATTTGGATGGACGAGAAAAGGGGATGTCAGTATGAGCAGAAGCAGACACTCGGTCTTATTGTTAGAAATTCTGTACAGGTCATCAAAACCTCGTCTCAGGGCAGAGGCTGCTGGGCAGCCGAGATGAACTCACTCTCACAAGGGATTTTCTGCAAATCCAGAACCGGCCCCAGAGGCCCTGCTGCCCCTGCTGCCGCCGGTGGACACCCGGGCATTGAGGCACTCTCTCCCAGTTGCTGGAGCTCAGTGCACCAGGATCCTCAGCAAAGGTAGCTGCGGTTGTCCTTCTTCGGAAGGTTCCACAGGAGACCCCAAATGCCACGCTTACCACCACATTGCTGATGTGGATCCTTCACTCCCTGTTCATATCCCCAGATGAGGACACAGCCCAGCGACACCCTAGTGGTGACCTTGCAAAGCCCTCTCTGCCCGCACTGGCCAAAACCTACATCCTGAACCTAGCTATTTGCTTCTCTGCTCCTCCCACCCCCAAATTTGAGGGTCAAGTTTCCAGCCAGACACACATCAGTCAGCACCCAAGTTGGGGTTCCATCCACTTGTCCTCATGCTCTGCTATAGGGTGGGGCACCCTGACATCTGACCCCAACCCCTCCTGTCCACACCTGGTGGGCACCTGGGGCCCCTCAGGAGTTGGGACCTGCCTGGACACTGAGGATTAATGGTACAAGCCAGGAACAGGTGACCGGGAACCACCTTGGTAGCCTCGGCACACCCAGGCTTCTTGCTTGAACCCAGTGGGATCAAAACAAGGGACACATCTCACAGGAAACCGGCCCTTGGACTGGAACATTCCTCAGATTAGAGTTTTCCCCCTCGGCACTGCTGACACTGGGGCAGGGCCATTCTCTGTGGGGGGCCATCCTGGGCACTGTGGGGTGTTGAGCAGCATCACTGGCCCCATTCACTCAATCCCAGGAGCACCCCCAGTAGTGACAACTATAGATGTCCCCAGACATCACCTGGTGTCTCCTGGGGACAGAACCACCCTGGGTGAGAACCCTCTAAAAATTGTCAATTAATCCCATTGTTGGCTGGGTTATTTTTTGTTTTGTTTTTAATTTTTAACATGAGAAATAGCCCTACGTGCAACTAGCCCTTAGGAAGAAGCCTCTCTGGATCTGTTTTATTCCAGGACTTTCCAACAGCACCACAGGTGGGGGTGGGTGTCCCTACAGATGCCACAGACACTCAGTAACCACTGATCCTTCTGTAGTGTGGTTTTGAGCCTCCAGTACACTGGGTGGGTGTTGACCAGCGACCCAGAGCCCAGAGCAAAAAGCTGCAGGCGATGACCCAGGTCCAGGTCCGTCCTCAAGAGTGTGTGTGCCCCAGGCAGGCCGTCAGGTATGGCCAGGTGCTCTGCCCTGGGCTGCCTGGTCCTGGAGGCTCTTGTCTTGGAAGAGAGATTAGCCTTGGGGACAGGGTCAACACCTGCAGTGCTGCCCCCAGTCCCTTCCATCCAGGTGGTCCTTTGGTTCCCAGCTTCCTGGCCTTAGTCCCCAGAGACATCCATGTCTGAAACCCTGGGACCTATGAATGTGTCATCTCACATAGTAAAAGGGACTTTGAAGGTGGGATTAAGTCAAGGCCCCTGAGATGGGGATGACCCTGGATTACAGGGAGGCCCAGTGTCATCACAGGGTCCTCATAAGAGGGAGGCAGGAGGCTCAGAGTCAGAGAGATGGAAGAGGCTGCACTGCTGGCTGTGACGATGGAGGAGGGGCCAGGAGCCAGGGATCCCATGCCTTTAGAAGCTGGAAGATGCCGGAAACATTTCTCCCTGGGGCCTCCAGAAGGACCAGTCCTCCTCATGCCTGAGTTTTAGGACTTCTGATCTCCAGAGCTGTCAGAATCAATGTGTGTGGTTTTAAGCCACTTAGTTGGTGGTAATTTGTGACAGCAGTCACAAGAAGTGCATATAGTTCCCAAGGAATGTCTAAGGAGCAAATACCCTTAGAAGGGGTTTTAATATGGTCTGGTTGTCCATGGACAGCAGGCTAGGGACTTCTCAGAGGAGATGGCACTTCGTGGGGCTTTGCAGGATGTGTAGGAGTTTGGGCCTAGGTGGAGAAGGACCTGCCTGAGCCAATGTGGGAAGACCTGGATCTGCCCTCCTCCCTCCCCAACCCTCCTGCCCGGTGGCTCCCGAGCTGCTGTCTCACGGGTCCAGGGAGACAGCATGTTCATTCTCAGTGCCAGGAGGCTGAGAGCAGGAATGCCATGAGCCATGGATGCTCAGCGTCCTGGCCCGGCCTGGTTCCTGGGCTTGCAAACTCTCACATGACTGCAGTCATCCCCGGGTGGACAGAGAGAGCCTTTTCTTCTGCCCGCACATCAGCTGCATCGTCACCCTCCGTCACCGCAGGTTCATTGTCCTCTGGCGCCCACAGCTGCTCATTCCCGGGCTCCGGGCTCCCGGCCACAGGCAGCATCCGCCTGCCCTGCTGCTCTGTTTTTCTCTGGCTTCTGGGCACCTCATTCATTCCCTTTTCTCTGGCTCTTTCTAAATATAGCTTCCTGGGGACCAATTTAGCCTGTGCACAAAGGGACCGGTGACAGAGAGAGTCACAAGATGCCATTCTCCAGTGGGTGCGTGCCTTCTCTTGGGAAGCGTCTGCCTGGCAAAGTCCCTACTAGGGTTTTAGAGTCCCCACGGTCCCACCAAAAGGTCACAGTTATACAGAGGGTCAGAGAAGGCCCTCACTTGGCCTTCCTGCCCCACACTGGCCTGCTTGGCCCCTTGCTGTCAGGGGGGTAGGGGTCAAAGAGGTTTTGTGTCTGTCTCATAATGAAGTTCAAGTGCCAACGTAGCACCCACGTCTCTCCTTGGACCTACTCTATGGGGTGAGCCTGCTGGAGGCCAGCAGACAACCCCATCCCAGCTGCTGGGGACACATAGAAACATGCCCCCCTAACACCCAGCGTGCCGTCTACACTGTGTGTACATTTCTGTACAATCTAGAGCAGGATCTCCCCTCGGCACTGGTGACATCGGTCCAGGTCATCCTCTAGGGGCTGTCCCAGGCACTGTGGGGTGCTGAGAAGCATCACTGGCCTCGCTGACTCGATGACCCCAGTCATGACAACCATAGATGTCCCCAGACATTGCCCAATGTTCCCTGGGGGGGCATGACTGCCTGGGGTGAGACCCCTAGGGGCTTCTGTTACATTGACTGTGGTGCAAAGGTTACTCCTGGAGGTGTGAGGGGCTAATGTTTCATGCACGCAGTAGGCGTGCAAAAAATTTACATGCACTAGGTTTGCAAGAAATGTACGTTGATCAAGGTACATGCGGACAGGCCATCTGCAAAGCCAGCTCCCCAGCCCCGCGAGACGGCGGCTTGCCCTAACAGTACCTCGGAACCGTCTTTTCTCCCAAACCTCCATCTTGTTTTATTTTGGTTTGGGATTTTCCCCCCTCTTTCAACAAAACAGCCTGTCTCTTCTTGTGAACATGGCGTTCCCAGGAACAGTCAGCTCGGCTGGGGGAACAGCCTGCGTCCTCACCCTCATCGTTTGTCCTGCTGTCTAATCTGGGTGGAGTTTTGTGTTTGGGGGTTTGTTTTCTTTTTCTTTCCTATTTAATGGCAGGCAGGAGTCGGGGGTCAGACCACAGGGCCCTGGGAGGAAAGAATTCAGAAACTCGGTGAGCTGTAAAGCTACCGGTTCCGGAAGTTTTAAAGCAAAATGAAGGCTGTGTCTGTTCTCTCTGAAGACAAGGAGTCAGTGCCGCCTGCCCGCCTCCCCTCCTCTCCCAAGGTGCTGCCAGGAAATGTGAGCTAAGTTCTGCAGCCCTCTAGGACTGCCAGCTGCTGCCCCTCCCTTCCTCAGCAAGGCCACCTTTCCCGGGTGCTGACTCACCGGCATGCTGGCCACACAAGCGCCGTCTGCCTGGATGAGACTGGAGAGGAGCGTTGTGGAACTGCCTGGAAGCAGCCGGGGCTCTCTCTGAGCTGGAATTCCCTGAGGCCTGTGCCATCAGGATTAAATGCACAGGGCCCTCATGTCCCAGTTTATAGGAACCGCAGGGAACAGTTTAGCCCACCAATGGGGAAGCCACCAGAAAGGCCTCTGGCCTCTGCTGTTCCTGCATCTAAGTGCTGCTACAGAGGAGTCGCAGGAATCACCTGCGCCACACACCCAGCTTCATGTCCACACTCAGCGGCCAGCAGTGAATGCCAGCTGGAGTCAGCCCGGGCTGTGGGACCAATATCTAGCATGGAGGACACTAGAAAGGCTCCAGTCCCACAGTGAGGTGTCACCGTCCTGGTCTCACCCTGGCTGGTGGATCAGCTGTCTGGGCTGTGGAACAAACTATCACAAACGTAGCCGTACGACAGCACCCACGTGCTGCCTTGCAGGTCTGGAGCTCAGAAACCAGGCCGTGGTGAGGCTGGCTTCCCTGCTCAGGGTTTCCTCAGGCTGAAGTTGAAATGCCTTGTCTGGAGCTTGAGGTCATCTTCTGAGCCCATTCGGATTGTTCCAGAATTCAATTCCTTGCAGCTGCAGGACCAGGGTCTCCATGCCCTTGCTGGCTGTCAGCTCCTGGTAGCCACCCCAATCCCCACCATCTGGCCCCCTCTGTCTTCAAAGCCAGCAACAGAGGGTCTTCCTTGCATCAAGTCCCTTTCAAGCTTCAAATCAGTTCCACTCCCTTTTATGGGCTTGCCTTGTTAGATCAGGCCCACCAAGCATTGTCTCCCTCTCTTTATTTTTTTTAAAAAAGATTTTATTGGAGAGTTGCGGAAGGGGAACAGTATTGGGGAATTGGGGAAGGTGAACAGCCAAGTTGTTGTCCTTCAGTCTTAGTAGTGGAGGGCTCAGCTAGCTCGGCTCCAAGTCCAGTCACCATCCGGCTGCCCATCTGCAGTTCCCCGGCTGCTTAGCTCAAGGTGCCATGTCCAACCTTAGTTGTGGAGGGCACAGCTAGCTCAGCTCCAGGTCCAGTCGCCATCTGGCCGCCCATAGGCAGCTCAGGACTGCTCAGCTCAAGGTGCTGTGTTCAATCTTAGTTGAGGGAGGGCACAGCCCACCATCCCATGCAGGAGTCAAACCGGAAACCTTGTTAGGAGCACGTACTTTCAACAACTGAGCCATCCTGCCACCTGTTGGCAGCTCAGCGGCAGCTCAGCTTGGGCGTGGCTCACTGGCCCATGGGGGAATCGAACCAACGACTCTGTTGCTCAGAGCTCACGCTCTTAACCAACTGAGCCACTCGGCTGACCCTGTCTCCCTCTCTTAAAGCTGCTTGTGCCACATGACAGGACCTTGGCCGGGAGCAAATCCCAGTGTACTCTCAGGTCCCGCCACACCCGAGGGGCCATGATTATACAAGGCCACTGGGGTCATTGCAGAGCTGTGCCTGCCACACTGTGGCTCATCTAACCAGCACAAGCCCTGCTGAGCCCTTGCTGGGTTGCTGGGTTGGGGAAATTTCTTTGTGACATAACGGATGTGACCAATGCCTTGTGATTGCCAAACAACAGCCCCCAGGAGAGGTGGGGGGCCTCCTGCCCACACAGTGACTGGTGACTGCAGGTGAGATGAGGCCCTGACTCGGAGTGGGGCCTGAAGCCAGCAACATACCACCCAAAACACCCGATTTCCCATTTCCTGCGATTCTCCTTATTTAACAGCAAAGTTCAGGAAAGAAGCATTGATATGAAGGTCTCTTGAGGGATTCTAACCCAGCAGCTCTCAACTGAGGGGGGATCCTTCCCCCAGTGGACACTGGGCCATGTCTGGCGTCATCTGTGGTTGTCACTACTGGGACATTGAGTGGGTGGGGGCCAGAAATGCTGCTCACGCCCCACAGTGCCCAGGACAGCCTCCCATGGAGAATAACCCTGCCCCCCCAATGTCAGCAGGGCTGAGGGCATGGGACCCTGCCCTTGTCCATTCTGCTCATGACAGTGGGTAGCCTGTGTGGGGTGCCCTGAGAGCCGCAGGGCTTCCCGACCGGCCTCGTGCCAGGCCTGGTGGTCATGCTGCTTTGGAAGGGGCACTTCTCTCTGAGACACAGCAGTCAAACTGCAGGTTGGTGGGAGAACTGACTCCTGAGCCCTGCTTTTTCTCATCTTCCGGCCACATCAGCTCCCATTTTCATGAACTTGGGAGTTAGCCTGGGGCCGCCTCTGAGAACCTTGACATAAAGAATGTGTCTCAGAGAAGCCACGGGCTGCAGCCTCCCCGAGGGGCCAGCCTGTCCTTCACCATCAAACCTTCAGCCCACAGAATTGACAACATGAAACCACCAGCTGATTCCTGGGTGTTTGACCACTGCAGGCAGCCCCTGGGAAGCCTGGCCTCAGCCCCACATCCCTCCTTTCGGACACCTGTGAGGGGTCCTTAGGAGCCACTGGCTGCTCAGCTTCTGGGGCCACCAGAACCAGGAGCCTCTCCGCTCCTGGCTCCTCGAAAACCCTTCCCACCTCCTCAGCCCCATCAGGAACATTTTTCACATTCTTCTCCTTTTATGCAGCCCAACTGGCCAACTTTCAGAAGCCTCTGCTGGCATCCAGTTCTTTCTCTTCTGGTAAGCAGACAGCCCGGCAGCGGCTCATGTAGGGTTTATCCAGCAGGCTGGAAGTGGCACTCGTCCCAGCTATGAGAGCTATGTACGGAATTCACAGGGATTGCCGGCATTTTTGTATCTCGCTGTCATTCTTCCTGTGCAACCGGAAGACACCTCCAAGGGTGGAGATGGCATCACAGACCCGCAGAGAAGCTTTGTCAGCTCTCTCAGTCTCCGAATGCCAGCCTAGCCCTGAGCAGCCCTCTGTCTGCCTAGCCGAGACATGCCTGGCAGGTTTGAGTTTCCCCAGAATTCCAGGGTGTGTGCCAGGGAGGCAGGGAGCAGATCCACTTTTCTTGCAGTCCCAGAGCTCTAGGGTTCCCCAGGCCTGCTGTCTGCATCTTGGCTTTGCACCCTAGGACGCTGAAATTCAGCCTACCGCCCCCAAGGTGGTGTTGGGCACCCACTTGTCATGCATCCCCACCATGGGCAATGTGGACACACAGTCTGGTATCTTGGCAAGACCGAATCCAAATGACATCTTAGCGCCAGCAGCATCTGAGCCTGCCCTGCAAGCCTTAGGGCGTGCCCATTACTCCGTTTGACTTGCCAAGACAGAAGCAGGACTCAGCCGCCACAAAACCCCAAAGAAGAAAGGGGACAGAAATATATTGGGTCTTCGGAAAAGTCATGATGTATTTTGTTTATGTTTTTCAAAGGTCATTTATTTATATAAAGAACAAAGATCAATCAATGATATATTGCCCATTTTGTTCGATAACCTTTTGCCATCTTTCAGTGAGCTTCATAATTCCTCGTTCATAGAAGGACCTGTCTTTATTTGTGAAAAACTGAACAAGGTGCTGATTTACAGCCTCATCTGAATTGAACGTTATACCATGCAAGGAGTTTTGAAGAGAGCGAAACAAATGGAAGTCTGACGGCGCAAGGTCAGGCGAGTATGGTAGGTGTGGCAACACATCCCATCCAAGCTCCAATAATTTTTGACGGGTGATCAAACTTGTGTGTGGTCTCATGTTGTCGGTGATGGAACACAACTCGTTTACAATTAACAAGCTCTGGATGTTTCTGGATGATGGATTCATTCAAACTGTCCAATTGCCAACAGTACACATTCGAATTGATTGTTTGATTCCTTGATAGGAGTTCAAAAAACACTTTTTCTTTTCTTTTCTTTTCTTTTTTCTTTTCCTAGCTGAGCCATCCTGCCACCTGTTGGCAGCTCAGCGGCAACTCAGCTCAGGCAGGACTCGAACTGCTGTTGCTCAGAGCTCAGACTCAAGTGAGCTCTTAACCAACTGAGCCACTCGGCCGGCCCACAACACCTTTAAAATCCCACCACACTGAGAGCATAGCCTTCCTCCGATGAATGTTTGCTTTCGATGTCATTTGAGGCAAATCATCACGTCGGGACCAAGACCATTTGCGCACCACATTGTTGTAAACAATCCACTTCTCATCACCAGTTATCAGTCGCTTCAAAAAAGGATCATTTTCCTCACGTTTAATGAGCATATTGCAGATGTTTATACGCGCCGTCAAATGAACTTCTTTGAGTTCATGCGGAACCCAAATATTGAGCTTGCTTACATATCCCAGCTTCTTCAGGTGGTCGTGAACGCTTGAATGATGGATGTTCAATGTTTCTGCAATCTCTCGTGTCATGTAACGTGGGTTTGACTCGATCAATGCCTTTATTTTGTCGTCATCAACCTCGGTGGGCCTCCCTGACCAAGGAGCGTCGTTGAGATCAAAATCACCAGCACAGAATTTCGTGAACCATCAGAGGCACTGATGTTCTTGTAGAGCATTGTCACTGTAAACCTTATGCAACTTTTCACAAGCTTGACGCATGTTCTTCCCTTTATGGAAGTAAAACAGTAAAATATGGCAAAAATGCACAGTTTGGTCTTCCATCTTCAACTTGTTGTAAAATCTCCAAAATTCAACCAAATCGCTCAATTTTATTTTATAATAAAGCTAGAACTGTCAACTGTCAAATGACATAGCAATAACATAGATGCGAATGACTCTAGTACTTCCAAAAACGAACTAGTGCCATCTGTTGCATGTGTCATGACTTTTCCAAAGACCCAATGTAGGTAGGAGAAAGTGAACAGAAACACAACCTTGAGGAGCCCTCACAGGGGTCCTCCATGTTGTGCAGAGGTGACGATGCTTTTCAAGGAATGCACAGGCTTCTCAAGCACACTCGGGTAGCCCTGTGGCAGGAAAGCGCTCTAGTCCTTGGGAGAAAGCATCCAGGACACAGAGATCCCCGGTGTCTCTTACAATCCGCCAGACAGGAGGCACCAAGCTAAGGCTTTTTTTTTTTTTTTAAGATTTTATTGGGGGGGTGGGGGAGGGGCACAGTGTTGGGGAATTGGGGAAGGGGACCAGCCAAGTTGTTCTTCAGTCTTCGTTGTAGAGGGCGCCAGTTGCCATCTGGCTGCCAGTTGGCAGCTCGTGGCCTCAAGCTCAAGGTGCTGTGTTCAGTCTTAGTTGCGGGTGGGCGTAGCCACCATCCCATGTGGGAGTCGAACCAGCAGCCTTGTTGTTAAGAGCGCATGCTGTATCAACTGAGCCACCTGAGCGGCAGCTCAGCTCAAGGTGCTGAGTTCAGTCTTAGTTGCGGGTGAGCGTAGCCCACCATCAAACATGCAATCTTGTTTTTATACCAGCTGAGCCATCCTGCCACCTGTTGGCAGCTCAATGACAGCTCAGCTCGGGCACAGTGTGACTGGCCCATGTGGGATTCGAACTGGCAGCCCTGTTGCTCATAGCTTGTGCTCTTAAGCCAATTCCTAACCAACTGAGCCACTCGGCCAGCCCAAGTCTTTTTGTTATTAAATGTCACTCAGGGTTTTCTCTGACCCTGGCAGCTGCACAGGACTGCCCAGGCCCAGCACCCGTATTTGTACTACTTTTAATTCTGTTGCTGCAACTTGATAGCTGGGTGACTTTGAATAGATCACTGTCTCTGAGCCTCAGTTTCTTCATCCGAGAAATGAATTATGATGGAGTGGAAACCCTTGGTTTCAGAGCAGTAAGAGAAACTTGCAGTGCCCTGAGCCCATGGGTGTGATGGATGTGGTCATTCTCCAGAGTGTGGTGATGGTCCCACAGGTGTGTGCCCATGGTCCTCAAATCGGGAGCTTATGAATGCTCAGTTTAGTGCATGTTGGTTACATTTCTATAGTATGAAGCTGCTCTAAGAATTTTTAAATTTTATGTATAAGCAAATGGAAATGAAACCCCTTTCTAGTTCCGAATTAGATGGAAACTGAGGGCCACTGCAGTGGCAGTGCAGGGAGGGGCCAGCTGTCCTTGGGCCCTGTCATCGCGGCCCTAAGGCAGTCACAGCACTTGGAGATGAATACATGTTTTTTTCAGATGCTGACTTCCATTTTTTCCTGTGTATAAAGTCATTCAATTCAAATAAGATGTCACTAGCAAAGTCCTAAAGTAATATTGAGGGCTCTAATCACTGGAATCTAATCACCAAAACAGCATGATAAAAAAATAGTGTCAGAAACTTTTTAAAGCAGAAGCATAGAACATCGTCTGTGGACGAACTGGTTGGAGTTGATGGCTCATGATTCATGTGTGTTACAAAGGCTTTTCACTTCATTTATTTTCCACAGGAACTTTCTCATTATTTTATCAAGTTCCTCTCTTGCCTCAACTTTTGTTTGTTTGTTTGTTTGTTTGTTTGTTTGTTTGTTTTCAGTCCTCAAATTTCCTACCTTTCATCTACGATCATTTTTCTCTAATATCCTTTCATTTTACCTTTAATAAGGCAGGACTGCTGGTGAGAAAGTCTGCTTTTGTTTGTCTGAAAATGTCTTAATTTTCCCCTAATTCTTGAAGTTTATTTTCACCAGGTCTAGAATTTTCACTGAGTCCACCTAATTCTTGGTCCTTTTTCCTCTGACAGCTTATGTTTGTTTGTGTGTTTTGTAATTAACTGATTTTATTAAGGTATAATTCATAGTAAAATGAATAGATCTTAAATATATAATTTAATGAATTTTGAAAAATAGATACACTTGTGTACACCAAAACCTCAATCAAGATACAGAACATTTCTAATGTCTGTCTTCTTTTGCTTGACAAAATACTTTTGAGGTCCACACGTGTGGCTCCGTCTGTCAGTAGGTTGGCTTTTCTTATTGTGCAGTCATATTCCGTAGTGTGGATGATCATCATTTGTTTATCCGTTCTCTTGGTGACTGGCATCTGGGTTGTCTTCCATTTTGGCTGTTACAAATAAAGATGTACAAATGTCTTGTACAAGTCCTTTTGTGTAAATATGTTTTTATTTATCTTGGGTAAATCCCTAGGAATGGAATTGTATGTAGCCATATAAGAAACTGCTAAAGCATTTTTCAGAGTGGTTGTACTATTTCACCCATCAGTAATGTGTGAAATTCTCAGCGTTTCCCCAATACTTAGCATTGTCAGCCTTTTTCATTTTTGCCACTCTGGTGGTTATGAAACAACTTCTCATTGTGGTTTTCAGTTCTGTTTCCCTGATGACTAATCATTGAGCACCTTTTCATGGACTTATTGGCCATTTCTCTATCCATTTCTAAGATATTTATCCTGCCTGAGGTTCTAGAGCATCTTGAATCTGTAGCATGAGATCTTTTTTTATCAGTGTTGGGAAATTAGCCATTATTATTTTTCAAAGATTGCTTCTGCCACCTTCTTTCTCTCCTCCTTCCAGACTTCCAATTACGTGTATATCAGACCTTGGTGCATCCCCTGCATCTACCTTCTCTGCTGTGGTTTCTTTCCCCTTGTGTCTCCATGCTTCATTCTGGATATTTCCCACTAAACTATCTTCCAGCTCACTAATCTTCTCTTTAATAGTCTTTAACAATACTATTTCTTCCAATGCTCTTACATTTCAGATGTTGGCACTTTCCACATATCCACAGATTCTTTCTGCTATAGTTTCTGACTCACTGCTAAAATCCTAATTTCACCCATTTATCTCCTTGAACATAGTTAACACAATTATTTTAAAGTCTCTATCAGCTCCCATGAAAGGAACCACTGTGAGTCTGTACTGACCATTATTTCTGCTGATTTGTGTTCATGTGGTCTTGTCTCCTTGTGTGCCTGGTTATTTCTAATTGTGTGCTGCACATTGTGATTGCAGACTTGTTTGTAGAAATCATTTGAAGGCTAAGATGATGTTTTTTTTCCACCAGAGAGGATTTATGTCTACTTCTGCCAAGCATCCAGGGCTGCTAGCAATCTAGGGTCACCTCAGTTCAGCATCAGAGACTGAGATTATTCAAAACTGAGCTCCAGTCACTTTCATTGCCTGTCTACTTCCTGTATACTTTCATTCTTAGAGCGTAACACTTTGTTGTCCCAGTTCAGACCAGGGGGGTGGGTCACTGAGTTTTCTCTTCAAAGGCCCTGGATCTCAACCTCTGTGCCCCTGTCCTTGAGAGGCTGATAGAGGTATCCCTCAGCCTCTCAGCAAACCCTCCACCTGGGAAAAAGTAGCCCCCAAAGCCAGACTCCTGGGCTTCCATCCTCCCCCAGATCTTGGCGGGACATTCTTCACCATCTTAATAGCCCTCTGGTGCCTTCAAGCAGGTGTCTCTCTATTCTGGTTTCCCTCAGCAGGAGTCTGTCCCTATTAGCCATCCACTGTTGAACAAGCCAAAATCTGCAAATAGAGGTTTTATCTAAAGTCCAGGTGGCTTAGGAGGAGTCCATCAATGTAGATCATCCTGGTCTTAGAGCCGCAGAATGACAAACTGGGACCCATTCTCAGCTTTTAGAGCAACCCTCTTATTTTCCAGTTGAAGAAGCTAAGACCCAGGTCAGGGCAGAGCCGGGATGCAAAACCAAGTTTCCCATTTCCAGACATGCCTTGCATATGTGTCTTCAGGAACCAGTGGCTGGCTTCCTCTGTCCCTTGGAATGAGGTCCCTGGAAAGTGCCCCATTTCTTCCTGACACCTGAAAGTTCTGTGGATTCAGCAGGAGCATTTTACAGCTCAGGGTCACTAGAGGCTAAAACAGCTCTAAACGTGTCCCAAAATGGCATGGAAGTGACCTGGGTGTGACTGCCACCGTGGACTCTGGGAATTCATTGTAGAGCTTAAAAGAATCCAGTCTCTCTTCATGGCTCAGAAGAGGAAAGGATTTGCATACTTTATGTCAGAGAGAATGAAAATGGACTCTCAATTTCTGACTCTCCCACTAATTTCATCCACTCCATATTTTTTATCTGACCAACTTCAAACTCTGCCCAGGTCTACCCTGGGCCAGGTGGGCTTTGTGACCCGGCCCCTGGACAGGTGAGGGGAGTGGCCATTGGTTGTGAGGAGCAGGATTTCCCAATAGCTCCCAGCAAACCGGTCCTTCCACATTCGCTTGGGCGCAATGTCCGGGTCACCTTATCTTTTGTTCCACCTCCCCAGCAGCTGTGTTAGTGTTTGGCAATTGCCATGGGTCCCTGAAAGAGAGCCCTCTCATTGGCTGCAACCTCTGGGTGCCCCCCACCCCCTTCTCTAGCACAGGGACTTGGGGACCTGGAGGTTTGCGGGCAGGGAGGGAGTGTTGCTCTGAGCATTCCAGCAGAGTTCAGAGAGGAGAGGTAACTTTCCCAAAGCCACACAGCTTTGGGGTCGGGGCAGAATTCAGGTCTTCTGCGTTGCACGGTGGCTCCACCTTCCACTTCTGTCCTCTCACCCCCTTCAGATGTGGTGTTGGTTGAGTCGTGGGGAAGCTCTCACCCAGTGCAACTTCTAGTCACAGAGAGTTTGGATGCTAAGAAAATTAAACCCCCTTCTGAAACAAGCTTCTGTTTTCTTTCATTTCATTTCAGTTCAAACTGAACCATTTCAATTCCCAAAAAGCTATTTGCATTTTGTCTAACTGAGCAAAGGCAGAGTTTCCTCTGAAAAGGGAGTTCCTTAAAGGCCTTAGATCCTGCCTCCAGGGGACACTCGAGGTGTCTGGGGACATCTGTGGTGGTCATGACTGGGGGTGCTCCTGGAATTGAGGGGCTGGGGTCCAGGGATGCTAATCAGCACCCCACAGTGCTCAGGACGGCCCCCCACAGACGGTGGTCCCCCCTCCCATGTCAGCAGTGCTGAGGAAAAAACACTGTTCTAAACTAGTGTTTCCCCATTTTGCCATCCCCGCAGCCACTACTGAAGAAAGGGCAATTCTGTCCACAGTTTTAATCCTCATGTGCATTGGAGCTGCATGTCTTGGCTCAGCCTGTACTACATGGGGGTGACCACCTCCCTTTCTCACAGAGTCATAGGGCCTGCAGTGTGGGGACAGCCTCACTGTCCTTGCTCTGAGCGTGTTTGCTTCTTCTGCAGGAGCCAGCTTCAACCTGTTGTGACTTCCTAGCCCTTCACTAGGAGGCCAGCCCAGGGCCTGGTGTTATCTGTTAAGGTTCTGTTTTTAGGCTGACCTCACCCCAAGTCATGCCCTTGGCCTCACCACGCCTGAACCAGCCTCTCCGCAGAGGCAGAACCCAGAGTTGGAATGTGACCGCCGCCTGTAACTCTGACCACCTCGTCCCTCCCTCCTGGAGCTGCCTGTTCCCCCCTTCCCCCAGCTTCCCAAAGGCCTGCTGACTTTCTGAACCTTCCTAGGCTTTGCTGGGCCTGGGCAGGTCAGGTGTCCACGCTGGCACATGCCTCCTGCTAAAAGGCAGCTAGCTGATGAGAAATGTTCCCCAAACTGACTCAGCGTGTTGGCCTCATTGGGAGGAGGGGGACATGGTAGGTCCATGAGTCAGTGACTGGCTGTGACACCAGCCAGGACAAGGACTTAAGTCTGCCACATGGGCTGCAGTGATGCATCCAGTGTCTGGGTCTCCGCATCTCAGTGCTCTCGTGCTCGCACACACGGACACGCTGACACACAGAACAAACACACAAGCATGCGTGCACACCCTGATGCGCTTTCTCTGCTGGCCTCTGGGGCCTGGGTTGTCACCAGCCCAGAGGGAGCCTCAGGCCATGTGCCTGGCGTGGGAAGTCAGCACCACTTCGGCTTTGTGCTCAGCAGGGAGCCCACAGTTGGGTGGCTGCTTGGGGTGGCCAGGGGTCCTGAGGTCCTGGTGGACACTCTGGATGCTGACCAGGACTCCCCAGCCTTCCAAGGAAAATACGCCTGGGGCCACCCGTTTGTTCTCTGTATGCGTCTATATTTAACGCTGAGTAATTTAGGTATTTTTGAACCGATCGGGTGGCGGTTTTCCCTGAGTTGGATGTTTTGTGGCTGCTTTGAAGCTGTGTGCTGAATCAGAGCTCTGGAAGCCCACACGTGGGCCCTGTGCATGGTCCAGACACACTCGGGCCTCTTCTGACCCAAGAGGGGCCTGGGTGTCTGCTGGACGCAGGGAGCAGGAGGAGTGGAAGGATTGTTTTTGTTTTTTTTAACTGAAACTCTGGTCACTATAGATGCAGTTGTGACAAATCACAGAGAGAAATTCCATGTGTCATTCACTTCATTTTCTCCAATGGTGATATTTTGTCTAAGTCCCTGGTCAATATCACAGCTAGGATGTTGACGTGGATACAGTCCACCAGCCTTATTCCGATTTCTGCAGTTGTGTGTGTGTGTGTGTGTGTGTGTGTGTGTGTGTTAAGTTCTTTGCATGTTTGTCACCTGGGCAGCACGTGGATCCACCAGCAGTCAAGATATGTGACATTGCCAGCACCACAAGGACCTCTGGGTCACCCTTTTCTCCCAGGCCCCCACCCACCCCAGACCCTATCAACCACCCATCTATCTTTCAACATCTCCACAATCTTATCATCTCAAAAATAGCCCATAAAATGGCATGGTACAGCATGTAACTTCTGGAGATCGGCCTTTTTCACTCAGCAGAACTCCCTAGAGCCCGTCCAAGGTGTGTTGATCAACAGCCCATCCCTGTTAATTGCCAAATAAGAAATTTTTTTAAAATCTGAAATCTGCCTTTAGTTTTCTGTTGACACCTGGCCCTACTGACTGCCAAGCAGACAGTGATACAGTGTGTCGTGACAGAAGCACAAACTGCTGCTTAGTTGCGACGTTAGATGCCTGCCCTCTGGGGCCAGGATTTCCCAGTCTTCTAGCACTAATGCCTGTGAGGGTCCTACTGGACGTTTGGGGCCACGTCACTGTCTGTGGGGGGCCGTCCTGGGCACTCTGGGGGCTTGAGAAGCATCCCTGGCCCTCACCCCCTGAATGCCAGGAGCACCCCCAGTGTGACAACCACAGATGTCCCCAGATATCCCAGTTGAGAACCACACCACTAGGGCTCACTAAATGAAGACTGGATGGAAAAAGTAGAATTTTCACGGCTTTAGGGAACAGAAAAGAATTTGCATAACTGAATTATAAAAACAAGTTAACATCATCACTCATACATCACTGTGGGAATGTAAAATAGTACAGTCTCTCTTGAAAACAAGTTTGGCATTTTCTTTAAAAATTAAACCTTCAGTCACACTCCTCAGTTTTTTACCCAGAAAAATATAAAGACTCGTGGCAGCTTTTTTCATAGCAGCCAAAATGTGTGATGCCCATACACATCCTTGCCCAGGCCAGCGTTTTCCTGTGCACGCCCATGCCCCAGAGCGCGAGTCGGCCGTGAAAAGGCCCAACCCAACCAACAGGCAGAAACCTGGATGGCACCTCCGATAGTCACACCGAGTGGGAAAAACAGTGACATACCGTAAGGTGGTGTTTATATACCATCCAGATGACAAACGCAAGGAGAAAGGGAACCTGTCAGTGGCCACCAGGGATAGAGGTGGGTTGAGGGAGGTGTGACTGTGCCATTTAAGGGCCACAGGAGGGACCCGGGGGGTGGAAGTGCCCTGTGTCTTTTCTGTATCATGTCACCATCCTGGTTGTGATCTCACTACAGTTTTCAGGGTGTCACCCTTGGGGGAAACTGGGCAAAGGGTGCACAGTCTCTATCATTTCCTACAACTGATGGGCATCTTAAATTTTTAAATCTAATTTAAAATCAATTACTAAAAATATTTTGGAAAGAACATAAAAACCATCTCAAACAAGAGCTAAGCAGGAGTCGTGGCATAATAAAGCGTGCGCCTTCTTGGTGGGGGCAGGTGGGCGGGCTCTCTGACCCCTCAGCTGTGATCTGCGACACCCAATTCCTAAGGGTTCTGGAGAGACAGGTCCACAGGTGGGATTTGGGGCAGACAAACACAAGCACTCTCTCCTCCTAGAGCTGAACTAGCTGAAGGTCT
Organism: Hipposideros armiger; assembly: GCF_001890085.2. NCBI lineage: Eukaryota > Metazoa > Chordata > Mammalia > Chiroptera > Hipposideridae > Hipposideros > Hipposideros armiger. Next base: position 1,786,058 of record NW_017731625.1, on the reverse strand, counting down.
GCCGGTTGTGGGGACAGGGCGGGGGGGTTCACCTGGAACCACCCATCCACGCTAAGCGTGTTACTCCAAGCACACCATCCACACTCAGAACTCACGTCCACTCGGAACCTCAGAACGGGACCCTATCTGGAAATATGGTCATTGCATATGTGATCGGTTAGGATGAGGTCACACTGAATCCAGTGACAGGTGTCTTTATAAGGTGAAGATTTGGATACAGACACATAGAAAGAAGTCCATGTGGGGCCGGCCGAGTGGCGCGATGGTTAAGAACTGGCTTGGGATGCCAGAGGGCCCCGGTTTGGATCCCACATATGAGGGCCAGTGACACTGCCCTCCACAGCTAAGATGCTGAACAACAGCTCAACCTGGAGCTGGGCTGCCGTGAGTCGCCGGCGACGGCGTGGGCTGCAGTCCCTGCTGCAGTGGGTTGCCATGGGCTACCGTGTGTAGCCAGCAGCCAGCGTGAGCGGCCAGCAGCCGCAGTGAGCGGCCGTCCAGAAGCCGGCGACTGATCTGCCTCGCCAGAGAAGAGCGCAATGATGGTGCCAACTTGGGCCAGTGAAGCAACGTCCTCCACAACTAGACTGAAGAACAAAACGACAGCAACTTGTCTGTTCCCCTTTCCCCAATTCCCCAGCACTGTTCCCATCCCCCCAATTCCCCAATAAAAATCTTTAAAAAAAAAAAAAGAAAGAAGTCCATGTGACAACAGAGGCAGAGATTGAGGTGATGCAGCCACAAGCCAAGGGACACCAAGGACTGCCAGCCATGCCAGAAGCTAGGACAAGAAGGAAAGACCCTCCCCAGAACCTTCAGAGGGAGCACGGCCTGGCGACACCTTGATCTCACACTTGCGGCCTCCAGATGTGAGAAAATAAATTCCTGTTGTTTTAAGCTGCCCAGTCTGTGGTCATTTGTCATGGCCACCCAGGACACTAATAGAGGAACATAAGCCTCAATGAAGAGCTCTGGAAACCCTGCAGAACCAAGCTGCCCCAGAGTTTGTGACCCAAACATGGCTGCCCTGCCGCCCCCAAAGCCACTCCTGAGCAGAAAACATGTGCTGCCCTGCCCCGGACAGCCAGCCAGGTGTGGAAGGCCAGGTCCTGCCTCTGGCTGGGTACAGGGACAGCCAGGCCTCAGGTGGGGAGCGGGCCAGCAGACAGGGCGTAAATCTGAACTGGGCCCCCACATACATACATGACCATCATCCACTCGATTCTCAGCGCAGTGCCTGGCACATGGAAGGACATTTTCTGTGACAGTTTGTTGAACAAACAAACATATGAATGAAGGAAAGAATGAAATAGCCCCAGCCCTCCACGAGGGGGTGATGGACCCAGGAGTTGATCTGCCTCAGACAGAACCAGGGGGTCTCAACCAGGGTGATCTGCCACTCAGGGGAGAGCCATGTCTGGTGACAAGTGTGGTCATCATGATTGGGCATACTCCTAGCATCGAGGGGCTGAGGCCAGGAATGCTACCCAATACCCCACAGTGTCCAGGACAGCTGCTCTTGACTGGCCCCACATCAGCTGGATGGAGGGGGTACCCTAGAGCAGGGGCAGGGGTCAGGAAACTTTTGCTGCTTTTCCCTACCAAGTCCTCCTCTGGAGTCAACCCAGAGCCAATGCTGTGATTTCATGAACTCTCCTGGAGACCCTTAATAGTCACAACCAATGACTGGCCACAGGAGGAGACTGTCGGACAAGAGCGCCTCCCACCCCCCACCTGAGGACACAGATAATGTGGCCAGTCTGCAGAGTGGGGCTGCAGGGTGATGGAGTGGGTGGCCAGGGGTCTTCAAAAGGGGGGTGGACATCCTGCCTCTCCATCCTCAGCTGCATGAGGTCCTGGGACTTCCCGAGCTAGCTCATGCTGCCTGCTTCCCCACACAGCTCTCTGGACATCGGGGGCCCAGAGCTGATGGCAGACAATGTCAACCACTAACAACATAGCCCAGGCCCGGAAGCTGGTGGAGCAGCTCCGCATTGAAGCCGGGATCGAGCGCATCAAGGTGAGAGCTGAGCAGCTGGGGGAGAAGGGAGAGACCCACAGGCCCACAGAGGCTGGCTGGGCAGGAGGGCTGGACTTGCACTCCAGCTGTGCCTCTCCCTGTGCAACCTCAGGCCACTTGATTAACGTCTCTGAGCCTCAGTTTCCTTAGCAGAAAGACGCAGCTGATGTAAACCTGTGTCATGGGTTGTGATGATCCCATGTACCATGGTGATTATAAACATTGAGCTCGCCCCCAGCCTGTGGGATCCCTCCCTGGAAACCCCATCGAAGGTTGCCTCAGACACCAGAAGGGCCAGCCTGAGGCAGGCACTTTGTCTGTCTTGTGTCCCCTCCTCCCCCCTTGACACAACAAATGCAGATAGACGATAGAGATGTGGTCCAGGGAGGGGAGGGGACAGAGTTTTCTTCACCTCTGCTTTCTTTACCTTCACGCTGTTTGAATTTTTTGAAATAAATGGGTTTGCTTTTTATGCTAAAAAAAGGAAAAGGACAGCAGTTCCTGGTCCCTGATGGGACCAGGAACACACAAAGCAAAGTAGGGTAGTGCATCATTGCACAGGCAGGTCTGCAGACAGAGGTCTTAAAAAATAATTTGCATACCATGAAGTTAACCATTTATTTTAAAGTTATGCGTTTCAGTGGCATTGGGTGCATTCATAGGGTTGTGCAACCACCACTTCTATCTAATTCCGGAACATTCCATCACCCAAAAAAACTACCCCTCTCCTTTAGCAGTCACCCCCGTACCTCCCTCAGCCCCTGACAACCAAGAACCCACGTCCTGTCTGTGGATGTGCCTGTTCTGGACATTTCACATAAACGGAATCACACACTGTGTGGCCTTGTATGTCTGGCTTCTCCCACTGAGCACCGTGTGTTCAAGGTCCACCCACTTTGTGACGAGTGTCAGCGCCTCCCTCCTTTTCATGGCCGAGTGACACTCCTGTGTGTGGAAGGGCCACACTGTGTTTATGTAAATGAATTTTAAGTCCATGATAGGACATCAGGACAGCATCCAAGGCTCACAAGTTTTCCCCTTTCCAAGGACATGGACCAACGGGCCAGTCACAGCCTCTTACACGAGAAAGGTGCCTGACACTGTTCAAAGGCACCCTCTCACCAAACCCATGTACACTTTGCAAAGACAGTGAGGCACCTCCCAGGGGCTATTTCCTGCCCCTGACCCCAGCTTGCAGACTGCCGGGTAAGGACCAGGGAGTCTCCAACTAGGGGATCCTGGGGCTTTATGCTTCTAGATTAGCCCTGCTCCAGCTACACACTTGGTTAGTCAGGGTTCTCCAGAAAAACAGAACCGACAGAATGTGTGTACATATCTATATAGAGAAAGATGTGTTTTAAGGAATTGGCTCACGTGATCATGGGGGCTGGCAAGTATGAAGTCTGCAGGGTAGACCGGCAGGCTGGAGACCCAGGGAAGAATTGATGTTGCAGCTTGAGTCCCAAGGTATCTGGAAGCAGAATTCTCTTTTTGGGGAGACCTCAGTCTTTTCTCTTAAGACCTTCAACTAATTAGATGTGGCCCACCCACATTATGGAGGCTGATCTGCTCTACTCAAAACTGACCGATTTAATTGTTAATGTCACTAAAAAGTATCTTCATAGAGACATCTAGAGTGGTGTTACGTCAACTCTCTGGATGCCATAGCCTAGCCAAGTGGACACATAAAATCAACCACCGCCCCACGTATTTGTTGAGACCTTGCTTTCCTGAGTACCTGCCATTCCCCAATCGCTGCTGGTCGTGGGACTTGATTAGGAAGGGCTGGCCCGGCCCTGGTGCAGACAGATTCACACCTGACAGCCAGACTGTAGAAGGGAGTGAGGAACCGTCCTGGTGGACCCATGGGGCTCCATCCAGCCAGGTGGGAGGGCTGAGCCCCCATGGGGGGAAATGCCTCCCAGGAGGTTGGTGAAGGTACCAGAACTCTGCACATTCAAAGCATTCCTTTGGGCTGAAGAAAGAGAAGGGCTCAGTTGAAGTGGTTTTGCTTTGTGAGCGATGCCAGCCCCCAGCCCTGGCGGAGCGGTGATTCATCCTGTCGGTTTGAAGTTCAGGAGCAGTCTCCGGCCACCCCTTTGAAAGTCTGGAGGAGGGCAGTCAGGACGTGACCCACTCTCCCTCCCAATCCCGCCTGAGGTTTTGCATCCTCCCAAAACAGCGACCAGGCGGTAGAGCATCAGCCCCATCTGAAAGACCAGCCTGGCCATGTGGCCTGGGATGCGCTGCGGGCACGGTGGCCCTGGCACTGTGTGCAGAGCCTTCCTGTCAATGCCAGAGACAGGCAGGAGGCTGCCACACGCCAGAGCCACAACACCAGCTATTTCAGGGCCCGGAGACTATTTTTGTCATCTGGGAGGGGTACTTTCCAAACGCGACTCTGGAAAACCAAGCTCCATCTGCTCATCAGAGGCGGCCGCCCAGGAGCAGCCTCATGCTCACAACAGTGGCAATTGTTGCTGTCTGAGGGCAGAAGCATCCCCTGGCTGAACCCACAAGCCTGCAGACTCTCAGCAGCATAGGACAGGGTTGGGGTGTCCTTGGCATTCAGGGGTGCAAGGCCTAGGATGCAGAGGTGCCTCTGCAGGCCACAGACATCGCGGAGGATTTCAAAGAGTGTTCTCTCCCCGCCTGCCTCATTTGTCCCACCCAGTAGCCCCTGCACAACTGTCACTGCTGTCTGGCCTTATAGGCGAGAAAGAGAGGGACTGAGAAAGGGAGTCCCACAGACAGACTGTTCCTGCCCCTGGGATGAGATCCAGGGGCCCATGGACATGCCCTGCTCACCCCAACCCGGGACAGCCCCTACAGCACCCCCAAATGCATGACTAGAAGGACTGGGGCACATGCCCAATGGGATACTTGGGGCCAAACGGCGCCCTTTGTAGGATCCTCAGCTCCCCGGGCACTCAGCGCCGTGTTTTACCCATGTCAACTTTCCCAGGCACCCTCCTTTCTCTCTTGGGGACTCGGATGCAGGTAGTTCTAAGGGTCAGTGCCCTCACTGGGGTCACTGAACCCCAAAAGATTTAGACTGCACAGAAAGGAGATGCAGACAAGCTTGTCTTGTCCCCCTCGATCACGCCGATGTGCAGGCAGAGGTCTTCCTGTCCGACCCTTTCTTGAGCAGGATAGTCATCAGCTGGATCCTAAAGAGACTGCATCTAGCCTTGACCCTTTCTGTTCAAAATCTGGGCAACTGCTGAGGGAGGCTCGGCCCTTCTTATAATCTTTTTAAATTGTGGTAAAATACACAGAACATTAAATTTACCATTAGTGATATTTAGTATGTTCAGTGTTATGCAATCATCACTTCTATCCAATTCCAGAACATTCCATGAACCCAAAAAAGCCCCGATAAGTGTCTCCCCCTCATCCCCCATCCCCAGCCCCTGACAACCACTAGCTCACATCCTGTCTATGGACGTGCCTGTTCTGGACATTTCACATAAATGGAATCACACACTGTGTGGCCTTGTGTGTCTGGCATCTCTCACTGAGCACCGTGTGTTCAAGGTCATTCCACATTGTGGTGTCAGCGCCTCCCTCGTTTTCATGGCCGAGTAAAACTCCCGTTTGTGGATCCACCTCGTTGTTTGTCTATCTCCTGTTGATTGACATTTGGGCTGTGTCTACCTTTTGGCCTCTGTGAATCCTGCTGCTGTGAACACGTGTATCAGCCCCTTACATTTCCTCTCTCATCCTTGTGCCCATACTCAGGTCTCCAAAGCCTCGTCGGAACTCATGAGTTACTGTGAACAGCACGCCCGGAACGACCCCCTGCTGGTCGGAGTCCCCGCCTCCGAGAACCCCTTTAAGGACAAGAAGCCTTGTATCATTCTATAGCTTTGTTTTCTTGTGTGTTCTCCCTCTTTCCCTCTCGTTCTCCCTCCTTTTCTCTCAGTCAGGGCATCATTCAGTATGTAGCTCAAGCAAAACATTTTGAATCCCTGAAACTGTCAATGCCAAAAGAAATGCAAAAGTTGCCACGTCCCAAATGGGTGAAATGTATCCTCTGGATTATTATGGATTTTCAGACCAAACAGTGCAACCCTCAGGGCCCAGCCAGAAGAGGGATGGTGGCTTCACAGCCACTTCCAATTAGGAATAACTGAAATGCCCAAGCAATGTGGTAAACATTTTTTTTAACTCTCAGTGGCCGCTTGAGCTGTGGTCCAGAGCCAAGCTGGGCTGGGAGAAGGGAAGGGGCAGGTGTATTAGCCACTGGTCCACCAATCTAGGTGACCTGGCTGGCTGGGCCTTTCTCACACAATTGGCCACTTGTGAAGACTTCTGCCAGGTCGATGCTACAGTGCTTTTTTTTTTTTTTTAAGCAGAGTAAAATTGGGGGGAGTTTGGCATATAATGAGCTTTTCCAGAAAAAATCTCTCCTTTTCATTTAAATAAGTTATTCCATACTGCTAAAATCAGATTTCAATGGCTGAACACGCGGCCAAGCTGTACTGTATAATAACGCACAAGTGGATTTTAGGCAGCTGGGAGGGGGGCTTTTGGCAACATACCCTGTGTCACCAAATGTCACCCCTCTGTATGGCATTTGTATGGCATGTGTCAGTGGCATGGCCACTGTTCAAACAGAACTGCAGCCTGGGGAGGCCCTGTGTGGTAGGCTGGGCCGCCTGGTGCCTCGAGTGAAAAGGTGTTAACTAGAAGTAGATGGAAGGCCTGGAAGGTGAGGGCCTGCAGCCCCGTCTCACTCACCTGGATCTGCTTTCACACCCCATAGACCCAGAACGTCTGGTTGGAGGAAGTGAGAGGAATCATGGCAATTCATCACTCTTCCCACCAACCTTGGACATTTAAGATGTCATGGAATTGGGGGGTGGGGGGGGACCGTTTTTTAAATTACTTTTTCCTCTGTTACAACATGGACAGTTAAAGCAGCTGGAGGAAGGGGCCGAATCCACCCTTCTCCCTCCTCTGCCAGTGTCACCTGCGTCCACCGGGACCCCACACAGCCCTCAACTCAGGGGTCCCTGCCTGTTGTGTCCCTGGGTCCAGAGGCAAACTGTGGGAAGAAACGAGCCCAGCTCTGCCCCAATAGCCCCGATGGACGTCAGAGTCTGAGGCCCGTGTCAGCAAGATCCTGGATGACCGCCAGACCCAGGCCCTCCCCTCACAACCGCAGGGCCGGGGCCAGGGCCAAGGCTCAGATCTTGCCTGAGTTGAGATGGCTCCAGTGGATGACCCTCCATCCGGCTCCCCCAGAGCACAGGTTGGAAAGCTGAGTCCTTCTCCCCAACACCCAGCTCTCCCTGGCCGGTCCGGGAGCACCAGGGGCTTTGGGGAGCCCGGCACCTCCAGACCTGCAGTTGGAGAGGGGCAGCCGCCTTTCATTGGGCAGGGAACAGGCGGCGGGGCACCTCTCACCATCCCTGGCAGGATGGAATGAAAGCCAGTTCTAGGACCGGTGGGGAGTGGGGCGGGGGGCGTCTGCCGGCCCTTCCCACCAGCCATCTGGTGACTGGCAACTAATGATGTCCTTTTGCTCTGTGACAGAAGCCTTAATCCCTTGAGCCCACATCAGATCCTTGCATGCCCATCCTTCCTCCTACGCCCCCCACTGTCCGGCCACCAGGCCCCAAAGAGGATGGGAGGTCCTGATCTCAGTGTCAGGAACACCTCAGAGGCCCCAACCTCCCCTCTCTCTCTAGTCCCTGCCTTGCCCAGCCCCACCGTGTGTCCCCACCCAAGTGACCCCAGAGAAGCCAGCCGGAAGCAAAGCCCAGAACCCCTGGCTAAGAGAGGTTGGGTTGAACCTGAGTTCATCAGCTCCATCGCCTGCACTGGGCTCAGTTGCCCAACATGTCTCCCACTCCCAGCCTTGCACAAACTCCATCCCAAGCCAGGGGAGCCTTCCGAGTCAGACAGTGATCTGGGTAAACTGAAGGCCAGCCAGGGTGAGGACAGTCCGTTTCCCACCGCACCTGCTCGGCTGCCTCCCCCAGGTGCCCACTGCCCTGTCCCCTGAGCCTGGAAATTAGGTGCCCACAGCCTCGTACCCGAGAGGTGGCGATTGGCAGAAACCCCACCATGGTTTTCTTTCTGGCTGACGAAAAAAAAACAACTTTCCTCTTTTTACATTTAAAGTAATTGTCACTGTCCATAGTTAGACCTGAAGCATCAGAGCACTCAGGACAACATATGCTGCTTGTGTGTTCCTGGTGCAAGAATCCACCATGAAAACACAGTTATGGGGCGTTTTAGGGCCTGGAAGAGCCCTTCACATTAGGGAGCTGGCAGGGGTGGCAGCATGGGCCTTGGGGAAACCATCTTCTCCCAACCATGTCATGGGGGAAAAAATTAAGGACACATACACAGCAGGCAGGGGTGGGAGACATTGAGTCTCCCCATCCTCTGCAGCCCAGTTCAGGATCTGATGACCCCCACTCCAGGAAGAAACTAGTCCGCGCACCCCCTCCCCCATTCTGCCAGAGGTGACCCCCAGGCTAAGAATTAAGTGATGCATTGTAATCTCTAGCCCCAGGGGATGTAAATCAGGGCTGGTGGGAAGGTACTGTCTTTGTGGCTTTGATGTCCCTGTGGCCTCCTTGTGTCCAGGACAGCGCTGGACCTCCATGCAGCTCATCCATCTGGTGAACAGCCTCAGTCAGCCCTGCCCTGAGCTCTGAGGCTGCAGGAAAGGCCCTGGGACCCTCAGACCCTCACCCCAAGCGTGAGTAACCAGGGGCAGTTTCCAGGCCAAGGTGAGGCCACCAAAGGCCACTTATCCTTCCAGAGCACTTATAAAAAGCACCTGCCACAGGGTCTCCTGAAGACAAGCCATATGTTGGACACTGCCCTCTTCCTTCTCTGTCCATGGAGCCCATTGCCAAACGTTGTAACAACCAGTTCCATTTTCAGAAGCAATCTGTGGTTCTGGCAGGTTCTACCCCATCTGCGTTTGGATGGCCGGTGGTTGTTATTTCTTATTTTTTAAAAATTTCTTGCAGTGTTTTAATATTGTATGGAATTGTTAATACAAAGTGAATTAATCCACAATAAAAGGCTCACTGTCCTTTACTCCCGGCTCTGGGCGCCCCTTTCCCTGGCCACTACTGGAGGGCAGGGGCTGCCCCACCTTACCCACGCTCCTCACCTGTCCCCCCAGCAGAGGCAACATGGATGGGACCCGCTTCAGGCAGCAGCACACACGAGCAGCCTCCAGCCTCGTGGGCTTTTTGATTTATAGTTAGAGCATGTAGGGGAAAGGCTATTTGAGGATCTGCATGTGAGTGAGCCATGTGTCCCATGGCTCTGGACTTTGACATGGCCAGTGGGAAGGCACCTCACTCTTTGAAGGCCTGGGAGCCTGAGAAGATCTTAATCTCACCCCAGCAGCCTTGTTGCCCATCATCCAGAGACGCTCCCAATCACTGGAGACTGCCAGGAAGAGGAGTGAGTCACGGCTCAATTCAGCAGACCATGAAGAGTTTGATTTTTTTGTTTTGTTTTGTTTTTATATTTGTTTATTTATTTTTTTAGCTGAGCCACCCTGCCACCTGTTGGCAGCTCAGCAGCAACTCAGCTCAGGCCGGGACTCGAACCGGTGTTGCTCAGAGCTTGCACTTGCTTCTTTTTTTTTTTTTTTTTTAAAGATTTTATTGGGGAATTGGGAGAGGGGAACAGCGTTTGGGAGTCGGGGAGGGGAAAGACAAGTTGCTGTCCTTTGGTTCTTCAGTCTAGTTGTGGAGGACATCACTTCACTGGCCCATTCACTGGTATTATCATTGCACTCTTCCCGGGTGAGGCAGATTGGTCGCCGGTCTCTGGACGGCCACTCACAGCAGCTCTTGGCAGCTCACGCCAGTTGCCAGGCCACTTACGCTGGCAGCCGGCCACACACAGTAGTTTATGGCAGCCCACTGCAGCAGGGGCTGCAGCCTACACCATCGCCAGTGACTCAGGGCAGCCCAGCTCCAGGTCGAGCTGTTGTTCACCATCTTAGCTGTAGAAGGCAGTGTCACTGGTCCTCACGTGGGATCTGAACTGGGGCCCTGCTGCTCAGAGCTGGCGTCCCAAGCCAGCTCTTAACCAACGTGCCACTCGGCCGGCCCCAGAGCTTGCACTCCTGAGTGAGCTCTTAACCAACTGAGCCACTCGACCAGCCCTAAGTTTTAATAATATATCTGCAATTGGGTGATTCTGACTTCTGGGCAGAGAACTTTCTCTGTATAAAACATATACAGATTTGACTACATAAAAATTATCCCCGGTGTATCAAAAAGTATAAGATTAGAAGGCAGTTCAAAAACCTAAAGCTTACCAGGTGACCCAGTGGTCCCACTGCTGTGTGTGCACACAAAGCTCTGAGAGCAGGGATTCAAATAGATACCTGAACACCCATGTTCCCAGCAGCATGACTCACAGCGGCCAAAAGGTGGACATGGCCCCAGTGTCCACGGGCGGATGCATGATCAACATGGGTGGTCCATCCACACAACTGGAATATTACTCGGCCTTAGAAATAAAAGACTCTGACACCTGCTACAACATGGATGGACCCTGAGGAAATGATGCTCAGACATAAGCCAGTCACAGAAGGACAAATACTGTGTGATCCCACTCACAGGAGGTCCCTAGAGGAGTCAGATTCATAGAGACAGAGAGTAGATGGTGGTGCCAGGGGCTGGGGGAGGGGAGGGGAGTGAGTGTTTAATGGGGACAGAGTGTCAGTTTGGGGAGATGGAAAGTTCTGGAGATGATGGTGGGGATGACTGCATGACAGTGTGAATGTGCTTAATGCTGCTGAGCTGTACACTTAAAAATGACTAAAATGATAAATTTCATGTTACATATATTTTACCACAAAAAGAAAAACACACAACCTTACCCAATATTCACCTGAAGATCTAAAATTTAAGATGGGCATTGTTGAGGGTATGGAGCAACCTGGACCTCCAAGCTTGGGGGAAGTGAATGCTACAACCACTTTGGGAAAAGGTCTGGCAGTTTCTTTTTTTATTTTATTTTATTGGGGAATTAGGGGAGGAGAACAGCGTTGGGGAATCAGGGAAGGGGAACAGACAAGTTGCTGTCCTTTTGTTCTTCAGTCTAGTTGTGGAGGACATCGCTTCACTAGCCCATGTTGGTATTATCATTGCGCTCTTCCCGGGTGAGGCAAATCAGTCGCCGGCCATTGGACAGCCGCACACAGCAGCTCATGGCAGCTCATGCTGACTGCCAGCCACTCATGGTAGCTCACGGCAGCCCACTGCAGCGGGGGCTGCAGCCTACGCTATCGCCAGCGACTCATGGCAGCCCAGCTCCAAGTCAAGCTGTTGTTCACAATCTTAGCTGTAGAGGGTGCAGCATCACTGGCCCATGTGTGAACCGAACTGGCGGCCCTGCTGCTCAGAGCTCGTGCTCCCAAGCCAGCTCTTAACCAACTGAGCCACTCGCCCAGCCCTGGCAGTTTCTTATCAAACAACACACATCTACTCTATGACTTGGCAGTTGCACTTGTATTTACTCAAGAGAAATCAAAACATATCCACAAAAAAGTCTTGGAAGGTATGTTCAGAGCAGCTCTCATAATAGTGAAAACCTGGAAACATTTCAGGTGTTCATCAACAGGTGAGCGGATAACAAACTGTGATCGGTCCATTCTTACCCCCGAATCCTGCCCAGCATATCGAGGAAGAAACTAGTACTAAGCACAGTAACCTGGGTGACTCCCAAAACTTCATGCTGCACGAAATAAGCCTTACACGAGAGGATGGCCAGTATGATTCCATTCTATGAAGTTCTAGAACAGGCAAGCGTATGCCCAGGCTGTGCAGTCGGAAGAGTGACTCCCAAAGGTGTCCACATCCTATAGTCTCCAGAACCTGTGGCTATGTCACCTTATGTGGGATGAAAGGAATTTGGCAGGTGGGATTAGGTCAAGGTCCCTGAGATGGGGACGACCCTGGATTACAGGGGGCCCAGTGTCATCACAGGGTCCTCATAAGAGGGAGGCAGGAGGCTCACAGTCAGGGAGATGGAAGAGGCTGCACTGCTGGCTGTGACGATGGAGGAGGGGCCATGAGCCAGGGACGCAGTGCCTCTAGAAGCTGGAAACAAGAAAACACGTGAAAGAAGCCAGTCTGAAAGGCTGCACACTGTATGAATCCAACTCTATGACATTCTGGAAAAGGCAAAACCATGGAGAAAGTAAAAAGATCAGGGGTTGGGGGAAGGATGAATAGGTGGAGCAGTGACACTTCTGAAGGACATGGTCATGGTGGAAACATGACATTATCCATTTGGTGAAGCCCACAGAATGTAGTGAAGGCCTGGGGGAAGGCCTGGATGGCACTGCATGTGTCCAGAATGCAGATGTCTTGCCCCATAAAGCAGGAGGCCAGGGGCCAGCGCGGTGTTGGCATTGAGAGGGGGGAGGGTGTTCTCTAACTGGGTGGGAGTGTGCTCCCAAATGAAGCATACGTTGCCCCCACAAAGAGTAAACAAAGAAATTCAAAGTGATCATCAGTGCAGTGACTACACAAACTCAAGACACCAGTATCATTTTCAGAATCTTTCCCTTCAAAGAGTTCACTGAAACCAAGAGGGGAGAAATGGCAAATTCTGAGTCACAGCCTCTCAGTGGGACAAGTTACAGAATTCACAGGGCCTCTTGTTCAAAAATTAAGAATTTCAGGGGATATAAAGTATAGCACAGGGAATACAGTCAATAATATCATAAAAACTATGTATGATGCCAGGGGTGTACTAGACTTATCAGGGGGAAATCACTTTGGAAGGTATAAAAATGTCTAACCACTACACTGTACACCTGCAACTAATGTAATACTGAATATCAACTGTAATTGAAAAACTTTTTTACTTTAAGAATTTCAAGATGATAACAGTAGTGCATTAAACACAGGTGACTGCACAGTCCGAACACCCGCAAAGCCCTTCCTGCCTCTTGATGAAGGAACTTGGAAGATGGTTTGGTCAGAATAAGGGAACCTGTGGGCCAGCCGAGTGGCTCAGTTGGTTAAGAGCTCGTGAGCTCTGAGCAACAGTGGTTCGATGCCTGGCCCAAGCTGAGCTACCGATGAGCTGCCAATAGGTGGCAGGATGGCTAAGCTAAAAAAGAGAAAAGAAAAAATAATAATAATAAGGGAACCTGTAACCTTCCTGCAATGCAACCAGCTTTTCAACGAATGCAAAAAAATGTTCACTGACCTTGCATTCTAGTTCACAAAATCTCTTTGTTCAGATGATATAAATTTTTTTTAATCTTTCAAATCAAAATGACTGCATTTATGAAATGAAGAAACTAATCTTTCACTCAGGATCACTTTTTAAAGATAAAAACTCTCACACCACAGCAGTCTTCACAGCCTGCTCCGTAGCTCAATGGCTGTTCGGGCTCATCATGCTTATTCTTTTAATTTATGAACACAAAATACTGAACAGTGCAGGACGGGGGCATGAACATGGTGGTGACACCACTGAATTAAGATCCAGACCTATATTAAATTCTGTGACTGACTGTAGCGTCTCTCGACTTTTATACTCTCTCCAAAGGAAACTATAAGGGAAAGGCGTAGATTGACAAAATTGAAAGGCCACATTCATCACACAATTTTAGATCTGTGTCCCTTTACCAGATCACACCACCTGCAGGGCACAATGAATTGTTATTTTTATAAATCTTTCCATCACTTTGTGATACTAGTATATTATATTTTTTTCTTCCAACAATCTATGTATTTTTTTCTTCTACACTTTCTTCATCCTGTCTTGGTATTTCTTCCTCTTCTTCTTTTAAGTACATTTAAAAACCTCAACAAGTGGAAATGGACCAGCTTCCCTGTGACCTTGGGCAAGTCACTAACAACTGGTGCTTAATTTTAAAGTTGAAAGCAAGGGTTCTTTATAACGATAAAAGACACAAACAAGATGAAACTCTCGGGCCGGCCGAGTGGCGCGATGGTTAAGAACTGGCTTGGGACACCAGAGGGCCCCGGTTCGGATCCCACATATGAGGGCCAGTGACA
>NW_017731625.1:1737428-1771853 GCF_001890085.2 Hipposideros armiger | reverse complement strand
AGCAGCCGCAGTGAGCGGCCGTCCAGAAGCCGGCGACTGATCTGCCTCGCCCGGGAAGAGCGCAATGATGGTGCCAACTTGCGCCAGTGAAGCAACGTCCTCCACAACTAGACTGAAGAACAAAAACACAACTTGTCTGTTCCCCTTCCCCCAATTCCCCAGCACTGTTCCTATCCCCCCAATTCCCCAATAAAAATCTTTAAAAAAAAAAAAAGATGAAACTCTCACACTAATAATACGGCATCAAAATATCAAAAGTCAGAGCTAGAGGAACTCTAAGGGTCCTGCAGTAGTGCTAGAAGACTAATCCTCAGATTCTCTTTCTGTAACTTCAAATTCATCGCCCTATAATTCATCGCCTATAAAAGGAAAGCAGTCAACAGACACACAAGCATGGTTATCCCAGTGTTATAAGAGCAGGCTGGGTTCTCTGGGAAGCAGATGGTGTTGTGTTCAGGATGTTTATTAGGACTTTTGGGATCAAAACATGTGGAAGGGAGCGGGAATGCCTCAGGCTAGCCCAGGAGCTCCGGGCCTTTAGGCTTCCATCTTGATCAGCCATTGGATGGGCTGCCTCCAGAAAGCCCTGATCTTGAGCCAGGCAGCTCTCTGCAGCTGAAGCAATTCCTGCAGGGGCTGACAGCTGAAGGGTGTCCACTGACAACACTCCCAGAAGAAGGGCAGCTCATCCTTGAAGGGATGTGGGCAGCGCATCCCCACGCCCACCAGCCTCGTCCATCTTTAGTTTTCATAGTTAACATTCTTCTATACATTTGGCATCAATCGACTGCATTAAAGAGAAACTTTTGGAAACTGACTGATACAAATGAGAGAAGGGTAACAGAGTACCACCAACCAACCGTCCGTTGCACGCACTTTATTTATAATAATTAGGAAGTCTGTTTTTGTACCAAAGAAAGGGTAAATGAGACTTTTGTAAGGCTGTGGTACAGAAACAAAAGTGTTTCTCTAAGTGGTGACTTTAATCCTATTGGGGCTTGTGCCTCTGACCCACTGCCAGCTTCAACTCCCTTCCGTTGCCATCTTCCATCCTGCACAGGAGCCTCCCTGCTAGCCAGTTCCCACCCTCCTGGCTAGTCCGGGATTCCAAGAAAGTCCTTCACAAGCAATGGCTGGGCTCTGGAGCCCAGGCAGCCAGTGGGGCAGGCTCAGGATTCAGTGTCCCCCAGGGATCCAAAGAATTGAGGAAAAATATCCCCCATTCAGGGCCTTGAGGCAGCAGCAAAGTCTCGAGGCTGGGGGTTCCCCCTGGGTGGCCACGTCAGGCTCAGCACTTTCTGCAGTACATGTGTGGCTGGTGTGTGGAAGTCAGCACGGGGTTTACAGTGGAAAGAGTGATGCAAGGCCTCACTGCTGAGCCGGCCCTAAGAATGTGGCACTTTCTCGCCAGAATGTATCCCTCTGGGAAGAACTCCAAGCCCCAGGTTGAGAAAGAAATGTTTCCTCTGGTCAGAACGCCTCAGCCTGTTGGCCTACACGACACAGGACAGGATGAGGTGGAAAACTAGGCTAGCCAACAGATGTCCAGCTCTGCCCCTCACTTGCTCTGTGATCTCATACAGCAGCCATATCCCTTCTCATACTTTCGGTTCCCATAGATGATCTCAGTAATGTCGTCTCACTCCTCTTCTGTGATCAAGAAAATAAATAATCACACATTGAACAGCATTGAGGTTCTGGAGCAAGTAGTAGGGACACTCCCCCTCCTAAACCGTCAAGTCTAGGTAAGAGATTGGCTTTAAGCAGGAGAAAGATGAGTTCCTGCTCATGGGAACATTCAGGAAAAGCCCAGCATGCACTGCCAGTTCATCTAAACCCAGCTTACCCCCTAAGTATCAGGAGAATCTAGAAAGGCTCTGAGTTTGGCAAACACTAATGTCCCCATCCTCAAAGCCATGCAGAGCTGCCTCTGGGAAAGAGGAATTCTCAGACCAGGGTCTAAAAGTTTCGTGGGACAACCTGGGCACCACAATGGGGTCAGAGCTACAATCACCCATCCTGTGAAAGGCATGAAACAGGCTGGGTTAGGGGCCAAAGAAAGCCAAAGCCTGACCCTTGGGTCATGAAACTGCTCTCCCAGCAACATCCCCCCACTGGGAGGAAATAGTGGAAGCTGCCTTCCTCCTGACACTCCTGTTGTCTTGTCCCATCTGCCAGCCTCATCCGGGCCACCTTTGGAGCAGAGCGAGGAAGTGCCCTTCATGTCTGCTCTCTTTCCTGGCCAGCACACTTTGGAACATTCCCTCGATGGGTTCTCGGAAGCTCTTTGTTTTCAGAAGACACCTCAGATCTGGAGGGCACAGTGGGGTTGGCCCAGGATTGATTAGGGAACCACTACCTTACCATGGCTATCGCAGGAGGACCGGGAGAACTGGGTGGCTCGATTCAAACAAGAGGTGGCAGGTGAAATGGAAAAGGAACCGGCGGGGCAGGTTCTGCCACCAACTTCAGTGGGGGACTTCCAGCAACTCCTGGCTCTTATGGCAGTTTCCTCTTCAGTAAAAAGAGGATAATTAGTAGCACCAATGTTGTTATGAAGATATGTAGTAGGCGTAAAGTACATAATGAGCATACAAGTAAAACTGGCCAATAGTCCTAACATGCTGTAACACCCTCAACATCCAAGTGGCCTGTGGTGCAAATAAGTGACAACTGCCTCTTCTGACTCCTGTAAGCATTTCCTGCCAAATGCTGAACTACATTTACTATTGTTCCTGGGCCTTATCTCCGCTTCCAGACTATCCTCTCTTGGAGAGAAGGTACAGGCTCACAGAAATCAAATGGCACCACGGAAAATAAATTAATTAAAAGACGATATAGCCCGCTGTTGCTGTCGTGGCTGCTGTGATCCAAGGCAATGCAAAGAGCGGGAAGGCTGAGGTCACGGACGCTCCTCAATCACAGACCCCAGAAGGGGGCAGGGCGGGGGCAGGGCCAGCCAGGCCTCCGGGCTGAGCTAACTTCCGCCTGGGCTGGCCGATGCTTCCTCTGCGTTTCCGGCCCATTTCTCCAAAGCCAGGTAACCGCCTCCCTTCCCAGGCTGCTAGAGCGATCCCGCCTCCGTTCTGCGAATCCAGGAGCCCTGTCTCACTGAGGCGGAGGATCCGGCTCCTTTCTCAGAAAGACAAAGAGGTCTGGGGGACGGGGGAGCCCAACTAAGGGGCCTCAGACACCGCCCAACGTTCTGGTAAGGAGCCATGGCGGTGCCCTCAGCCGGGCCGGCGCTCTCAGAGCGGTAACGGGAAGCCCCACGGGCCTGAACCCCAAATCAGGGTCTCCAGGTGCTCGCCGAGCCCTACCGAGAGCTTCGTGGTCGCCATCCATCAATGCACCTCAGCTAAGCAGGGTCACTACGGCCGGCCATTTGCGCGGGAAGCCAGCGCGAGGCCCCACCCGCCGCTATGCTCCGCCCCCAGGGACTGCGCCAAAGGCTCCAGAGGGAAGCTCCGCCCCCCAGAGGCTGAGCGGAAAGCCCAGAGTTAGATAGGCACGCACATCCTCAGGACCTGACGCTGAGGCTCGGCTTCTGATCGGCCCAAGGGCTCAGGGCGCTAAAGGGCAGGATGAATGTGTGCAGGTGTGAGGCGTGGAGCCTTCAGCATAGGGCCCGCAAGCTCAGTAACCCTCTAGGAAAGCACGAAGTGGGCACCTGGGTGGAGAGCACACCTCTGTACCTAGGCCCCAGTCCCATGCTGCACCCAGAGCTATTCTAACACATATATCATTTTCTTTATTACCTCTGATTAAAACCCTTCCATGATCAATTTTAATTTGTGGTCTAGTCACGCATAGGAGTACAGTAATACCTTGGTTTGTGAGCATAATTCGTTCCGGAAACAAACTACTCGTATTGCAAGACATCGCTAGTTTACCAATTTAAAATGTATTAGAAATGTGCTCATCTTGTGGAACACTCGCAAACCAAGTTACTCGCAATCCAAGGTTTTACTGTATTTGATACAGCTAAATTGTTTTAGTATTATTATGACAAATATTAAATGAGATATACTAAATTTTCTTTTAATCTAAGTATATCCCAGATATTACATGGGATATAGTTATACTGATAAATATGTTTATCTAAAACTCAAATTTAACCAGCTGTGCTGTATTTTATTTGGCAACCCTATTTATAATTATTTGTTCATCATTGTGACCATCTAATCAATTTAACGGTGGGCCCCAGACTGTGAGTTCCAGGAACCCCTCAGCTTTTGTTCCTCACTATCTGGCACCCAGCAGAGGCTGACCAAAGAAGGTGCCTGTAGTAGGCTAGATAATAGCGCCCCGCAAAAGATGTCCATGTCCTACTTCTCAGAACCTGTGAGTATTTTGCAGACTTTGCTAATGGATTAAATGAAAGATCTTAAGATGAGGAGAATATCCTGGTTTATTCACATGGGCCCAGTGTCATCACAAGGGTCCTTATAAGAGGAATGCAGGAGAGTCAGTCAGAAAGAAAAGGTGATGTGAAGATGGGAGCAAGAAAAAAGGCCTTGTGTTGTGGAGCCATGACCCAAGGGATGCACACACCTCTAGAAGCTAGAAAAGGCAAAGGACACATATTCTGTCTCCCCTCGGGCCTCTAGAAGGAACACAGCCCTGTAGAAACCTTGATTTTTAGCCCGGTGAAACTGACTTCAGACGTCTGACCTCCAGAACTGTAATAGAATAAATCTGGGTTGTTCTAAGCCACTAAGTTTGTAGTGACTTATTACAGTAGTCCTAGGAAACTCATACAGTGCCCAACACATATTTACTGAATGAGTGAAGGAACAGATGAAAGAATGCAAAAGGCAGCTGTGGAATACCGTGTGGGTCAGAGTTAGAACAGTCAGGAGACCGTGCGGCCTCCCTTGTGTCACCAGTCATAAGACCATGGGCCTGTGAAATTATTCCAAAGCCTCATCTTTCGTATGGGGTCACTCTCACCCACCTCCTGCACTGTGAGGAGTAAGGAGGTAGGTGGAGAGTCGACTCAAGGTATGGAGCCAGCTAGAACCCAAAATGTTCCTCTGGACTCCAGGCAGACTCAGTATCCTTTCTGGGTACACCTGCTCCATCTCCTGCCAGGCTCTGTTCTTACATCTTTAATATGCTCACTCACATTTTTACTACAACTCCATTGCAATTATTACCCTATTTTCCCAAACAAGGCCACTGAGGCACAGACAGGTGAAGTCACTCCCCTCAGGGCCACCCAGCTGTTAAGGGTGTGGATGGAGATGGACCATCAGGGAGTGAGCCTAAAATGAGGCCACTCCTGCGTCTTCTCTGTGCCTGTTTACTCTCACCAAGCAGATCTTCTTCTTGGGAACATGGAAGCCCCCAGCCAATGGGTGTGAGGGTCAAGATCGGTTCTCAGCAGGGTGTAACTCATAACCCTGAAAGGAGGTGAAAGGTCAGAGTCTCAGAAAGCCCCCACCCTGCCCTGGAGATGGAATTCAGATGTGGGGAGTCATAGATTCCTTGAGGCCCAAACGTCTAGCTCACCTGGAACGTGGGAACGCCCTTGAAAGCCCCACCACCACCACCACCAACCAGGAAATATGGGGTCTCCCCACTCCAGGTCTGCGGGGGGGGGGCACGGGACACCTTCCCACCCCCGCTCCAGGGGGCTGTGTGTCCTTGTCTGCCCTTTATGAGCGAGGCGAGCCTTGGGTCAGCCGGGAGGAGGAGGAGGAGGAGGACGAAAAGAAGGCAGAGAGGCGGGGTGGCCAACCTGGGTGGAGGAATCCCCAAACCAGCTAAAAATAGACGGTGAAATTATTCCAACACCTTCCCAAAATAGAAAGTAGCCTCCCTGCCCAACAAAAGACCAGGGCGGGCCGGCCCGCAGCTAGAGGGAGGTGGGGGTGGGGTTTGAGGAAAGGTGGCCTCGGACGACCCCTTCCCCCACCCCCAACACACCTACCCCATTCCTGGCCCTTTCTCCCCAGCAGGCCTCCCCAGGGATGGCTGTGCGCATAAGGGCAGGCTGGCTGACCTCGCGATCCGGTATGGGGACGCCCAAGAGGGGTGGGGACCCTGGAAAGTGGAGCCCCCTTCCCCGCTTCTCCACAGCCCTGGCCCAGATGTGCTGACGCAGGAACTGGGAGGGTCCTGAGCCACCCGGAATAAAAATAGTCCTTGCCTCCTCCCGAGCTATTTTTAGAGTCCATTCGCCCAAGCCTCAGCACAAAGGAAGCCAGCCGGGGGCACACCCCGCTAGACAGCCCAGGCGCCCTGGATCGGACGCAGGAACCGCCTTTGGCCACCGCAAGGCCAGAGCTGGGGAGAGACCAACGGTGTGGACCGATCTGCTTCGATCGCCCACCTTGCTGGAGGACGCCAGGGCACTCACATGCCCTCTCTGATCCTGGTTGCCACTCAGAAGAGAGAGGGAGACACGCGGGTAGGGGTTCTGGACCCCAGAAGGCGCTGGGTAAAGGAGGCCCTCACTCTGGACTGGTGGACTCTGAAGACCCCAAGATGAGAACTGAGCTTCGGCCTATGTGCCAGGCATACGTTCAGAGGTTTAAAGAAGTTTCACGGATGACAGCCCACGGCCTCACTTTCCGCATCTGTGAAATGGGGACCTTAGCAGCACCTGGATCAGTGGCTGTGGGGCACAGCTCTCAGCCCACACTTGAGCGGCGCACGTGTTGGCAATCGGTGTCACTTTGGTTTCTCCAGTCTCCCCTCCCCGCCCAGGCCGGCTCCAGAAACGCAGGGGCTGATGTCATCCGCAGCCGGGTCCAGCCTCCCAGCACGGCCGACTCAGGCCGGCGCCGCCGTCACAGGCGTTCCTGCGCCAGGGAATCCCGGCCCCTGCGCGGGTCCCCAGTGGAAACCCGTGACGCCAGCGCCCGCCACCTCACGTCTTCCGAGCCCGCCCTGGGGCAGGCGCGGGGCGGGGCGTGCTCACGCCGCACCCCCCACGCCGGCCAGGGGCGCGCATGGTCTTCTCCACGCATACCCAGCCCTGCGCGCTCACGCTCCACTAGTGTGGATTGCCCCGGGCGACCGCAGGGACAAACACCATTTTAATGCACAGACTTCTGGGCGTGCCTGGGGTATGTAAGCATGCACAAGTTCACCGACACAAGTATGACCTGAACCCCCCAGGGCACGATCCTGCTTGATGGCACGGTGTGGGCTTGTAAGGCCCTGGCTGGCTCTAGGAACGGTGGGAAACCCTAGCATGACTCTCCAGGCCTGTCTGTAATACCTGGGGTAGAGGGGGTGGGGACATCCAGCTTGGACGAACACACACACTGCTGGGTGCCCATAGCCTGTGGGCGTGGGGCCACGGTGATGACTCGGAGCCTGTTCACCGTCTCCCCGCCAGTCTGGGAGCTAATTACTGTCAGAACGAGACGGGTTGGCTGGAAGTATGAACAAATCGCAGTGTGTCTGCAGCACGTCTGGGTCTGCAGGCCACACCAGCGTCTGTTCTGGGGGTGTGGGGCGTGACAACCACGCTACTGTATGCACAGGGGGAGCCTTGGGCATTTGCTTGGGTCCTGGAGGGCTTCTGGTGGGTGATCCGTGCAACATTCCTGTCTGCTGTGTGTGTGTGTGTGTGTGTGTGTGTGTGTGTGTGTGTGAGAGAGAGAGAGACAGACAGAGAGAGGAAGATGTGTGGGACCGTCTACTCTCCTTATATATAAAATGGATCTAATAATAGTACTTACCTCCTAGATTATGAGGAACAAATGAATTAATAAATGGAGGTGTTTACTCATCACAGGACCCAGGAGTCCCACCCTTAGGTATGATCCAAGAGAAGTGAAAACAGGTCAACACCAAGACCCCAGGTGAATACTCATAGCAGTTTTATTTCTAACCTGCCTCCTCCCTGCCCCTCCCCCACAAAGTGCAAACAGCCAGGCTATCCATCCCTAGTGAAAAGGTAAACTGAGGTCCATCCATACATGGACTACTAGTCAGTAAATAAAGAGAAACAAATTAATCTTGAAAACACTATAGCTAATGAAAGAAGCCAGACACACAAGACCATACAATGTGTGATTCCACTTATGTGAAATGTCCAAACACACACATCCACAGAGACAGGAGGTGGGTTAGTGGTTGTTGGAGGCTGGGGAGTGACAATGAGGAAAGGGTTGTTTTTGGGGGTGACAATGTTTCGGAGTTAGAGGTGATGATTGCACATCTGTGAATACACTAAAGGCCACTGAATTATACACTTTAAAGGGGTAAATTTTATGGGGTGTGAATTATATCTCAATTTTTTTAAAAAAAGGAAGGAACAAGCTAGTTATACATGTAAAACATGGCTGCATCTCGAATGCATCGTCTGAGTTTGAAGAGCTGACTCAAAAGGCTGTGTGGTCACTGTGTGACTCTATTTCTGTGATTTTCTGGAAAATGCCAAACTATAGGGACCGAGCAGACTGGTGGTCACAGAGGCAGCTAATAGGGAGAGGGGACTGACTGCACAAAAGGGCTGGAGGGGACTTCCAGGATGGTGGACCTACTCTCAGTCTTAATTGTGTAAGGGTTACATGACTCTGTCAGGACTCGTCAAATTGTACAAAAGTATGAATTTACTGTTTGTGAATTATACCTCAATAAACTTAGCTTAGAAAAATGAATTAAGGTGTTTAGAAAAATGCTCCATACACAATACAGAAATAGTAGATGATAGCTGTATTATTATTGCTGTTGTTATTGTGTGTGCAAGCTGCCCCAGGCCCCATGAAACCAGATCCTTGAGTTTGGAGCTTGGAAACTGGAGACTACTTTACACATACTCAAAAATCACACACATACATACTCATCCACAGACACATACACACTAAGTACACAAGCACATGTTTGTACATACATATGAAAATAGTATGCACAGAAACACACACACCCAAAACATACATTCACACAAACCCATGCACGCACACAATTATAATCCATATACATACATACACACAAATGCATGTGTGTACACATGGGCACCCTCCAAAGTATGCACACACACTCCTACACGAATACCCACATACGCGTAATTATGCCTGCAAAACACAAGCACACACATGCACACAAATGCATGTCACCTACACATATACACCAAACACACAGGCACTCACTCACCTTCTCTCTCTCTCTCCCCCTCCCTCTCTCTCTCTCTCTCTCTCTCCCCCTCCCTCTCTCTCTCTTCCCCAGGAAGAACAGGGGCCCCAGGAGTCCCATCTGAAGGGAGCACCTGCCACAGAGGGGGACAATGAGTGTCTATGTGTCCCAGATTGGGTCTCTGTCTGTTTTGTATGTCTGTCTGTAAGCTGGGTGTTTCTGAGCCTTCCGCCTCTGTCTTTCTCCAGGACACAAACAGGCACCCCCCTCCCCCTGCAAGGTCCCCACCTTCCTATCCCCACCCCAGGCAGCCAGCCCAGCTGTGGGAACCTACTGTTTAAGGCTACAAGGGGATGAGAAGGGAAAGGGGGCCCAGCCGGGCATCTGCTTCTTGGTGTCCTGGGCCTCAGTTTCCCAGGCTGGTTTCTGGGCATGTCCAGGAGCTGGTCCTCCGAGCTCCTCATCCTTCACAGCTCTGATCCTACCAACCTTGTGCAGACACAGCCTAAGCCCTCGGAGGAGTTCGAGTGGTAGAGATTCCAGGTGCGATGAGGGTGGGGCACGTGGTAACAGATGTTGGGGAGTGAGGTGTGGGACTCACCGAGCACACCCTGAGGAACACCTCCAAACCCAGATGTGGTCATCCAGTGGCCTCTGATGGGGAAGCCAGGAGGGGGTGCCTGAGTGGATAGCACAAGCAGCTGCCAGGGAGGGAAGAGGGAAAATCGTGTGCCTGAAAATGTGTGCACGTCCACAAGGGCTGGGTGTGTACACCTAGCTCTGATTTCTGCAGTTGACTGGATTAAAGTGGACTCGTGTTTCCTGATCAGTGTGGGTGTGTACCCACAGGGAATGCAGGTGTGAGCTTATTCGCACTCCTGCATGCGTGTCTAGAATGCCAGTCCAAGGATCTTTTTGTTGTTCCCAGAAGTACACGTGTTCAACACATGTAGACACTCAGTACATAGTTGCAGAATGATGTCTCCCTTTATTCAAAGGTTCACCCCACAAATATTTACGGAGCACCAACCGACAGGTGCTAGGGACACACAATGAGCAATGCAGAAAAATATCTGTCCTGCGAAGCCTCAGGGTGAACGTGGACCCCCGAGGCCATTGCCTGTTCCTGTGGTCTATGGGCAACACACAAGTGCAAGCCTGTGTGTATATACAAGCACGCACATTTGTACATGGGGTGCAGAGTTTGGACATGCATGCACACAGGTATGGGTGCACAGGTCCACCAGTGGCTCTTGTGCAGGCATGTGCAGGTTGGGGCCTGGCTCATCCTTGGCATTGCCCGCCGGCCCCACCCATCTGCCGAGAGTGCCTGCGGCCAGGTGGGACCAGGCGGGCCTGGAAACCTCTCCCAGCTGCTGTGCCCAGTTTCAGGGAAGCCACCCGCTGGCGTCCTGCCCAAAGAGCCCGCCTGCCTTTGCACCTGTCCCCTGGGCATCCAGGAAGGCCCCAAGAGGCCCGGCATGCCTGATCCACCATCCAGACCCACACAATGCAAAGGGTGTGCAACCTACTTTCTCCCACACCTTCAGATCCCCTCATAGTCCCTACCAGAAGTGCATCAAGCAGAGCAGAGTCTGTGAGGGTAGTCAACTGAGGACATGCACAGGACCCTCGGAGACTGTCTCTGCACACAGTGGGCATTTGCCAAGGCTCTGCACAACGAATATTTGAACTTGAAAAATGTTTGCACTATCCTGACGACCACATACATGCAAGTGGGAATGCAAGTGTCCACACATTAGGGTTTTTACCCGCATGTGGGTGCTTGCACAGACCAAAACATTTGAAAGTATGGGACAACCCTTCTAATGGATGCGTGAGTGTGTCTGCCTTGGCTCAGTGAGTGTGGGCACACATTCAGGTGACACACACAATAAGTGTTTGAATGTCAGTGTCTGCACACAGTGGGCATTTGAACACATGAGGGTGTCTGCTCTCTGTTGGTGTTTGTAGGCAGGCGGGGGTCTGCACACAATAGGTGTTTGCACCCAGGAGAGGGTCTGCACACAGTGGGTCTTGCATGCAGGCAAAAGTCTGCACATGGGTGTTTGCACGCAGATAGTGTTCTGCACACAGTGGATGTTTGCACCCAGCAGAGGGGCTGTACACAGTAGGTGCTGCAAGCAGACAGGGGACTGACACAGTGGGCGATTGCATGTAGGTGGGGGTCTGTACACAGTAGGCCTTGCAGCACAAGGGGCCGGTGGCGGTGCAGCCCCGTGTCTTTGATCACGCACTGGGTCTACGCGCCGCGCGGCCCGACCTTCCCACCCCCTTGCCCGGCCCCGCAGGTCAGGTGGCTCCCGCGGGGTGTGGGGCGGCCGACTGGGCAGGGAGGCTATTCCTGGCGCTGGCGCAGTGCCCGGGGCCTGCACGCCAGGCCGCCCAGGGAAGGCGCCGCTCACAAAGGGAGGGTCTGTGCAGACGCCCCGCCCTGGGCCCGGCCGCCCGCCGCCAAGGGCTGGGGGAGGGAGACGCCGCCGGGGCCGCCGCCGGCGCGAATCCCCCCCACTCCCCATCCCGGGCGGCCGCAGACACCGCGTCTGGCGGGCTCCAAAGGGAGCTGGCACCGCCGGGCACGGGAGGGGGTCGGCGGCCGAGCGCACGGGCTGCGCGCCCAGTGCGCACTCGTGGGGGCACTGGTGAGGGTCGGGGCCTGCGAGTGGGGAAAACTAGGGAGACAGACCCCTGCACTTCTCCCACTCAGGGATTTCTCTGTCTCTTGCATACCCGCCTCTGTCTACAATTATCCAATTTAGGGACGGAGGAAGCCGGGACTCCTGCCTGCTGGTGAAGGAGGGAGGGGCGTCTGGGGCCTGGGTCAGCGCCCCTCTCCACCCCCACCCAGAGTGTCTGGAGAGAGGGTGGAGTGGAGGGAAGGCGTAATGAGGGTTCTCATGGCCCAGCGTTGTGCTAAGCGCTTCCGTGCGTTATCTGGTTTCACGTCGCCACGTGGGAAGGCGGTGAGACTTTCCCTTCTATGGATGGGGAAACTGAGTCACACTTGCCGCACGATGCTAGGTTAGCCGCCCAGAAAAGATTAGAATCCAAAGCTCCGGATGTACCTCCCAGTGTGGCCTGAACTCTGCCCCTCCCCCGCTGCTGCTATCCCCAAGGTATTTATGGCGCGCCTGCTGTGTACGCGGAGGCACAAACACCGCCCCACGTGAGCACGCACGTGGTCGCAGGCTCCCGCTTACACACGTGTGTGCTCACGCATGGAGCGGCGCACCCCCGTGAGCACGAGGGTCTTTGGCTACCCTCGGCGCCCCCCACCGTACCCCTGCCCCAAAGCCTGGGAACCTCCAGCGCCGGGAGTAGGGGATGGGGTGGGAACGAGGAGGAGCGAACAATGAAGGGAAAGCACAGGGAGGGGCTGCGAAAGGAAGCCCCTGCCCCCCACCCCGCCCCTGCGCACATGGAGCTTCTGAGAGTCTATAACTTGTCTGTCGACTCTCTTGCTCGTCATCCTTGGGGGAGGGGTGTCACTAGGGCTGTGTGTCACTCTGGGTTATCTAGGCCTCTGAAGGTCACCCTGAGCCCCTATATCTGTAAAGCTGTTGATCACTGGCATACACGTGCACATGGGTGCCTGCCTCACTACACTGGAGTGGGGGTTGGGGGTGGCAGCTTACAGGTCTCTGAGGCCCCCCGCCTTGCACAACTCCAGGGGGCGACATTCCCAGACTCTCCAATTCCAACAGATAAAGCCATACTCCTTGATTGCCTCCCCATCCCCAAGTGTGCCCAGCTCCAGGTTGGACACCACTGGAGCCCTGAAAATCTAGCAGAGAGGCCACATCCTCCACCTGGGATTGCAGGTCAGGAGAGAAAAGAAGCAGAGGGGAGACATTTGCCAGAGGCCCACTCAAGGCACCCCAAGCAGAGGGGACCTCAGAATCAAGGCAGGGAGCCTGAAAGTGCTTGGTGGTGGTTTGAAGAGGGAAGGGAGAAGGTGAGGACCAGAGTGGGATAGGGCCAGAGGTCCCACCCTGACCCTGGGGATACTGGGTCTCCCAAAATCACAGTACTGCCTGAGGCGCCATCTTACCTACCGAGTAGAAAGAGCCAGAAGTGTGATGCTGTGTTCCTGGGCTGCCCATGCACCCTGAGGTCTGAGACCTGTCCCCTCAGCTACCCCAGTGGTTGTCTGGGGAAATTGCCAACACCCAACAGCTCTCCTGGGGCCTTTCTCTACCTGGGCCTCTTCTGAGTAGGCAGGAAGAAGAGGGGCTGGGTGAGAGTTGGTGCACCTGTATGTCTGAGAATTTGTGGCCCTGGGCCTGTGTTTTTTTCTCATCATTTATTGGGCCCCCACAGTGCACAAGCCTGCGCTAGTGTTGGGAAAACCAGAGGGAGCAAGATAAAGAGAGGTATCTATTGGCATGTGTTCCTGTGTACCTGTCTGTTGCATTTGAGCCCAAGCACTCCAGCGTCTCTGTGTGTGCCTGGGAGCACTGTTTGGGTATTTTAGGGGAGGTGTTATGGGCTGAATTGTGTCTCCTCCAAAGATGTTGAAGTCCTCACCTCTGGTACCTGTGAACGGGACCTTATTTGGAGGTAGTTAGCGTCTTCACAGATAATTGAGTTAAGATGAGGCCATGAGGGTGGCCCTGATCCAATACAACTGGTGTCCTGATGAGAAGGGGACATTTGGACACAGAGACACACCAAGAGGGCAAACCATGTGAAGACACAAGAGAACAACATTTACAAACCAAGGAATATCCGAGGTTACCAGAAGCAAGAGGGGCCTGGAAAGATCCTCCCTCATGGCCTCAGAAGGAACAGCCCTGCCCACACCTTCATCTCAAACTTTCTGCCTCCAGAATGGTGAACCCATACATCTCTGTCTGGGAAGCCCTCCAGTCCGTACTCTTTGTTACGACTGCCCCAGGAAAATCATGCAGTGGGTATGTAAGGGATAAGAACAGTAGGGTTTGTGTGTCTGTGTGTCCATGCTTATTTGCAAGTATGTGTACCTGAGTGTATGCTCTGCACACATGCCTGTGTGCCTATGACCTTCCATGCCCGCAGCTTAGAAGAACGTCCTCGAACCACCAGCCACATCTGCTGCCTCCCGGCAGAGGTTAGGCCCTGGGCCACCTTACTTCTCAGGGAGACACAGAGTTGCAGGGAGGAAGGGCCTAGGTAGAATCAGGGGACCCCTGGGCTCCAGTTCTGGGGAGTCCAGGAATTGAGGCCCAGCCACACATGCATGTGTACTGCCACCACCCCGTGTCGCAGCACAGGTCCTCCCGTCTGAACCCCAGCTATATGCAGAGGTTTCAGAGACTAGCCCTACTCACAGGCACACAGATGGTAGACACCCAGTCCAGGTAGAAAAAACCATGAGTAGTCGCATACCTACTCACACAATAATAGCTAACACTTCTGGAAGGCTCCCCACTGTTCTGAATGCCTGACATTCTCACTGGCTTAATGCTCATGACAGCTCCAAGAGATGGGCACTCCCATTCGTGTCCCCATTGGACAGGTAAGCAGACTGAGTCCAAACAGGTGAAGCAACTTGCATGAGGGCACACAGCTGGCTGCCTCTGCTGGTCCAGGTCCCAGCTTCCCTGCGCTGGGTGGTGTCACTGTATCTGGCCAGGATCCAGCCCTTGGCAGGCTAGCATGTGTCCTTTAGGGACAAAACAGTCTGTCCCAGAGAAGGAGGTCAGTGATGGGTCAATCTTTAGTTGTATGCAACTCGGGACTCAGGCTTGAGTCTTTATGCCACAGACATTTATGACATGTCAACCAAGTCCCAGGCCCTGAGCTTGGCCACATGGGGCCTAGGGGCCAGAAAAACAGACCCTCTCTGAACACTCTTGGAGTCTGCAGCCTAACACAGGACACAGACAAGAAGCCAATGAGCAGGACAAAAAGTCCTTTCATTAGGGCAGGTGCCAGGAAGGGGAGGCGGGCGGAGCTGGGTGGCTCTCAGGGTCTTGTCTGGAGGGCTTCCCTGAGGAGGAGGCATCTGACACAACAAAAAGGCAAGAGGGTATTGGCTTAGGGAAAGGTACAGCAGAAGGGTTCTAGGCAGAGGGGTCAGCACGCACAAGCCAGAGGTTAGAGAGCCAGGTGTGCCCGCATTGTCTGGGGGCAGGGTGTGTGTACAGTGCTGCACTTGGTGCTTACTAACCATAAACTGTGCATGACCAGAGTGCCTTCCTATAGATCCTGTCTACATGGGAGGGTGCTGAAGTATGCACACTGGTGACCACAGATGCATGGCAGCAATCCGAGTCCAGACTCTGAGAGTGACACATGCTACCACATGGATGAACCCCCAAACATGCAAGGGTAGGAAGCTACCTGGTGTGGGATTCCATTTATGTGAAATGTCCAAAACAGGCAAATCCAGAGAAAGAAAGTGGGTTCATGGGTGCCAGAGGCTGGGGCAGGGGAAGGGACAGTGACTGCTCATGGGGTTTCCTTTTGGGGTGATGGAATGTTCTGGAGCTAGATAGTGATGATGATTCCACAACTTTGTGTAGTACACTAAAAACTGCTGAATTACCCTTCATAAGGGTGAATTTTATGATATGTGAGTTATAGCTCCATTGTCTATAAATATAAATAATGTCTAACTCTGAATCACACAGGCCTTGGCTTGCTCTCTGACCCTGCCACCATCCAGCTGTGTGACCTTCAACAAGTCATTGCATGTCTCCTAGGTCTTGTGTTCCCTTTCTGTAAAAAGCATATATGATAACGGTACTGACTCTGTAGGGTTGTTTCGAGAACCAAGAGATAGCAGGGCGGAAGGGCTGGCCCAGAGCACCATCAGCTATTTTTATACTCCACCTCCCACCATGGGTGCCATATCTGGCTGTCTCCCTCCTGGCCCCCAGCCTGGTCCCCAAGTCCAGGGATGTGTTATGTGCTTCATGACATGCTCACAAAGCCATCTCTCCTTCTCTAGGCTGGGAGGGTTCAAGGAAATAGCTAGAATCCTACAAACCCTTGAAGCCTGGTGGCAGGAAGCATATCTGTATTTACACCTTGGTCACCATGCACGTGTCCCATGTCCATGTTGACATGGAAAGGCAGCTCAGAGAAGCCAAGCAGCTGTTCCCAGGAGACTGGGTACAGCTGGAATCTGAGCCCTCCGTCTGGGAGTGCATGGACCTGAGTGTGTGACAGTGTGTATGGTGTTTGGGTAGCTGTGTGCACAGCTCTGAGTTCGAGGTGTGTGTGTGTCTCAGGCCCGTGGGTGTGGGTGTGGACAGAGGCGGGTGTGGGTATCCCGAGGTGAGCATGCACCCCAGCCACACCAGCTGGGGAAGTGTGTCTGCCTTCACCCTCCTGCTGAGGTTGCAAAGAATCTCCTGGCACCCCAGCGATGGGAGCCCAAGGGAGTCACTTACAGCTACGACTGAGCCTCGGTGACCTGTGGCAACTTCTCCCGGGTCCAGCATGAACTCTGGTGAGAGGGAGGTACTGGGGGTGGTGCAACCTGCTCCCCTCCACCCCCTGGGTTTTCCCCAGGGGCTGACTAGCTAGCCACCAACAATACAAGACTGTGGCACCAGAATGTGGCACCTCCACTCTGGACCTCAGTCTCCTCTTCTGGAAAGTGAGACAACAGCACTATCTTCATGGGGCTGCTGTCAAGGTTAAGGGTGTGTGTGCCAGGGAAGACCGAATAAGCCTAACTGCTGTTATTAACTCAGCAAAACAGCAGCATTACAAACCAATTCCTGGACTTAATACTTTTATTAATGACAGCAACAACAGCGACACCAACAGTAATAGTAACGGGAGAATGACTCAGAAGAGCCAGGACCCTGTCTGTGTTCATGCTGGTGACAGGGGAGAGAGTCTGGGGTACTGGGAAGCCAATGTCCCTCTGAGCCTTCAGTTTTCCACCCACAAAATGAATGAACCAAGTATCAAGCGTTTTAATGACACAGGATGGGGACAGGGCCCCTGATAGATGCTGGAGACTGGCAAAAGAAAGAGCCTGCACTGCTGCTCTTACCTTGATTCACAATTGTTTACCAGGGCATTTTCTTTTTTTTTTTGGTTTGCATCATTTGTGTTTAAAAAATAGTGCTTGAAAATATTCTTTATCTTGCTGACTGAGGTTTGAGGTGTCACTGTCTTTGTACAGAAGGCGTGTCACCCTGGCCTCGCCCTAGTCTCAGCTGGGCTGGTTCACAGGGTGGCTGTGAGAGGATTAGAGATGAATCTGGAAGTGTAGGGATATAATAATAGTGCTGATAATAGTAATATTAGCAATAATGGTGAATCCTTTTTATACTTTCTGTGTAGGAGACACTGATCTAAGGAGTATACTCGTATATTTCATTGAACCGCCTCAACAATCTATGAGTAGGTAGTATTATCATCCACATTTTGCAGAGGGGGAAACTGAGAACAGAGGTACCCACTGCAGGTCACACAGCTGGCGTACCATCCATGCCTTGTATCTCCCTGGGGCCCAGGAGCCTGGGGTCTTGCCTCCACAGCACAGAAGACAGAGGTCACATGGCCCTTCTGGGTGGCCAGGGTCATGATGGGGACAGAGTCCCAAGCCCACAGGAGGAGCCAAAGGGATAAGCCTCCCACAAAGAAGCTGACCTGACACCAAGAGCCTGAGCTCCAGGCCACTACTGGACTGACACTTGTCCCTGCTAGTTCTTTCCCCCGGGCTCCCCACCTCAGAGGGAGATCCCTCAGCCTCTGCTCCTCCTCCCCAGTTCCCACCCCACAACCTCGTGGAGTCCCCCTTTCTTCCTCTAGGTGCTCCAGTCTCCTCACTCCCTTCCCCCACCTCCTACAGGGGTTAATTTCAACACCCCCCCTTAGCCCCTCTGTTTCCCCCCACCTTGCCCCATACCCAGCTGTGCTCCCCCCTCCAACCCGTGGGAGCTTGGGTCCCTCCACTTAGCATCTCCCCTCCCCCACCTCGTACAGGTGTTCCTCCGCCCCTCTCCCCGGGCTCTCCCCTCCTCCCAACCCCTGAAGGGATCCCCGCCCCTCCCCCTCCCTCTGGGACTTCCCCTTCCTTTTTTCCCTGCCCTCATCTTTCCCTGTGGGGCTCCCCCAGTCCTGTGACTCTCCGGGGGCCGCCGGGGTTTTCCTCACGCGCCCACATGGGGCTCTGTGGGCTCTCAGTGGAAAGGTCCTGGCCTAAGGGAGGAATCCCCTCCCACCATCTCCCCCAGTTCCTAGGCCAGGCCGCAGGGCAGAAAAGGAGGCAAGGTTGCCCAGGCAGGAGCCCACCCTGCAGACTCGGGCGCTCCCGGCTCCCAGCCCTGGGCAGTGGGAGTCCCTGCACGGCTCCCAGCCCTGGGCAGTGGGAGTCCCTGCACACAACCTGGGGAGAACAGGGAGGAGGTGAGCCCAACAGTTTCAGTTTAGAGGCAAAACACAGTAACATGCCAAGCCCAGCTGGGCCAGGAGCAAGACTTCCTGGGGTATTTTTCTGCTTGTTGATTTTAGTTTGTAAAAAGAAAAAAAAATTTTTTTCTTTAGTGCAGTGAAGAGGCCCATCCTGGGAGGGAGAAGGTTGGGGTAGGGGATGCTCCCTGGGGGATCCCCAGAACTCTTCCTGCAAAGCTTAAGCCCTTGTGGTGTGGTTGCAGGTGCCCCCTTGACCTCTCTGGACCTTGGGCTGTGGTGGTGGTTGGGCAGGCAGGGGCTGCAGCCTGCCCTGGGGAGGGTGCGTCTGTATGTGCCCTGGGCTTGGGGTTGGCTCCAGCACAGCCAGTAACAGCAGTGGCACGGCAGCCAGGTTTCGTAATAAATCGGTCTTTTAATTGCTACAGGGTAGGAGAGAGAAGAAAAAAAAAAAAGAGGCAAAGATTTGTTGGACTTGGGTGGCGCCGGCTGCACAGAGAAGAGGCACTGTGTTTGCAAGGAAGCCTGGAGCCGCTAACAGGGACTTAAGTAACATTTCCTGGTGAGCCTGCAGGAGGAGGGCGGGCCAGGGGACTGGAGTGGGGGGGCGGGGTCCTGGTCCCTCTATGAGGCGGCACACACACACAAGAACCCAGAAGCTTTAAAAGTTTATTACAAGGCCATCCTCATAGAAGTAAAAATAGATGTATTTGTAAGCTTCCTGTCTCTCAGTGGTTCAAGTCACAGTGCAAGTAACAAAATAGATTGTCTATTTAGTTTGCAAACTGGGAGTTCATGGGTATAGAGCAACAGCAGCCCCAGCTCCCAAGTCCCAAAGTTTAGTCCTGGTGAGGGTTGCAACCCTCATCATCCAAGGCCCGCTTGCAGATGTTAGCTCCAGCCTCGACAAGGGTGAGGGATGCCATCAGTCTCACCCCATTGCCAAAGCATGGAGTTCAGGCCTTCCCCCACTGCAGCTTCTGCTCTGTCACAAGGCCTGAGGCTCCAGGGTCCCCTCTCCTGCTGGCCTGGGTCCCCTTCTCCTCCTCTTGCGGTGGCCACCCACTGGCGCTGCTCCAGGCTCACCGCCCTGGGGGTGGCCGCGCACTCCCCTCTCCTTGTATCCAATGATTCTGCCCCCGATGGTCTCACGGGTTAGGTTGTTTTGGGGGGTTGTTCTAGGGGAGGGGGATCAAATATTTATTTATTTTTGGCAGCAACTTCACAGGTTCTGATGCTGGCAGGCGTCTCAGCGATCCTGGAGGGAGATGTAGGGGACCCACTGGTTGTTCCCCCGGCTCTCTTCACAATAACTGGCTACCTCCACCAGGCCGTGGCTCTTCCAGGCATCTGTGTGAGGGTTCTGTGAGAGGGGGGAAAGATGGGGTTCAGTGGGAGCCCCAGGAGTGGCCTCTTTCTCCCAGGGCCCCTGTGGGGAAAACAGGCTGGCTCAAAATAGCTTTCTGGGTGATGAGGCCCCTGCGGGGCTGCCCACGGGACATGCTGATCATGGCTAAGCGCTGAGCTGGTGCAGGACTTTGTTGACAAACACCGGCCCAGGCACTGGGGCGGGGCAGAGGCAGGAGGCCCAGCTCACCGTGACCAGGAGGCAGTGCAGGTCCCGAGCCTCGGTGGTGTCCTGGGTTTCGGCAGGCTCGCCCAGCAGCTGTGCCAGGCGTTGCATGCCTGACACCCGCACGATGTTGATGTCATTATCGCAGCAGAAGGACTGGATGAGTGTGAAGTGGATCTGCAGGGCGATGTCGTCCTCTTCCTCCTCATCAATGGCCAAGAGGCACAGAACCACGCTGTCAGGGTCCCTGAGGGAAACAGAGAAAGGGGACAGGTCAGCTGGGAGCCTGGGGAGGGGCCACCATGCACGTGGTAAACAAAAAGAAACAAAAAACAAAAAGAAATCAAACCGCAGGTGTGCAAGCAGCTGGAAGGGGGAGGGGGGTTGAGAAGACTATGGTTCAAAGTGTTGGGGGGTAAGATAGAAGCATAAGGGAGGGAGAGCGCTTGCAAATGATGCAGCGTCAGAGTACTGCAGCCCTCCTCCTCCCCAAAATAGCAGCGAGGCCCTCCATCCACAATAGGGACATTTGGGGAAGTCCCAGCCTCATGCAAGAGAGGGGTTCAGCAGGGAGCCTGCAGAGCGGAGGGGGGGGGTCCCCACCCGCGCCCAGCCCGGGGACGGGGTCTGACTCACACATTCATCAGCTTGGCCGACTCGTACACCCCCACGGTGAGGCGGTCCTGGCACTGCGCGGCCACCAGCAGCTCCTCCACCGCGGCGCTCACGGTCTGCATCCTGGGGCAGGGAAGAGAAGGGGTCAGCGCCCGGCCGGTCACCCAGCGCTCGGGTCCTCTCCCGGCACGCCCGACCTCAGGCTACTTACTTCTGCGCCGCGTTGTCGCACGCCACCAGCTCTTCCAGCGTCATGTTGCAGTTATAATCCACAGTGGAAAGCAGCCCCACGACAGTCCCAAAGGAGAAAATGGAAAATCCGAGGCAGGAGGGCCCAAAACCTTCCCAAGGAGCTTGAGCGCTCGTCCCAGACCTTCGGAAGGCAGCGAAATCCTCCCCAAAAAAGCGGGAAAAGATTGCAAAGTTCTCAGCAAGAATAATCCAGATAGCAACAAACAAAACAGTCGAGTTACCGGCGTCAGCGATCTGAGCCCGCAGCTGCGGGAGCCGCCTTTTATAAACTGAAAAACAGGGCGTGTCCTCTGTGGCCGTTCGCCCCGCCCATTGGCGAACCCAAAAGGCAATTGATTGGTCGGCGTCGGTGGTGCCGCGCGGGGGCGTCCCACGTGGGGCGAGAACAAGGAGGAGGGTGCGGGGGTAAAGTGAGTGCCAGAAAAGAAAAAAAAAGCAGAAGTTTTTCTCCTGATTTCCCGGCAGCCGCTCCGCGTTTCGGGGCGCGCGCGGGATTTCCAGCGCGCGAGGCGTACCGGACTCTCGGCGGGGGAGGGGAAGGGGGGGCGGGGACCTGGAATCCCCTCCCAGTCCCCGGAGAGTCCCCGGCCCGCGAGTTTCCCAGATTCTGCTGGGGGCTTGCACGAAGAGGGAGCCTGGTTTGCAGCCTGATCCCTCCCAGGTGGTGATGGTGAGGGTCACCCCTGGCTGCGGGACCCTAGACATTGGATGACTAAACTTGTTTGGGCCTCTGGGAACCCTACCTGTGTGCAACTCCGGCTTCCTCGGGTTACAGGGAGCGTTAAAAAAACAAGGTGTATCCAAGTAAGTGTTTAATAAACGGTGGTGGTCGCGGGAGCCACCTCGAGGTACCCAATGTTGGGGGCTGCGAAGGTCGGCATGTTTCCTCACGTGTCCTAGGAGAATGCATACTAGCCTCATTGGGTTGCAGGTAGCATGACATAAAATAAGGGATACACGGTAAGTGTCACCTGGTGGTCGCGAGAGGCCACCTCGAGGTCCCCAGCAACAGGTGCTGCAAAGCCCTAAGCGCCCTAGGAACGAGCCTGAGGCCCCCTCCCCACCAGCTTTGAGTTTCAGGGTGGGGCGCACGTGGGAGGCGCAGGTGGCTGGGCATCAGCCTGCTGCGCGCCCCCTGCCGGCATCTCGCGTTCCACCATTTGTGCCGGGACGCCTGGCTGGGGAGAAATCAAGGCAGGATGAAAGCCAGGAGAAAATGGTTCATGCTTGTGCCGCACCTCGGGTCCCCTTGCAATGACGGTCGTCACTTTTATTTCCTCCGTCTAGGGTGGGCGCTGATATGTACTTAGGGCGTACTGTGTATGTACCGGGTTCCCTGTATCATGGTTCATTTAATCCCCAAGGACCCGGGAAGCCACACTTATCTGCATGATGCAAAAGAGCAAACTAGGGTTTATGAGGTCGTCACTCTCCCGAGCCACCAGCTATTTGGTGTTGGAGCCACACGTGTGCTCCAGGAACGGTCGCACACAGGGTCGGGCACCAGCCTCACAGTCTCACGGGAAGGTAGTTCACGAACCAGGAGGGCAGGCCTGCGTGGGACTGTCCCCCACAGCCGACTGGGGGCTCCCAGGTGACTCACAGCTGTGTCCCTTCCCCCGCTAAGCCTGGGGTCTGGCCTCAGCCCCACCGCTCAGTTCCCCATGCACCCCGGCCCGCGGACTCACTGACGCATCGCGCCACCTCCGCACCGCCCACTTAGGGGGCACGAAATGTGCCAAGCGCTGCGAGGTGCGGCGGCTCCACCTGGTGGCCGACCGGGTTCTCTGCGACCGCACCGCCAGAAGGGACAACTGGCTGGTGTGGTGGGATGAGGAGGGCTGGGGCTTGGGTGACAGTTGCAATATTTTATATACACAATATTTTATATATGCAACATGTATTTAATAATATCCAAATGCAATATTTTTTAAAAAATAGAAGCTAATGCAAAAACCCTATCCATGATGAACAGATCAAGATTTTAAATGTAGACAGGATCCAAAAGGGCAAGGACTAGGAGAAGCCCTGGGAGGTGAGCAGCACAGGTGCAGGGTCAGATCCTGTTTATTTACAATTTTGATTTTTTTCTTCATCATGGATTTTCTGTGTTGACTTTTATTTTTTAAAAATACTGCATGAAAATATTTACCTTGATTGAGTTTTTTGGTGCCTCCTTAGGTTTTGCTCCTGAGGTTTTGCCTTACTTTCCTTGCCTTAGGCCAGGGGTCAGCAAACTGTTGAGGCGGAAGAGCCATCCTGTTCTTCACAACAATTTAAAAATTATTCAAAAGATAAAACAAATGAAATCATCATTATGTGAATAATATCCTTTAAAATTTCTATAAGTTAGACTATGGTAGTTTTATTTTCATTTTCAATTTTACTTCAGCACTACACGTATGTACCCAAAGAGCCGCATGTGGCTCGCGAGCCATAGTTTGCCGACCCCTGCCTTAGGCCCATTCCTGAGGATGTCCCTGTCTGCTCCAAGGAGAGGTGACACATCTACCAGGATGAGGGGGACCCACAACCACTCCCATGACAGAATGTGTGAGGTGGGGACTTCCCCAGCCAGGAAAATGGTGGGTATATTCATACCCATCTCGCAAATGAGAACCCATAAACGTAATGACTTTTTTTTATCGATGTTGCATTGCACTGAAAATACAAATAAGAACAAACATTTATGGAGCGCTTATTATGTGCTAAGTATTTTGTAAGCAGTTTTCCCCTCAATGAAGTAGCACTGGTGTGACTGTTCCAGGTTTACAGAGGAAGGAATGGAGACTCGGGAAAACAGTGTTACTGGTTCAAGGGCACAGAGCTGGAGTTCCCTAAGGATATTCTCACATACTGTAGCTATTCCAAGATTAGGACAGGATGTTTGGAGCCTAGTAGGAAAGAGCTGGGGAGAATGCAGGTCAGGGAAGTCAGAGTAGGGGGAGACAAAGCAAAATGAGCCCTGAAGGATGAGTACTTGTTTTCCTGGTAAAGATAGGAAACGGATTGCCATGCAGAGGACCCAGCGCAGACAGAGGTCTAGCCTCTGTCATCACTGAGGCGGAGGAAAGACCTGGACACATAATTTTTGAGGCACTGCTTTGCCCTCCTTAGCTGAAGAGAACATTCACATTTTTAGCACAAATTTTAAGAGGCGCCAATATCAGGATAAATAGTATTTTTTCTCTCATTTTTTAAAATCAAGATTTAATTCATAGGTCCTAAAATTCACCCTTTTAGAGTGTCCAGTTCAGTGGGGTTTGGTATAATCATGAGTTTGTGCAACCTTCACCACTACTCCAGATTGAGATAAATAATATTTTTAATGCAATAGTTTAAATCAAAACACCCGTCACAACATCCAGGTGAATACAATATTAAAATTTCCTACCAAGACACAATCAGTACCAGCGCCACACCAAGCCTATTGGAGCCCAGCCAAAAGGAAATCAGTATGACTGATCCTGTCTTGATTTCAAATTTTGAAACTATCTGCAGCATGAAAGTTTTCTTTTGCATGTGTTTTAATTTTTTTAATGTTGCATTGTTTTGATTTTCATCATGACTGAATTTTTGCCTTACCCTAGTCCCAGCCCCGCTTCTTGGAACCCTATTTTTAAACCCTAGCCCCTCACAAGCAAACTTGGAAGGCAAGGTGTGGGTGTTTCCAGTGACAGAGGGGAAACCAAGTCTCCAGAAGGATGGGGAGTCGGTCTGCATGGGAGGAAGGAATGGGTCCTGGGTTCCCTCGCATCATGGTGCCTGGAATTTTGGAGGATTATGAGTCTAGGGCTGGGGAGAGACATTGAGAGATGTGAGTGCAAAGCTAAGGCCCCTATATTGAGGGAGACGTCATGGACGGATGTTTGTGTCCCCCCAAATCCATATGTTGAAGCCCTACCACCCAGTGGGATATTAGGAGGTGGGTGGGGCACTTGGAAGGTGATAAGGGTTAGATGAGGTCAAGAGCGTGGGGTCCCCATGATGGAATCAGTGTCCTTACAAGGAGAAGAAGAGAGATCAGAGTCTCTATCCACTGTGTGAGGAAGCCAGGAATGGGTCTCACCAGGAATCGACCCTGACAGCACCTTGAATGTAGATTTCTAGCTTCCAGAACTTTGAGAAATAAATGTCTGGGGGTTTTTTTGGTTGGTTTTTGGGGTGTTTTTTTTAGATTTTTATTGGGGAATTGGGAAAGGGGAACAGCCAATTTGTTGTCCTTCAATCTTAGTTGTGGAGGACACAGCTAACTCAGCTCCCAAGTCCAGTCATCATCCAGCTGCCCGGCGGCAGCTCCCAGATGCTCAGCTCAAGGCGCCGTGTTCTATCTTAGTTGCCGGTGGGCACAGCCCACCATCCCATGTGGGAGTCAAACCAGAAACCTTGTTGTTAGGAGCACGTGCTCTCACCAGCTGAGCCATCCTGCCACCCGTTGGCAGCTCAGCAGCAGCTCAGCTCGGACGCAGCTCACTGGCCCATGTGGGAATTGAACTGACGACCCTGCTGCTCAGAGCTCGCACTCAACCAACTGAGCCACTCGACTGGCCCCAATGTCTGTTGTTTAAGCGCCCCAGTCTATGGCATTTTATTATGGCAGCCTGAGCAGACTAAGAAAGGAGGGGTGTGAGGCACCGAGGTAAAAAGAACAGGGCGGGTGGCAGACAGAGCCCCCCAAACAGCACATGGGAGGGATGAGGGTGACCAGGGAGACTTCTGACTGCCTGGGTTTGAATTCCAGCTTCCCTTCTGACCAGCCATGTGAACTTGGGCATTACCCCACCTCCACCCCCGTGCCTCAGTTTCTCCCTTGCAAGTGGAAATCATAGCATTGTTTAGGATTGTTCTGAGCACAAAATAAGTTCATTCTGGTGTTAATAAGTTAATAAATAAGTTCATCCACTTTAGAAGACACTGGTCATGCAACCTCTAAATGGGGGCTGTTATCTAACTCTCAGACACTGAAGGCCTACTAGGTACTGATTTGGCACTGGGTGAGTGGTCAGGGTGGGGTTCTCTGAGGAGGTGACCTTTTTTTTTTTTTAAAGATTTTTATTGGGGAATTGGGGGGATGGGAACAGCACTGGGGAATTGGGGGAAGGGGAACAGACAAGTTGCTGTCCTTTTGTTCTTCAGTCTAGTTGGGGAGGACGTTGCTTCACTGGCCCAAGTTGGCACCATCATTGCACTCTTCTCTGGCGA
Source organism: Hipposideros armiger (assembly GCF_001890085.2). Taxonomy (NCBI): domain Eukaryota; kingdom Metazoa; phylum Chordata; class Mammalia; order Chiroptera; family Hipposideridae; genus Hipposideros; species Hipposideros armiger. The sequence continues at coordinate 1,745,740 of NW_017731625.1, read as the reverse complement.
GGCAGATCAGTCACCGGCTTCTGGACAGCCGCTCACTGCAGCTGCTGGCCGCTCACACTGGCTGCTGGCCGCTCACACTGGCTGCTGGCTACATACGGTAGCCCATGGCAACCCACTGCCACAGGGGCTGCAGCCTATGCCGTCGCCAGCGACTCACGGGCAGCCCAGCTCCAGGTTGAGCTGTTGTTCAGCATCTTAGCTGTGGAGGGCACTGTCACTGGCCCTCATATGTGGGATCCGAACCGAGGCCTTCTGGCATCCCAAGCCAGTTCTTAACCATCGCGCCACTCGGCCGGCCCAGGAGGTGATCTTTGAATGGAGACTTGAGTGACATGAAGAAGCAAGGCTTGGGGAGCTGTGAAGGGCAGTGTTCCAAGCACCGCATGTGCAAAGGCTTTGAGGCAGGACCACAGCCGGCATAATTGAGGAGCCCCCAGGAGGCCAAGGTGGCTGGAGCAGAGTAAGTGAGGGGACAGTGGGGAGATGAGGTCAGGAAGGCCTAGGCAGCTGCAGAGAGGGATCTGGATTTGACTCTGGATGTACCAGGAAGGCATTGTCAAGTCTGAATCAGGGCCAGGATTGGCCTCTGACATCATGTTTGTTTTGTTTTGCAGAGATGAACAAGATGTGATTCCTGTCCCTAGGGAGAGGCTTCCTGGTGGAGGTGAGTCACCTGAACTTTGAGATGTTGGTAAAATAGGGTGGGCTTGGAGGAGGCAGGGATGACACGCCAGGTGTGGGAGGTGGCAGGAGCTAAGGTGGGGAGGCCAGAAGCCAGGCATATTGGGGACGGTCAGGGGAGCTCTGCTGTGATGTCAGGCTGGCCTGGTTCAAATCCCACCCCCACTGCTCACATGCTCACAAGCTGTGTGTCCTTGAGTTGGTGACTTAATCTCTCTGAAACTCCCTCTTGACATGGGAAAACCAGGTTGTCCAAAAGATGACCAAGAAACCAAAAACAATGACCTAGACTGGGCTTGGCATGGACAAAGTGCTCCATATACCTCCTCTATTGTAGTTAGCTTGAAAGTCACTTGAAGCCATTCCCTCCCTCCCTGGATGCCCATGTCCACCTCAGCTGGCTCTCCCTGCAGCACCCACAGGGCCCCTTCCAGAACCTGTCTCGCCACGTCTGTCCTCTGCTTACCCTCCAAAGACAAACATCACCGGAAACCCTCCCTATTGTTCTTAGAATGTACCAGGCACGTCCTCCCTCTAGCCCTTTCCTTTGCTGGTTCCCGGACTCCCTTGCCCACCCCATGTCATCTTGCCTCTGTCCCCCCTCTTTGTCAGGCTTCCCGGGCCACCTGCTGTATGTTTCACACACCTCCACCCCACACATTTCATACCCCCTGTTTTTCTTCTTAGCACTGAACACCATCAAACATATTACCTATTTTATTTATTTGCCAGAACTGTTATCTGTGCCCCTCACTGTGACATCAGCTCTGCCACGCAGGAGTTTTGGTCTATTTTGCTCAGCGCGGTGTTCCTGGTACACAAGTAGATACTCAATAAAGGTATGCTGGTTGAATGACTGAATGAGTCCCCAACATCACTCGGCTAACCCACCGGTTCAAAGAGCTCAAAGAACCACACATTTCTAGGCAATCAGAATGAGGAAATGAATCTGCTTAGTGGGTGCAAATTGATAGAGGGCAGACCCCAGCTTTCCATCAGATAATTTGTTTCTCTGGACATGTGGAGTTTAGCCACTTGTACGGCTTGAGGGCACAGTTTCTGTCAGACTGGTCTGGCTTCAGACACCAGCTGTACTCCCCAGGGCCATGCTCACTTCAGACCAGTTGACTGCACATTCAGGGGTCCCCACGACTACCCTGGAGTTCAAAGATTCACTAGGACAACTCAGAATGCAGGAAAGTGCTCGTTTTGCAATTATAGTGTATGAGTCTCCTGGGGCAGCCACAAACAAGCCCCACACATTGCAGGGCTGAAAACAATAGGAATTTGTTCTCTCCCAGCCCTGGAGGCCAGACATCCAGAATCAAGGTGTCAGTAGGGCTGGTTCCCTCTGAAAACTGAGGACCAAGCTGCTCCAGGCCCCTCTGGTGGCTGCTGGTGATGCTTGGTGTCCTGGGCTTGTAGATTCATCGCTCCTCTCCTTGCCTCCTCATCAGGGAACCTTCTCCCTATGTGTCTTTGTGTCGTCACATGGTGTTCTCTGTGTCCATATCTCCCTCTTCCTGTAAGGACACCAATCTCTGGACCAGGAACACCTTAACCCACATGATCTCAAGTAAACCAATTACATCTGCAAAGACCCTATTTCTAAACAAGGTCCCATTCACAGGTTTCCAGGACGGTGTCAATTGGGGAGGGGGGACATTATTCACTCCAACACAGACAGTGAAAAATTGGGGCTCCCAGGTAGGAGGGGGCCCAGACATACAGACAGGTCAGCCAGCAAGAGTACAGGAGGGGGCAAGTGGGGCTAACCACACCTCCCTCACCAATATTGAACCCATTGGCTTTGACCCAAAATACATCTCAGATCGATCCCTTCTCTTCATCCTTTGGCCCAATACCAGCAAGCCTGCCCCTAATTTTTGTGGGATCCAGAGCAAGAATTCAAGAGGGCCACAAACCTGTGGCTAAGTATTAAAAAACTATACACCATGGGCCGGCCGAGTGGCGCGATGGTTAAGAACTCGCTTGGGATGCCAGAGGGCCCCGGTTCGGATCCCACATATGAGGGCCAGTGACACTGCCCTCCACAGCTAAGATGCTGAACAACAGCTCAACCTGGAGCTGGGCTGCCATGAGTCGCCGGCGACGGCGTGGGCTGCAGTCCCTGTGGCAGTGGATTGCCATGGGCTACCGTGTGTGGCCAGCAGCCAGCGTGAGCGGCCAGCAGCCGCAGTGAGCGGCCGTCCAGAAGCTGGCGACTGATCTGCCTCGCCAGAGAAGAGTGCAATGATGGTGCCAACTTGGGCCAGTGAAGCAACGTCCTCCACAACTAGACCTGAAGAACAAAACGACAGCAACTTGTCTGTTCCCCTTTCCCCAATTCCCCAGCACTGTTCCCATCCCCCCAATTTCCCAATAAAAATCTTTTTAAAATAAATAAATAAATAAATAAAAAACTATACATCAAATAACAAATTGCTAAATAGAATACGAGATCTGAAAATTAAGTTCGCAAACTCATCTTAGAAAAATTGCTACATACTTCATTGCTGAATATCACTATGGTCACCTTCAAAGTACTCCCCTTGGGAAGCTGTGCACCAATGCCTTGTGCCTAGTCCACCCTTCAAAGCAATTTTGGGACTCTTTTTCTGGAATGGCCATCAGAGCTGTTGTCATATTACCCTTGATGTCCAGAATAGCATCAAAATGTCTTCTTTTCAATATTTCCTTTATTTTTGGGTAAAGAAAGAAGTCATTGGGGGCCAGATCATGTGAGTAGGGAGGGTGTTCCAATACAGTTATTTGTTTACTGGCTAAAAACTGCCTCACAGACAGTGCCGTGTGAACTGGTACATTGCCGTGATGCAAGAGCCATGAATTGTTGGCGAAAAGTTCAGGTCATCTAACTTTTTCACGCAGCCTTTTCAGCACTTCCAAACAGTAAACTTGGTTAACTGTTTGTCCGGGTGGTACAAATTCATAATAAATAATCTCTCTAGTATCAGAAAAGGTTAGCAACATCGTTGCAACAAGTTCATGAACTTAATTGTCAGACCTGGTATGTTTTCTCCTCCACCTGGACAAATGCTCCAGGGGATTAATGATAGCAGGACCACAAGAAGGTATGGCTTCACACTCACTAGGATGGTTACAGTCAGAAAGGCAGTGGCAAGTGTTGGGAGGATGTAGAGACACTGGAACCCTCACTGCTGGTGGGAATGTCAGATGGGGCTGCCACGGTGGAAAAGGTGTGGTGGTTCCTCCAAAGGTTAAATGTAGAATTTCCAGGTGACCCAGCAATTCTCTTCCTACCTACCCAAGAGAAATGAAAACCTACATCCATGCAAAAACTTACCATGAATGTTAATAGCAGCAATATTTATAATCTCTAAAAAGTGGAAACAACCCAAATGTCCATCAACTGAATAAACAAAGTGCGGTCCGTCTACACACTGGAGTGTCTCTCAGCTGAGAAAAGGAGGGAGGCACTGACACTCGCCACAACGTGGATGGACCTTGAACACACGGTGCTCAGCGAGAGAAGCCAGACACCCAAGGCCACACAGTGTGTATGTAATTCCATTTATGTGAAATGTCCAGAAGAGGCACATCCATAGACAGGACGTGGTTTAGTGGTTGTTGGGGGCTGGAGAGGGTCCTGGGGAGTGACTACTGAGGAGAGCTGGTGTCTTTTTGGGGTGATGAAAATGGTTTAAAATTGATGTGGTAATGGTTGCCTCTATATGTGAATATACTAAAAACCACTGAAATATACACTTCAAAGGGCAAACGATCTGGTATGTGAATTGTATCTCAATAAAATGGTTAGAAAAAACATAGCTGCAATCCATGGACATCCCTCCCATTGGCAGATCCAGTTTCCCCTCCCCTTCTAAGACCCAGACCTAGGCTGGGCTGGGTCTGTGACTGTGTGTCCAATGGGACATGAGGAAAGGGACACTCTGCCTGCTGTGGGCCTGAACTTCAAGAGGACTGGCACCTTCTGTCTGGCTCTAAGTGAGTCCTGAGATCCCATAGAAGTTTGTGCTGCAGGATTGGGCACAGGGAGAGACCCTGAAGCCGCACAGAAAGGGAGAGGGGCCAGCTGACCACAGAAGCAGCTCTCAGCCCCCAGCCCAGCCACAAGCTGCACACCACCCAGCAACCCCTGTCAACTCCACATGGGACTGAAGAACCAACCGCCCAGCTGAGCCCTGCCTGCATTCCTGACCCACAAGATTATGAGATGTAATAAAGTTTGGGAGTCCTGTGTTACACAGCAATAGACTGGAATTCAAATCTTCCACAGTTCCCAGCAAGTCTGGGTCACATTTTGAGTTCTCAGTTCTACCCTGGAAGGTGGCAGTGTGGGGAGAGGCAGCCCTAAGCATGTGGCCCACCACCTCTGGCCTCTGTTCTCTCACTCCCCAGAGATTGTCCAATAGCGTGAGGCTCCTCGCCTGCACACAGGTGTCATGTCAGCTCAAAATCCACACCTCCCACAAAACAGCTGCCATCTTGGTGGCCCAGGATGTGCACAAGTGGGCACAGCCTGCCTTTGGGAGAAGGCACCAGGGGCTCAGATCTACCCAGGTGTCCTGGGTGCTGCATGAGGTCTAGAAAAGGGAGGTGGTTCCAGCCCGAGCTGAGCAGCCGCTGAGCTACCAATAGGTAGCAGGATGGCTCAGCTAAAAAACAAAAACAAAAAATGAAAATAGAAAAGGGAGGTGGTGGAGGGGACAGGTCCAGAATGGGGGTCAGCCTAGGTCTGAGTGCAGCACCAACCTTAGCCTAAGCCACTATGGTCCCTCACACGGGTGCTTTCTCAGAATCCTCTTCACCTGTGCTAGCCAGGTAGCTGGCAGCCTTGGCTCTTAAAATGTGGCCAGTGTGACAGAGGAACCGAATTTTAAATAGATTTAATTTTAATTAAAATCTATAAACAGAAGCAGTGTATATTTCTTTTAAACACAACTTTGTTTCATTAAACTGTTGAAAATTTAGCATCCAAATTATATGCTGCAAGTATAAAATACACAGGTTTTGAAAACTTACTATGAGAAAAAAGAATGTAAAATACCTCATCAATAATTTATCGATGTTGATTACAATATTGGTTAGAATATTTGGGGCATAAAGGTTAAGCAAAACATAATAAAAATTAATGTCTTGGGGCTGGCCGAGTGGCTCAGTTGGTTAAGAGCTCGCTCAAGAGTTTGAGCTCTGAGCAACAGCGGTTCGAGTCCAGCCCAAGCTGAGCAGCCGCTGAGCTGCCAACAGGTAGCAGGATGGCTCAGCTAAGAAAAAAAATTAAAAAAAATTAATGTCTTTCATTTCTTTTTATTCTTTTTTTTTAATTGGGGAATTGGGGGAGGGGAACAGCACTGGGGAATCACGGGAAGGGGAACAGACAAGTTGCTGTCGTTTTGTTCTTCAGTCTAGTTGTGGAGGACGTTGCCTCACTGGCCCATGTTGGTATTATCATTGCGCTCTTCCTGGGCAAGGCAGATGGGTCGTCGGACTCCGGATGGCCGCTCGCGGTGGCTCTTGGTAGCTCACACCGGCTGCCAGCTGCTCACGTTGGTTGCCAGCCACACACAGTAGCTTATGGCAGCCCACTGCAGCAGGGGCTGCAGCCTACGCCGTCGCTGGCAATTCATGGCAGCCCAGCTCCAGGTCGAGCCGCTGTTCACCATCCCAGCTGCAGAGGGCAGTGTCACTGGCCCCCATGTGGGATCCGATCCAGGGCCCTGCTGCTCAGAGCTGGCATCCCAACCCAACTCCTAACCAGACGCCACTCGGCCGGCCCATCTTTTTATTCTTTTTAAAGTAGCAACCACAAATTTTAAAGTAACATGTAACTCACATTCTGTTTTTCTTTTTCTAGGGTATTTTTAAAAATTGAAATATGCTAGGTTGGCCGAGAGCCTCAGTTGGTTAAGAGCTCACTCAAAGAGTGCAAGCTCTGAGCAACAGTGGTTCGATGCCCGGCCCAAGCTGAGCTGCTGCTGAGCTGCCAACAGGTGGCAGGATGACTCAGCTAAAATTAAAAAATTTAAAAAAATTGAAATATACTTGACATATAACATTGTATAAATTTAAGGTGAAAAACGTGTGTTGGACTGATGCACTTAACATATTGCAACGTGACTGCTACTGTTCACTGGTTAGTGAACACCTCTATCAGGACACCTGATTATCATTTCTTTTTTGTGGTGGGATATTCTATTCCTATTGGGACCGTGCTGTTCTACACAGAGGGCTGAGTGGGGCTGTTTTTCTTTTTTTCATTCTTGAAACTCAAACTATATCCAACATACAAAGAGCATCTCCGTCTAGCTTAAAGAATAGACTTTCACAACCACCAGGCTTACAAAATAGAACGTGGCCACCACGTGGAGGCCCCACTGTGCACCTGCCCCCACGTGCCACCTGCCCTCCCCTACAGAGGGGAACAACTATGCAGACTTCCAGATTAACCATGCCTTTGCTTTCCTTTCAATTGTATCCTATTTGGGAGCACCCCTAAATAACATAGCTATCGATAGTTTGGCTAGGTTTTGAATGTTATAAAAAGGGCAGGGTCCTGTAGGTACGCTTCTACACTTTTCCTTTTTGCATGATCCTGTGTTGGGGAGGTCATCCTGTGGATGGGTGTTGCTGGGTTGCATTCCTTTTTACTGCTGTGTAATATTCCACAGTGTGAATGTACATCAAGGTATTGGTCTATATTTACCAGTGGATATTTGGGTTGTTTTCAGTTTTTGTTTCCCTACTACAACAAACAAAGACACTTTCAAAACCCAAATCAGGTCCTGTTATGTGCTAAGGAAATGAGACAGCCTCTACACAGCAGCCAGCAGGTACCTGAGGCTCTCAGCTCAACAGCCTGCAAGGATCCAAACCCTTCCACTAACTGCACGAGGGAGCTCGGAAGTGAATCTTTGATTGCAGTTTTGTGAAGCCAGGAGCCAGACCACCCCACTAAGCTGCTCCCAGATTCCTGACCCATGAAAACGGGTAAGAAATGTGAGTTGCTTTAAGCCACTATATTTTGAGGCTAGTTTTTATGCAGCAATAGATAACTAAATACACTAATGTTATATTACATATTTGTTTCCTTCTTTTTTAAATTATTATTTTTATAGTGAAATACATATTTTTTAGAATTAGTTTCAGCTGTACAACACAGTGCAATAGTTATATTTTTTTGTTTTAAGATTTTTATTGGGGAATTGGGGGAGGGGAACAATGCTGGGGAATCAGGGAAGGGAACAGACAAGTTGCTTTTTTGTTTTGTTTTGTTCTTCAGTCTAGTTTTGGAGGACGTTGCTTCACTGGCCCAAGTTGGCACCATCATTGCGCTCTTCCTGGGCGAGGCAGATCAGTTGCCGGCTTCTGGACGGCCACTCACGGAGGCGGCTGGCCGCTCACGTTGGCTGCTGGCTACACATGGTAGCCCATGGCAACCCACTGCAGCAGGGGCTGCAGCCTACGCCCGCTGGCGACTCAGGCAGCCCAGCTCCAGGTTGAGCTGTTGTTCAGCATCTTAGCTATAGTGGCTAAGTAGAGGGCAGTGTTACTGGCCCTCATATGTGGGATCTGAACCGGGGCCCTCTGGCGTCCCAAGCCAGCTCTTAACCAACGTGCCACTCGGCCGG
>NW_017731625.1:1724676-1737093 GCF_001890085.2 Hipposideros armiger | reverse complement strand
CCTGTGGCAATATGTAATTAACTATTTATGCTGTCTAATCCCTTCCCCTTCTCCCTCATCCCCACGCCCTCCCAACTAGCAACCATCAGTTGTTCCTCTATATCTCTGAGACCACTTCTGTTTACTTTGCTCGTTCATTCAGTTTTTTAGATTCCACATATAAGTGAAATCATATGGTATTTGTCTTTCTCCGACCGACTTATTTCACTTAACGTAATAGTCTCTAGGTCCATCCATATCGTCGCAAATGGTACCATTTCATTCTTCTTTATAGCGAAGTAATACTCCGTTGTATAAATGTACCACAGTTTCTTAATCCAGTCATCTACCGATGGGCATTTCGGTTGTTTCCAAGTCTTGGCTATTGTGAATAGCACTGCAATAAACATAGGGGTGCATATATTTTTTCGAATTAGAATCTTGGGTTTCTCTGGATAGATACCCAAGAGTGGAATTGCTGGGTCATACGGTAGTTCCATTTCCAGTTTTTTGAGATATCTCCATACTGATTTCCATAATAGCTGCACCAATCTGCAGTCCCACCAACAGTGCAGCAGGGTTCCCTTTTCTCCACAGCCTAGCCAGCACTTGTTTGTTGATTTATTGATGATAGCCATTCTGACCGGATTTGTTTCCTTCTTTAATATGTCTCCGCCCACTAGAAGTTCTCATTCATTGCCATGTCCACCATGCCTAGAACATTACTTTGTGCTGGCTGGTCCCTCCCGCTAAAAGGCTTTCTCCCCACATGTTCACTGGGCTCATCCCCAAGTCTCTCCAAGTCCTTGCTCAAATGTCACATTCTCTAAGACGCCCTCCCTATTTAAAAATGCAGTCCCCTACCCCACATGCTCCCAAGCCCTTTTACCCTGCTTTCTTTCTCCACACTTACCAACTTCTAACATACCTTATCATTTTCTTATTTGTTCCATTTGTTTCCTGTCTCCCTACTCTGGCAAAGAGCAGGGATCTTTGTTTTAGTCATAGAGGCAGTCCCACTGAGATGCTCAATCAATGTTTGATTTCATTATTCCATTCACCCACTTAACAAAAAGCTGTTCGCATAAGCGCCAGCACTCTACCTGCCTCCAAAATCAGTTGGGATTACAGGGTTCCATGCCCAGATTCCTGAATTCTGATCCTAGATTCTAGGTCTGGCCTCCAGGTTCTGGAATCTAGGTTCCAGAATCTTCCCCAGGCTCTGGGATGGGAGGAGGGCCCAGAACCAGGCTCTGGAATCCGGGAGTCCCCAGATCCGTGTGCCAGAATAAAGGATCCCAGATCCAGGCTTCTCAGCCCCCACCTTTCCCCTAATCCAGGCTATGGAATCCGAGATCCCTAGATCCAGGCTCCGGAATTCAGGATCCAGGCTCGCGATCCCGGCCGGAAGGCAGCAGCTGCCGTAGCGCAGATTTTTAAAAATGTGGCGCCCAAAACTCCCGCGCTGGGCAGGAGCGGCGGCGCGGAGTGTGGGGGTGGGAGATGGGGAAGGATGGGGGGCAGGGCTCGCGGGGCTGGACAGTCCCAGGGTCGCGGACTTCTCGCCCACCGTCCGCACCACCTAACCAAAAAGCAGACAGCAGTTGGCCATTAACTTTATAGCGCCCTGGGGTCAGAGGGTCCCAGGTTCGAATCCCGCCCCCGGCAAGCCCTTTCTGGGGTCTCGCTACAGGTCCCGTAAATCCGTGTGCCTCCGTTTCCCGCCCGGAAATGGGCTCGGAAACCCATTTCCCGGAGACTGCGCCATGTGTCGTGCTTAGGGAGCTCGCGGAGTGGACGCGCCAGCTTAGCCGGGTGCCCCAGACCTCCGGCTCCAGGAAAGGGGCGGGTTAGGCTGCAGTTGTCACCGCCCCGCCCGCTCAGCACCAAAGTTTGAAAATTGCCTATGCCTCTCAAACAGCGCGGGGAGCGGGAGCCCGGGCCCCACCCACGGGAAGCGCAGGGCTTTTTGGGACTTGGAGTCCAGTCCCGGGGGGGGGGTGTCTTGCAGAGGGCGGGGTGCTCTGAGCACCCTGAGGCCCCGCCCAGCGCTGAGAGACCAGGGAGGGGACTGGGGGCCAGACTCCATTTCACCGAGGGGAAAACTGAGACCCCGGCCCGACCGTGCATACTGGAGGGGAACTGCTATCCTGGCGGGGGTGAGGGGGAGTGGGTTGCGGAGCAGGGAGGGTGGGGACAGCAAAGGCGAAGACCCGGAGGCGGGTGTATATCCTAGTGCCAAGAGGGGCCAGGGCGGTGGGGAGCAGGCGGTGGGTGGGACCCTGCCTGGCCTTGAATGACAGGCGAGCGGGGATCAGGTCTGGTGGTCAGTTGGAGCTTTGATGGGGAGTGGGTTGAGCTATGTGGGGGGCGTAAGGAGGTAGGAAAACTGATCCCATGCCACCCCCAAACTTCAGTCATTTTACTCCCTTCCTGCCCTACCTCCTGTAATATCACTTAATCATGTTTTGATTTAAACACCCACGTTTTGCACGCTGTCTTAAATATTTTATATTCCTACCAGTAGGAGTGAAAGAAAACAGTATGAGGGCCACAAACACAAGGTAACTTTCAAAAAGACAGCATAGTCACAGTCTAGCCAGGGATACGTGCCGCCTGCGTTCTAGTGACCGGTCTTCTGCTTCTGGTTGGAGGCGAATGTTAGTGAGTGCATATAAGGTGTCAGGACTGGTGAGTACCTTGGTGGATTGGCTAGGGTTCCTGAACGAGGTTGTTAGAGCCAGTTCCCAAGGTGTGAAGTGTGGGGAGGGTTTCTTTGGACAGAAAGAATACCTGGGAAGTCCCAGGGCTACAGGAAGGAAGTAGTTCTCAACTGGGGGAAATTTGCCCCCCTCTCCCCAGGTGACATGGGGCAATGTCTAGAGACATTTTTTTGTCTGTACTGGAGGTGGGTAGTGCTACTGGAATCAAGTGTGGGGAGAGCAGGGATGCTACTCCACATCCTATAAGGAACAGGAAGAAACCCCACTGCAGAGAGGGATGGGGCCCAAATGTCCACGCTTTATCTATTGGCCTCTGGTGGACATTTTATATAGTATGTGGCCTTTGTGTGTGGCTTCTTTCACAGATCCTGTTTTTAAATTGAGGTATAATTGACATATGATATTAGTTTCAGGTATTTGAGGTAATGATTTGCAATTGGTATATATTGTGAAATGATCACCACAATGAGTCTAGTTAGTGGCCGCACATAGTTACAAATTCTTTTGTGATGAGAACTTTTAAGATCTACTGACTTAGCAACTTTCAAATATACAATAGAGTATTGTTAATTATAGTTGCCATGCTGTACATTGTATCCCCAGGACTTATTTATCTTATAAATGGAAGTTTGTACCTTTTGACCCCTTTCATCCATTTCCCAACCCGCACCCCCCGCATCTGTTCTTTGTTTCTATAAGCTCATTTTTTGTTGTTTTTTTAAGATTCCACATATAAGTGAAATCACTGAGCATGTTTTTAAGGGTCCTTCACCACACTTAATTTTAATGAGTCTTCAAAGAGATAGGTAGGTGATTCAGGTGGATAAACTGAGGCACTGGAAAGAAACCCAGTGTCACATCGTGGTCAAGCTTGGATTTTGAAGCTGGCGGTTTGGTTGTGGACCCCACGCCTTCCGCTAGCTGTTTAATGAATAGCTAATGACAGAGTGGGAAACAACGGGAGTTCCTCCCCCGCTTAACCCCCCTACCCCCACCCCCGCCACCTCCTCTGGGAAACTACAGCTCCCGGCGTGCCTCGCGCTGCGCCGGCCGGACTACAAGTCCTAGGCTGCCTCGCGGCGGCAGCAGCGAGCGGCGGGCGCCATCTTGGTCGGAGGCGCGGATTGAATGAGCCCGCTGATCCGCGGCCGCCGTCCCGAGCCGCGCGGGCCCCGAGCCGTCGGTGCCACCGCCGCCGCCATGGCCCCGCCGTTGCCCGGACGCGCGGGCGGGCTCGCCACGCCGCTGTCCCCCACGCGCCTGTCACGACTGCAGGAGAAGGAGGAGCTGCGCGAGCTCAATGACCGCTTGGCGCATTACATCGACCGCGTCCGCGCGCTCGAGCTCGAGAACGACCGGCTCCTGCTGAAGATCTCCGAGAGGGAGGAGGTGACCACGCGCGAGGTGGGCGCGGGCCCCGGACTCTGCGGGGGAGGTTCACTGACGGGTCCGCAAGGGTCTGGGGGGCCCTGAGTGAGGGGTGCACGCTGGGGCAGGCCCCGTCCACTGAGGACTCTCCAAGGGTGTTAGGGTATCCCCTGAACAGTGCTGTCTGCGGCATACCTGTACTTTAAGGGTCCCCAGGGGACCTGGGGACCCTGAGTGAGTGGTGCACGCCGGGGCATGCCCCGCCCACCGAAGGGTCCCCAGGGGATGTGAGGGGCTCTGAGTGAGGGGTGCACGCTGAGGCAGGCCCCACCCTCCAAGGAGTTCGAGGAAATCTAGGGGGGGGTGAGCTAGGCGAGGTCCCGCCCCCAAGGGAGTTGTGGGGAGTCTCCGGGGTTGCGTTTGGTTGTTTCTCCGGAGAGAAAATCGGGGGCGGTTCTCTGGTCTCCGAGAAGATTGGGAGGCTCAGGCCTTCTGAGGGGCCCTAAGGAAAGGCGGAGGGTCTCACGAAGGGGCTGTCCCTGGGAGAATCACGTGGTTTCAGTTCTCCGTGGAACTTTGCAGGCGTCCCTTGATGAGTCCTGGGGAGTTAGGGGGGCTGGGTTGGCGGTTGGGCAGTAGGAGACCTCCGTCTTCTATCCAGGCCTGGGGTAGGATAGGATAGGGTCGGAGGAGAGGGGGTCTGATGCCTCGGGGGGTCCCGAGGGAAATTTGGGAGGCCCTCAATTGGCCCCGGACCCCGTTGACTGTTGGACAGGAACCTGGTAGGCCCTGTCCATCTTCGCCTCCCCACCACCTGGGGATGTGAGGAGAGGAGGAGACACGAGGTTTTAGGGAAGGAACCATTTGGGGCCCAGTTTCACTGCAAACTGAGGCGAAGGGGCTGGGTCAGCCCCGCCCCTTAAGGGGTTGTGAGGTCCATGTGTCTGGGGGGTCCTGGGTGGGGCATGTACCGAGCTGGGGACTGTGGCTGCCAACCTAAACCCCTCCCCTCTTTTCTCCTTCCCTCTGGCCCCGCCCAACTCAAGGGCGGGTCCTCCAAAAAAGTAGGAAGTGCCCACCAGTGGTTCCTGGTGAGCCTGGTAGGAGGTCGGTGTGAAACCTGCACAGCTACTCAGAGCCTCGCCTTCCCCATTAGAGTGGGCCAAATCACGGACTTCTGGGAGAGGAGCAGATTGCGGGGGAGGGGGCACCACTTGCCCTCTGTGTGACCTTGGGCAAGTCACTTAACCATTCTGAGTCTGCTTTTTCTATAAAGTAGAAATAATAATACCCACCTTTTGGGCTTGTCTGTGGGGCCACAATGAGTTAGTATTTGTTTTGTAAAATAAAGGCAATAGAATACAGGACTGGTGTCCAGAGGAAGCACTGTTCTGGGCTCTGGTTTCTGTTGTCGCTGTTTAATAGTCACGGGGACAGGAAACGGCTCAGAAAGTGGGGCTTGGGTGTTGGGGAAGGAAAACGATCCAGTGATTGGGGATGGTGTTCTAGGTTGCTCGGGATTGAATTCAGACTTGGGTTCCAAACTCTGCCTTTAATCTGTGTGACCTTGGGCAGGTCACTCAGCCGTTTGGAGCTAGTTTTGTCAACTGTACAGGGACTAGAATTGTCCCACACTGAGCGTGACCACCTGCTTCAGCAGTGCGAGGGTCCTCAGGATGCCGGCCCAGTTCCTGCCTGCCGGGCTGGTCGGCGCGCCATGTTTGAGCTGGTTTCTTGTCTTTCTCCTGGCCTCAGTTTCCCCACCTCCAAATGGGGTGAGACTTGTGCTGACTTTTAGTAGCTCTGGGCCTGGTGGGTGGGGTGGAAGTGGCAAGGGGGGTGTGTGTGCTGGCCTCACTGGGTGGGCGTGGTCACATTCAGGGGCGGGCCTAGGGAACTTGCCCCGCCTTCTGCTTGTCTGGCCTTTGCTTACTTCTCTGTTGCTAAGGGTTGTTGGAATGCAGGCTAACACCTGGGAGCAAGGGTTGTGGTGGGGTAAACCTGCTGCACTGTGAGCCTCAAGGCTCAAGGTCTGTGGGGGGCTCTAGGCAGTGACAGGGCTAGGGAGGTTCAACCAGGTTGTTCTCCAGGAGCTCCCTGCTGCTTGAGGGGTGAGGTGATAAATGCTTGTCTTCACTGCTGAATGGAGGGGCCTGAATACCTACTGGAGGGAGGGGACCTGGAGCAGTGGGTGTGGGGTGGTCACAGAGGGCTGTCAGGAGGGAGTGACCTAGAAATGGCCTTCGGGTACAGTGGGGCCCAGGCAACACTTAGTGAAGTGACAGGATGAGGCCATTAGTGGTAAGCATCCTCAACTCAGTCTGGCCGGAAGTGGGCTGTGAGTGGGTGGGATGCATGGAGGGAGCTGGGAAGTTGGCTGCACTAGGACAGACGTGGACATGTCACACCAAGGAGCAGGTTACCTGGGCAGCAGCTTCCCACTGGGTGATCCTGCCCTCCAGAGGACATCTGTGGTTGTCACGACTGGGGGTGTTCCTGGCATCAAGTGGATGGGGCCAGGGATGGCCCCAAATGCCATTAGTGTCAGGGCTGAGAAGCCACTTAAGGAACGCTTTGAAGATGCCATTTAAAATATTAGAAGCAGGGGCCAGCCAAGTGGCTCAGTTGGTTAAGATTGCAAGCTCTGAGCAACAGAATCACCAGTTCGATTCCCACATGGGCCAATGAGCTGTGCCCGAGCTGAGCTGCCACTGAGCTGCCAACAGGTGGCAGGATGGCTCATCTGGTGAGAGCATGTGTTCCTAACAACAAGGTTGCCGGTTCGACTCCCTCATTGGATGGTGGGCTACGCCTACCCACACCCGCAACTAAGATTGAACACAGCACCTTGAACTTAGCAGCCGCGAGCTGCCAAAGGGACTTGGAGCTGAGCTAGCTGCGCCCTCCACAACTAAGATTGAAGGACAACAACTTGGCTGTTCCCCAATTCCCCCAATAAAATCCTTAAAAAAAAAAATATTAGAAGCATACCATATGTTTGTAATAAAACCCAAGCAATTCAGGCGCCTGAGGTAAAACTAAAACTTCGTGTTCCTTCCCAGCAGCCAGTGCTGCCTTGCCTGTTTGTCCCATCCACATATACTCTTTCCTTCACACTTGCTCACATGCAAACCCAGCCCATGTACATTCCAGGCCTTTCCCATTGGACATCAGTTGATACCTGTTGTCCGGGTGGGCAGTGCTGGGGTGAGTAGTCACTGCTGATGTCACTGGAGGAACTCTGGAAGCCGCGGGAGGTGGGTGGCGTGCTGGCCAGAGTTTTGTTTGAGAAAGATCTTGGATGCTGGGAGAGGGGAGGAAGGGAAAGTTCTCCAGGGAGCCTCCCCAACAGGGTGTTAAGTTCCTCCAGGCTTCAGTTTCTTTTCCCTTACCAGCACAGGTGTCCTGTTGCTGGTAGGGGTGGGGGTGTTCCCCAAATGAAACCAGGGAGGAGGGGCTGGGTTAGACTCCTGAAGCTTAGGGGAAGGAGCCAGCCTTTGGAGCCAAACCTGTGTCTGCCCATGGAAATCCATGTTTGGTTTTACTTGCAGAGCTGTGTTTCTCAATGGGGTGATTTTGTCCCCCGAGGGACACAGGCAACAAGGAAAAGACCACCTGGGGTTGTCTGTATCCACCCCCGTCCCAGGCCAGCATGTGCTCACACATTTGTTGGGATTCCTCAGTCTTGGTGCAAGCAGTAAAAGATAAAAGGCCCAAGCTGTCCGTCTCTCATGGTGGTGCCCCAGGCTTCTGCAGTGACCACAGTGATGGTCACAGGTGCCGGGAGCACCTGTTAGTGGTTTGAAAGCGATCAGCTGTCTGCTCGTCCTCTATACAAGAATTTTCTAAATCATCCCAGTGCCATAGATCAGGGTCAGCAGATGTTTTCTGAAAAAGACCAGAGTCATTTTCAGCTCTGTGGGCGGGAAGGTCTCAGTCACAACTACTTGACAGGGCCATTACAGTTGGCAAGCTGCCACAGATGGCATGTGGAGGAATGTACCGGTAAAGCTTTGTTTATACGTGCTGAAATGGGCAATCATGTAATTGCCTACATTACAAAAGAGCTCTTTTTATTTTCCTCATTTAAAAACATAAAAACCGGGGCCAGTCGAGTGGCGCATTGGTTAGGAGTTGGCTTGGGATGTCAGCTCTGAGCAGCAGAGTCCCAGTTTGGATCCCACATGAGGGCCAGTGACGCTGCGCCCTCTACAGCTAAGATGGTGAACAACAGCTCCACCTGGCGCTGGGATGCCGTGAGTCGCCGGTGACGGCGTAGGCTGCAGTGGGGCTGGCCAACAGCGGGCATGAGCTTTCTGTGAGCAGCCATCCAATGGCCAACGACCGAGTGCCTCAGCCGGGAAGAGCACAATGATAATACCAACATGCGCCAGTGAAGCAACGTCCTCCACAACTAGACGGAAGAACAAAAGGACGGCAACTTGTCTGTTCCCCTTCCCTGATTCCCCAATGCTGTTCCCCTCCCCCAATTCCCCAATAAAATCTTTAAAAAAAAAATAAAATAAGTTTATTGTTTAAAAAATAAATAAAAATGTAAAAACCATCCTGGGCTTGCAGGCTGGACAAAAAAAGGCAGTGGGCTGGAGTTTCTGCCCATGGGTGTGAGTTTGCAGGCCTGGTTATAGATAACTGCCTTATTAACACACACCAGAAACACCCCGAGAACATAAGTGCTTTAAACAGGACACCGAAATGGGCCAGGGTCCTGGAGCAGGGCCAGGAAAGGGGGCACTTGCCTCAGGCACATAATCTAATGGGAGGGCCAAAATCTCAGTCATGGAGATGAATGATATGTATTTTTAATTACTTTACCGTATTTCTAGGCTGGTTTTAGATTTACAGAAAAATGGCAAAGGTGGTACAGAGTTCCAGTTTCCGTTTTACATCTTTAGTTAGTGTTTCTCAGGACTAACTTACCAGTATTGCTACATCTTCCTTAACCAACACCCATATTTTGTTCACATTTCCTTAGTTTTCCCCTGAGGTCCCAGAACCCCATCCAGGATCCCACGTGACAGGTGTCACATCGCTTTGGGCCCCTCCAGGCCATGACAGTTTCTGACACATTCTTCATTTTTCATGTCCTGGGTGGTCATGAGGACAGCAGGTCAGGAGTTTGGTAGATGGCCCTCTATTGGGGTCATCTGGTGTTCTAATGGTTAGGCTGAGATGATGGGATGAGTAATGTTTTAGTGAAATATTTTTAAAAATTGAAACGAATGGGGCCGGCCAAGTGGCGTGTTGGTTAAGAGTTGGCTAGGGAGCGCCAGCTCTGAGCAGCAGGGCCCCAATTCAGATCCCACATGAGGGCCAGTGACATTGCGCCCTCTACAGCTAAGATGGTGAACAACAGCTCGACCTGGAGCTGGGCTGCCATGAGCTGCTGTGAGTGGCTGGCGGCCAGCATGAGCGGCCAGCAGCTGGCATGAGTTGCCGTGAGCAGCCGTCCAGGGCCCAGCGACCGATCTGCTTCACCCGGGAAGAGCGCAATGATAATACCAACATGGGCCAGTGAAGCAACTCCTCTACAACTAGACTGAAGAACAAAAGGACAGCAACTTGTCTGTTCCCTTTCCCCCGATTCCCCAATAAAATCTTTAAAAAAAAAAAATTGAAATGAGTGAACTAAAGATCAAAACCTAAAGTCCAGTATCAGAATTGCTGGTTTCCCTTTTGCCCTGTGCTCCGACCCTGCTCAGTACTGACTAGTTTCCTGTTGTGTTGGTCCAGCCCAAGATCCTCCTGTCCAGGGAAGGGAGAGTGTGAGAGAAAGGACCCTAGTAGGCATGCCATCTGGGGGGGGGGGCAGGAGACCTTGTCTGTGCAGACCCTCCCTGGGGCTCAGGAGAGTCCTGGAAGGTGAAATGAAAGGAGACAGGGCAAAGACAGGCATGTGAACCCAGGTGCAGCTATCTTTAGAGAATGGAGCCAGCGGCTTTTTGTGAATTCAGAGTTTATTCCAGAAGGCAGTTCCCAGAGGACAGAAATGGAGGGGGCGGCCCAAGGTGACCACCTTCATGGAAGGGAGGGCCCTTGCTCTGTGGGGAGTGGGGAAGGGGGTAAGGGCTGTGGGAGGCAGCCAGGGTACAGGAGGGAGAAGCTTGCTTTGTCTCTGCTCCTACCTCTCTTGTCCTTCTCTTGGAATTGCCCCCAGCAGACCTGCTCTGTCTGTATCTTCACAGGTCAGGCGAGGGCAGTTTATTCTGTGCCTCCATTTTCCCATCTGTGAAATGGGGCCAGGAGCCCATATTTGACCTTTCCTGTGGGATGACAGGTCTGGGAGTTGCTGGAGTGAGGCACGACATCCAAGCCTTGGCTGGTGGGGGGGCGGGGGTAGGAGTGTCAGACTGGCTGTTAAGTCCCACTTTGTTCGGATATGCCCAGGACATCCTGGTTTTCACCCTGGAAAGTTCCACATTCGGAAAATCCCTCAGTCCTAGGCAAACCAGGATAGTTGGTCACCCTACTGGGTGATGAGTCCTTGGCAGGTCCCCTAAGCCCCTCTGCTCGGGCCTTTCCTGTGAAAGGGACGGCAGTGACCCTCTCAGGATCTAAGCTGACCCTGCACAGACACACTGGCATCCTGTAGCTTTGTGGCACATGGTGCAGCTATCCGAGCCAGCCGCCCTGAGAATGGGTCTGCTTGCCCTTCCGCCTTCTTTTTCAGCACCAGATCAAGTCTTCAGCTTTACTGAGATATAACTCCCATCTCATAAGCTCACCCAATTAAATTCTGCAGTTCAGTGGTTTACAGGACATTCACAGAGTTGTGCAACCACCACCTCTATCTAATTCCAGAACATTCCATCACCCCAAAAGGAAGCCCCATGCCTATTAGTAGTTATCCCCCATCCTCCTCCCCAGCCCCTGACAACCACTAGCCCACGTCCTGTCTGTGGGTGTGCCTGTTTGGACATTTCACTTAAGTGGAGTCACACACTGTGTGGCCTTGTGTGTCTGGCTTCCTCTCACTGAGCACCGTGTGTTCAAGGTCCACCCACGTTGTGGCGAGTGTCAGCGCCTCCCTCCTTTTCATGGCCGAGTAATATTTCAGTGTGTGGATGTGCCATCAGCTGATGCACACTGGGCTGTGAACACATGTATGCAGGTTTTGTGTAGATGTGTGCGTTATTTCTCCTGGGTGGACACCTAGCAGTGGAATTGCTGGATTATGTGGTTACTGTTTAACCACCTGATGGACCGCCACTTTTCCACAGTGGCTGTACCAGCCACGCCTGCAGGTTCTCATTTCTCCACATCCTTGCTAACACTTGTTAGCGTCTGTCTTTTTTACTCTAGCTGTCCCCATGGGGTGTCTCACTGTCCTGGTTTGGTTCCAGGTTTTGTGAACACATGTGTGTGGCCCTGTGCCCTTTGATATGGGGGTGGGGGGGCAAGAAGGCCAAAGGGAAATATAAGTGTGCACCCAGCTGGTGGGTGTGACCTGATGGGACAAGTGACTTGGGCAGGCTGGGGTTGCCCAGGGCTGGTGGGACTGAGCTGGTTGGGAGGCTTCTGTGGTTAATAGGTGTGTGTCCTGCAACAAGCCAGCCTGGACACACGCTGTCAGGGTTGCGGGGGGGGTTCCTTCACCTAGACCAGCGGTTCTCAACCTTCCTAATGCCGTGACCCCTTAATACAGTTCCTCATGTTGTGGTGACCCCCAAATAAAATTATTTTCATTGCTACTCTATAACTAATTTTGCTACTGTTATGAATCGTAATGTAAATATCTTTTTGTTTTCCAATGGTCTTAGGCGACCCCTGTGAAAGGGTCGTTCTACCCCCAAAAGGGTCGCGACCCACAGGTTGAGAACCGCTGACCTCGACCCTGCTGTCTTCCCAGGTGAGTGGCATCAAGACATTGTACGAGTCAGAGCTGGCTGACACCCGCAGACTGCTGGATGAGACAGCCCGAGAGCGCGCCCAGCTACAGATCGAAATAGGGAAACTGAAGGCTGCAGTGGAAGAGGCCAACAAAAGGTATGGGGTGCAGCTGGCCTAATGTTGCCCCAATTCCAGGGCTGTGGTGTGTACAGGGTGGGTTGGGTGCTGGGAACAGGGGCTTATCACCACCACCTTATCCTCCCCCTCCCCCATGGCAGGGACTGCTCTGGGTTTTTTTGTTTGTTTGTTTTTTGTTTTTTAAAGATTTTTATTGGGGAATTGGGGGGATGGGAACAGCGGTGGGGAATTGGGGGAAGGGGAACAGACAAGTTGCTGTCCTTTTGTTCTTCAGTCTAGTTGGAGAGGACGTTGCTTCACTGGCCCAAGTTGGCACCATCATTGCGCTCTTCCCGGGTGAGGCAGGTCAGTCGCCGGCTTC
>NW_017731625.1:1708659-1724466 GCF_001890085.2 Hipposideros armiger | reverse complement strand
TATGTGGGATCCGAACCGGGGCCCTCTGGCATCCCAAGCCAGTTCTTAACCATTGCACCACTCGGCCGGCCCCGCTCTGGGTTTTAATGGGCCCCCACTCAGGCAGACCATGCGTTTGGGTTCTTGGAGGCCGGGGCTACTCTAGCTGCTGGGTGGGTAGGGGCAGCCTCTGGCGTGACCCTCTAGCTACTCCCGACCACCTTCCCTCCCCCCCCCAAACATAATTTGGCCCAAGGAGAGTTTTGAATCCAAGCCGCTCTCCTGGAATTGAGAGCCCAGTCTCCTCAAGGACCAGCCACCTCCCTGCTCTGCCCTGGATTTGGGAGCCACTGGTTGCCGACCCTTGCTCTGTCTGTCCTCTGTGCCTTCTCTCAGGGTCCCCACCCTGGAAAACAGACCAAGGCAGGAACAGGCGACCTTCAGGCTGGAGGCTTTTATTTGCAAAGCATGTTTTTTTGCCTGCTTATGAGTAAAGGGCTCTGGAAATTTGGAGAGCAAGGTGGTGCTGAAGGTGATAGTAGCAGAAGTAATAAAGTAATTTAAACACATCAAGTATTTAAAGTAATAAAGGTGTGATCCTTTTCATCCTCACAGTGACCCCAGCAGGCCCAGATTGTCATCTCCATTTACAGAGGGGGAAACTGAGGCATAGAGTTGGGGACTGGTTACTTAGCTTGGCCATGACCGAGGCCTGGACCCTAATTTCTGAGACCCTCTCTTAGTCCCAGCAGCCAACAGCCATCTTCACATTTGCAGCATTTTCTTCTTTTTATCTTTTTTTTTTAATAGGCTTTTTAATTAATAGGATTTGTGTGTGTGCACACAAGCTTTTGAGCAGATTTAGGTTTACAGGAAAATGAGTGGAAAGTTTAGTTTCCGAAATCCTCCCTGGTTAATGAGTGAGCTATATTGTTATGTTGGATGAGCCTGTATTAATACACTGTTATTAAGTGAAGTTCAGAGTTGACATTCTGCCCCTGCTACTCATGGAAGAAGTTGTGTGTTTTTTTTCATCAGTCATAGATGCTCACTGTTGAGAAAGCAGGAAAGACAAGATAATTTAAAGAGAAAAATAAAGGTCTCCGTGAGCTGCCAGCCCCACCCCAACAGATCACCAGCAGACCTGGTGCATTTCTTTTCCACCTTTTAAATTTAAACTAAAGGTAGATACGGTTAATGACGATGATGCTCTTTTGGCGAAGCGAGACTCTCAGGCATCTCCCTGACACATCGATGTCCTCCGTGAATCGATGTCTCAGCTGCTGCCATGTTCCAGCATCTGGGGGTGTGTCACTAGTGGCTTTTGTGGCTTGGTTAGGCTGGTCCCACTGTTCTGTGACATCTTCTTTGGGTGGCAACTGTGCCATCAGAACAGTCATTTCCCTTGGCCTGTAAGTGAGACTTGCCTCATTCTGGGCATGGTGGGGACTGCACATTTAAAACAGGATGACAACAAAGAGTGTCGAATGCAGTGGGAAGGGAGGGACTGTAAACATCTGGGCTGGTGACTTAATTGTTAAGGCCCTCGCTCTAGAAAGGAGGTTTCCTGGACTCACTGGGCCTGGGGGGCACCCATTCCAGTCTCCCACCTTGAGCAATTTACAGATCTGCAGGTGCTTCTCTTGGAGGCCTGACTTCCTGTTTCCGCTCTGTGAGCCGTTCCAGGGCTGGAAGTGGGTGGGCTGTCACCCCAAATGTGGTGAATTTCCCAATAGGTCACATCCAGTGCTTTTTTTTTTTTAAAGATTTTTATTGGGGAATTGGGGGATGGAGAACAGACAAGTTGCTGTCCTTTTGTTCTTTAGTCTAGTTGTGAAGAACGTTGCTTCACTGGCTCAAGTTGGCACCATCATTGTGCTCTTCCCGGGTGAGGCAGATCAGTCGCCGGCTTCTGGACGGCTGCTCACTGCGGCTGCTGGCCGCTTACGCTGGCTGCCGGCTACACACGGTAGCCCATGGCAACCCACTGCAGCAAGGGTCACCGTCGCCGGTGACTCTGGGCAGCCCAGCTCCAGGTTGAGCTGTTGTTCAGCATCTTAGCTGTAGAGGGCAGTGTCACTGGCCCTCATATATGGGATCCGAACTGGGGCCCTCTGGCGTCCCAAGCCAGTTCTTAACCATCGCGCCACTCGGCCGGCCCCCAGTGCTTTTCTTTTCCTGACAAATTTATCACCAAATCCCCATGATGACAGAATCTCAGGTAGCGGCGTAGAAGACCCGACAAATTAAGAAACAGGTGCGTAAGCCAGTGAACGCTGTCAGTGCCCCTGCTTTCTGGATCATTCCATGTAGTTCTGCAGAACTTAAAATTAGATCAAGTTGTTTAGAAGTTTTCTGC
This sequence comes from Hipposideros armiger, assembly GCF_001890085.2. Taxonomy (NCBI): domain Eukaryota; kingdom Metazoa; phylum Chordata; class Mammalia; order Chiroptera; family Hipposideridae; genus Hipposideros; species Hipposideros armiger. The sequence goes on along the minus strand of NW_017731625.1, from coordinate 1,722,128 downwards.
ATATCCTGATCCTTCTGCTCTGTCATCCTGGCCTTGTTGGTGATCTTGAACCTGCCAGGCACAGCTCACCCCAGGGCCTTTGCACTTCTGGACAGACTGGGCCTGGCTCATTCCCAGGGTCCCCTCCTGCTAGGTCTGTGCCACTTAAAGGTGCAGCCGCCACTTGGCACATGCCTGATCCCCATCCACCGCTTCATCTGTCCTTACAGCAAATTAGCAGGCAGCATATTCACTGTCATCTCTGCCTGGTGAGGGCAGGGCTGTTTCCAGATGTATCTCTGGCATGAGGATGACATTGTCCAGGCTGAAATCACTGGTCTTGATGCCACCCCACCTCACACAAGCTGATGCAGTTCAGTGTCCCCATTGGTTCTCACCCAGAGTGACTGCCCCTAGGGGACATTGGGCGATGTCTGGAGACATTTGTAGTCCTCATGACAGTATGCTCCTGACATCAGTGGGTGGGGCCAGGGATGCTGCTCAACCTCCACAGTGCCCAAAACACCTCCACAGAGAGCAACCCGGCCCCAGTGTCAGTAGTGCCGAGGGGGAGCCCTGGGTATCCCCACAATTGCTGGGTGTGGTCCAGTCAGTTCCTTGGGGGGCGATGTGGTTGAGCTTCTAACCCCAAGAAGATTTAGAATTATATTCAGAAATGTCTAAGAGCCCAAAGTTTACACTATTAAGAGTTATGTATTAAAGAATTTATTTGGCATCTTAAATATTTGGTATTAGACATAACTGTCTATTAGACTACCAAGAGAGCCTGCTTAAAATAGCTTAAGTTTCCAAAGGAAGTCAGCTTTTCAGAGACCAGGGTTTTAGTTTATAACTTTAGTAAATTAAACATTAATTTAAAAAAAATCAGTTCTCCCCTAAATGATCCTTTCTGTGTCCAAAAATCTGAGAAAAGGACACAAAAACCCATGCCTTGAGGGTTTTTTGAGTGCTTGTATTTGTCAGTTAACAGAGTCCTGATGGTGTGGGGCAGGTTTGAAGAAGGGTCACCTTTTGTGCTGATAGGCGAGTCTCCCTTACCTGAGAGCTAAGGTGGGTCAGGCCCCGAGAGCAAAAGGGCCCACCACTCAGAGGCAGGAGTGAACTTGTCCTTGGCCCTTCCTGGCGCACAGCTGCTTACCCCCTCCTGGCTAACAGCTGCTCTTGACTTTTAGCTCCAAGAAGAGGGAGGGCGAGCTCACAGTGGCCCAGGGCCGCGTGAAGGACCTGGAGTCCCTGTTCCACCGGAGTGAGGCTGAGCTGGCTGCTGCCCTCAGTGACAAGCACAGCCTCGAGAATGACATGGCTGAGCTTCGGACCCAGCTGGCCAAGGTAGGCCCTGGGCAGCCCCCACTCTGGAGACGTGAGACCTTGAGCTGGTGGGCATGTGCGGGTGCCGTAGACCAAGGTAGCTGAGGGACATCGTGTAGGTGTGAGCGGCCTGAGGCTCAGATGCCGGCAGCCTGCAAACCCCTAACCCAGTTGACAACCCATGTCAGAGATAGTGTATTTAAGGATGAGGAGCCACAAACATGGTGAAACAGAGAATCACCTCAGCTTGTTGTCCTGCGTCTCCTAGGCAGAGGATGGTCACTCAGTGGCTAAAAAGCAGCTGGAGAAGGAGACGCTGATGCGCGTGGACCTGGAGAACCGCTGTCAGAGCCTGCAGGAGGAGCTGGACTTCCGCAAGAGTGTCTTCGAGGAGGTGGGTCTTGGTGTGCTGTGGGCATGTGCCTGTCCACTCTTCCCAGCACCACTCATGAAGAGCCTGTCTTTATTTACCCTGTTGTATGTCCTCACCTCCTTCGTCAAAGATTAATTGACCATATAAGCATGGGTTTATCTCTGGGCTCTATTCTGTTCCATTGATCTGTGTGTTTTCATGCCAGCATCGTACTGCTGATGACTGTAGCTTGTAGTGTAATTTGTTATCAGGGTGTGTGATACCTCTCGCTTTGTTCTCAAAATTTCTTTGGCTATGTGGGGTCTTTTGCGGTTCCATATAAATTTTAGGATTAGTGGTTCTGGTTCCGTGTGTGTGTGTGCATGTGCACCCACGGTGGTTCATGCCAGAAGAGTTTAGGAAGTCAAGCCCTTTGTGATGGCCTCTCTCTGGCCAGTATCTAAGTCTTGTAAGTGGCCTTCAGGTGTTTCCACCCATTTCTGTGTCACACATGGACCCTGAGCATGGTTGAACCAGTTGGATGTGCAGAAAGTAGTAAATAGACCTCAATATTCAAACCAACCAAGGGAACGAATATTCAAGTGGTCTTTTTTTTTTTTAATCTAGGTGATAAAACCACATCTAAAAACGAGTGTGCTAGAATTACCAATTTATGAATAATATATAGAGCAGTGCTAATCTGTTACTTATATTAACCCCTTATCAGATATATGATTTGCAATTTATTTTTCAATTCCCCCACCCTTTCCCCTTGGGCATCTATCAGCTTGTTCTCTGTACCTAAGGTCTGTTTCTGTTTTATTTATTCATTTGCTTTGTTTTTAGATTCTGCAGCATATAAGTTGAGATTATATGGTATTTGTCTTTCTCTGTCTGACTTATTTCACTCATCACAATACCCTCTAGGTCCATCTATGTTGTCGCAAATGGCAAGATTTCATTCTTTTTTTATGGCCAAGTATTATTCTATTGTATATATACCACATCTTCTTTATCCACTGATGGACATTTAGGTTGCTTCCATATCTTGGCTATTGTAAATAGACCTGCAGTGAACATAGGGGTGCATGTCTTTTTGAATCAGTGCTTTCATTTTCTTCAGATAAATACCCAGAAGTGGGATGGCTGGGTCATAATGTAGTTGTATTTTTACTTTTTTGAGGAACCTCCATATTGTTTTCCTGGATGCACCAATTTACATTTCCATCAACGGTGCATGAGGGTTCCCTTTTCTCCACATTCTCACCAACACTTGTTACTTATTGATAATAGCCATTCTAGCAGGTGTGAGGTGGTACCTCATTGTGGTTTTCAGTTTTATTTCCCTGAGAGCTACTGGTGTTGAGCATCTTTTCATGTATCTGTTGGCCATCTGGGTATCTTCCTAAGAAAATCATCTGTTCAGGTCCTCTGCCCAATTTTTAATTGGATTATTTTGTTGTTGAGTTGTGAGTTCTTTCTATAGTTTGGCTATTAGCCTCTTATCAGAAATGTTTGCAAATGTCTTCTCCCATTCAGCTCGTGGCCTTTAGTTTTGTTGATCATTTCTTTGGCTGTTCAGAAGCTTTTTAGTTTGACTAGTCCCGTTCATTTATTTTTTTTCTTTTGCTTTTGGAGTTAAGTTCACAAAAACCCATCTGAGACCAAGGCCTGTAAATTTAATGCCTATATTTTCTTTTTTTATTGTTTCAGGTCTTACACTTAAATCTTTAATCCACTTTGAGTTAATTTTTGTGTATGGCGTCAGATGGCAGTCTAGTTTCACTCTTTTACATGTGACTGTCCAGTTTTCCCAGCACCACTTATTGAAGAGACTGTCCTTTCTCCATTGAATGTTTTGAGCTCTTTTGTTGAAAATTAGTTGCCCATATTGAGTGGGTTTATTGCTGGGCTCTTGATTCTGTCCCCTTGGTCTGTGTGTTTTTCTGCTAGTACCATATTGTGGCTTTGTAGTATAGTTTGAAGTCAGGGAGTGTGGTACCCTTGGTTATTCAGGGTACCAGATGGCTTGTTTCTCTGCCTGCGGATTTGAGGCCATGAACTCCGGTTTAGATGCTGTTTTGCCCTTAGCAATTCAATTCAGCAGGTTAAGTAGACTTCTTATTTCTCCTTTCCAGCAGGTGGTGCTATAGCGCAAATTTGTGTTCTCACCTGCATCCGGCCACCTCCCGGATTTGGGGTGGTGGTGTCCCCTTGGTTATGGAACGTGCCCAGTACTCCCGAGGTGGTAGGCGTCCCCTCTGTATCCAGGTCACCTCGGTCTCAGGGCCTCACCCCTGTGGTGAGAAGTGGCTGGCGGTTGGTGGAGCTCCCTGCGCCTCCTCCTTGAAACCAGTGGCTGCCAGTGCGCTGTGCTGTCCGAAGCGGTTTGCGAGTCCACTCTTTGCCGTGGGGCTGGTAACGGCAGCCTCTAGTCTAGGCTGCCACTCCGCTGTGCTGCGTCACCACTTAGGCCGGAATGTGGCTTGTGCCCCTCCAACCCCTGGTTACTGTGTAAGGGCTGCAGCCCCAATCCTGCACCTGCTACCAAATGCGTCAGTGGGCCGGAAGTACCGGACCGCGTCTGCGCCCCGTCTGTCCTTCTTCGATCAGCTTCCGCTGCTCTTTCCATTCAACCAGCTTCACATGTCCCCATGCTCGAATCTCAGACGTGTTTGTGTGCTGAGCAGGGTCCTTTGTTGAGTTGCAGTTGTCAGACTTGTAACTTTAAGGGGGGAGAGGGAGGGGTTTTCTCACTCCACCCTGAGGCTGATATCACTTTTCTGTCTTTATTTATTTTTTTTAAGTTTTATTGGAATGATGAAATGCCCATTTGTTTACATATTGGCTTGCCGTTTTTTTTTTAAAGATTTTTATTGGGGAATTGGGAAAGGATCAGCTCCAAATCAAGTTGTTGTCCTTCGATCTTAGCTGTGGAGGGCGCAGCTAGCTCAGCTCCAAGTCCAGTCGCCATCCTGCTGCCTGTCGGCAGCTCAGGGCAGCTCAGCTCAAGGTGCTGTGTTCAATCAGTTGCGGGTGGCCATAGCCCACCATTCCATGCGGGAGTGAACCGGCCACCTTGTTGTTAGGAACACATGATCTAACCAGCTGAGCCATCCTGCCACCTGTTGGCAGCTCAGCACAGGTGCAGCTCACTGGCCCATGTGGGAATCAAACCAGCGACCCTGTTGCTCAGAGCTCGCGCTCTTAACCAACTGAGCCACTCAGCCAGCCCACTTTTCTGTCTCTTAACATGGACACTTATCACTAAGTTTAGGGCCTACCTGGATAATCCAGAATGCTCTCATCTTGGGACCAATAACTCAACCACATCTGCAAAGTTTCCTTTTCCAAATAAGGTCCCACTCAGGTTCTGGGGATTAGGACACAGACATACCTTTTTGAAGCCACCATTCAGCCTGTTCCACTCCCTCCCTATCAAAGAGCGAGGTGGGGACCATGCGCTCCCCTCCCCCAACCTCCTAATCCTTGGGCCTCCACCCCTTAGCTTGGCCAGGCCGCTGGGAGGGACTGAGATCCCACAGGTAGAGTTGTGGTCCTGTGCCCTCTGGGAGGGGGCTGGTAGGAGGGCCCTCCCACCTCATCACCACACAGCCCACTGTGCTGTCATGGCCCAGAATGGAACCCTGGGGCTGGACTGGTTTATGTGGTCATTGCCCAGAAGAGCTGCTGTAAGGAGGATGGCCATGCAGCTGAAGAGTGGTCTGTGGCTCCAGCCAGGCCCCATGATAGCCAGGGTCTCCAGGGGAGCTGGGGAGGAGGCCGGAAGGGCAGCTGAGGAGGGGCCGGTGAAAGCACCCTCATGTGTCAGAGGACCCATGAAGAGACCCGCATGGGGAGGCAGGAGGGCACCCAGGAAGGACTCCTGGAGGGGTTCCCCAGGGTGGGCTGTGATGAGCTGGAGGAAGGCCATGAAGAGAGCCTGGACAGGCATGGTGAAGGTTGGTGTGCTGTCGTGACTCATGCAGGGTCATCAGTTCTCTGAGCATGATTGGCTTCCTTGAGGAGCATTCCTATTGTTCTTACAAACCAACAACACAGTAACAGTGACTGATTTCTGAGGTGGCATGAGCGTAAGAGTGGAGCCTTGTCCCCTGGAGCCCCCAGCCTGCCATGTGTCTGGGTGGCTGCACTCGTGGGATGTGTGATTTGGATGTCCATCAGCTGGTTTATTCAGCTGTCACTGTCTCATCCCACAGCTGTGCTGACAGCCAGGTCTCTGTCTCAGTCCCCTGGGCACCTGGGATGGGCTCAGTCAGGAATTCTTTTTTTTGTTGTTGTTAAAGATTTTATTGGGGAATTGGGGGAGGGGAACAGCGTTGGGGAATCGGGGAAGGGGAACACACAAATTGCTGTCCTTTTGTTCTTCAGTCTAGTTATGGAGGACGTCACTTCACTGGCCCATGTTGGTATTGCACTCTTCCCGGCTGAGGCAGATCGGTCGCCGGCCTCTGGACGGCCGCTCATGGCAGCTCTTGGCGACTCTTGGCAGCTCACAACAGCTGCTGGCCGCTTACGCTGGCTGCCGGCCACACACGGTAGCTTATGGCAGCCCACTGCAGCAGGGGCTGCAGCCTACGCCATTGCTGGAGACTCAATGGTAGCCCAGCTCCAGGTCGAGCTGTTGTTCACCACCTTAGCTATAGAGGGTGCAGCGTCACTGGCCCTCATGTGGGATCCGAACCGGGGCCCTACTACTCAGAGCTGGCGTCCCAAGCCAGCTCTTAACCAATGCGCCATTCTGGCCCCAGGAATTCTTTTCTTAAATAGCAGCTTTATTAAAACATTCCAATACCTTAAAAGCTTTCAAAGTGTAACATTTAAAGTGGTTTTTAGTACATTCACAGAGTTGAGCAACCATCACCTCTAAATTCCAGAACATTCAATCACCCAAAATAAGCCCAGTCCCTATTAGCAGTCACCCCCTATTTCCTGTCTGTGGATGTGTGTGTTTGGACATTTCACATAAGTGGAATCACACACTGTGTGGCCTTGTGTGTCTGGCTTCTCTCATTGAGCACCGTGTGTTCAAGGTCCATCCACATAATGGCGAGTGTCAGTGCCTCCCTCCTTTTCATGGGTGTGTGGATGGGACATGCTGTGTGTGTCTGTCACCCGCTGACAGACACTTGGGCTGTGTTCTCTCTGGTGACTGTGAAATGTGAACAAGTAACCAGGGCGACTCCCCAGAGGTTCACTGTTGGCACAGTTTAGAGCCCTCGTTTGAAACTGGCACTTGGGTTGAGGATACTGGTGACCAGGACGGGGTCACCGTGCTCTGTCCCCAGGAGGTGCGGGAGACACGGCGGCGGCACGAGCGGCGCCTGGTGGAGGTGGACAGCAGCCGACAGCAGGAGTACGACTTCAAGATGGCTCAGGCGCTGGAGGAGTTGCGCAGCCAGCACGACGAGCAAGTGCGTCTGTACCGCCTGGAGCTGGAACAGACCTACCAGGCCAAGGTATGGCGGCGGGCAGATGGCGGGTGGCGGCTTCTCTGCCCCACACCTGGCCCCTCACCTGCCCTGTCCCCTCAGCTGGAAAATGCCAAGCTGAGCTCTGACCAGAACGACAAGGCCGCCAGCGCTGCCCGTGAGGAGCTGAAGGAGGCGCGCGTGCGGGTTGAGTCCCTCAGCTACCAGCTGTCTGGCCTCCAGAAGCAGGTGACGCATGGGAGCCCCCTCCCTGCCCCACTATCTCTGCGGGTCCTTCCTCCTGCCCCAGGGCAGTAGATGCAGCCCCGGAGGTCAGAAGCCAGCCATGCCCTGTCCTGTCCCTTGTGTGCCCTGAGTGGGGCTGACCTGCAGTTGGACCCCTGTCTTCTCCTGACATGGACCTCGGACCCCTCCCCAGGCTAGTGCAGCTGAGGACCGGATCCGCGAGCTGGAGGAGGCTATAGCCGGGGAGCGTGACAAGTTCCGGAAGCTGCTGGACGCCAAGGAGCTGGAGATGACGGAGATGCGGGACGTGATGCAACAGCAGCTGGCCGAGTACCAGGAGCTGCTGGATGTCAAGCTGGCCCTGGACATGGAGATCAGCGCCTACCGCAAGCTGCTGGAGGGCGAGGAGGAGAGGTGGGGGCCAGAGGCTTGGGGGGGGCGGACCTGGGGCGGTCCAGAGGGTCTGTCCTGGCTCCCACTGCCAGTCACCCCATGTCCCTCCCAGGCTAAAGCTGTCCCCTAGCCCTTCATCGCGGGTCACCATCTCAAGGGCAACTTCAGGCAGCAGCGGCAGCAGTGTGGCCACGGCAGGGCGCTCAGGCCGCAGCAAGCGGAGACGGCTGGAGGCTGAGGAGCCACCAGGCATGGGCTCCATCATCGGCTCTAGTGGCAGTGGCGGCAGTAGCAGCACTGGCAGCAGCTTCCACCTGGCCCAGCAGGCCTCGGCCTCAGGCAGTGTCAGCATCGAGGAGGTCGATTTGGAGGGCAGGTTTGTGCAGCTGAAGAACAGCTCTGACAAGGTGAGGGGCCAGGCGCCGGGGGTGTGGGGTGAGTCTTCCAGAACTGTGTCAGACGGTGTCCCATTTCCAGGACCAGTCTCTGGGGAACTGGAAGGTCAAAAGGCAGGTCCTAGAAGGGGAGGAGATTGCTTACAAGTTCACACCCAAGTACATGCTGCGCGCTGGCCAGACCGTCACGGTAGGTGGCTGCAGAAGGGCTGGTGGACTGACAGGCAGTGGGGAGAAAGGCCACCAGTGGGACAGAGGTCACATTGGCTACCACACCGGTGACAGGCTATGAAGTGGGGGCTTGAGAAGCAGGACATGACTTGGGGCTGGGGTAGTGGTTGAGCTCATAGCTCTGGGAACAGCTGCCTGCTGTCACAGATCACCTGTGTGCCAGCGTCGTCCCATTGCACCCTCCCTGGAACCCTTTGGAGTGCCTAGGTGACATGCCAGGGTCCCATGGTGGAGGCTATCTGGGTCCAGACTGTCTGGGCCAGCAGGTGTTGATAAGAGATGTAACAGTCGTGGACATGGGCCCAGGAGCTGACGGGCTTCAGAGCCCAGCTTGGCCCGTTTGCCAAGATGAGTGTCCTTGGCTACTGTGAACCTCAGTCTCTTCTTTTATACCGTGGTGACTGTCGTCCCTGGGCAGAATGCAGTAGGGCTGGAAGGATTAAATTCCTGGGGCATTGAAGGGGGGTTGTGATAGGGAACCAGCTGCTGGCATATACCACCGGGACTAGAGCCAGCATTGATGAAGAGGTCCTCCTGTGTCCTCAGGTGTGGGCAGCTGGTGCGGGGGTGGCCCCCAGCCCCCCTTCGACGCTCGTGTGGAAGAGCCAAAACAGCTGGGGCACTGGCGAGAGCTGCCGAACCATCCTGGTCAATGCCGATGGGGAGGTAGGTGTCCTGGGGCTCGGGTGTGGGGTTCCTCTGCCTCAGTCTTGGGGTCTCCCTTGTCCAGCCTAGCCCAGCCCACCCCACGGGCTGGTGCAGGAGCTCTGGGCTGGAGCCTAGGCCAGCAGGCCAGTGAGTGGTCCCTGGATGGCCCTCTGTAGCATGGTGACACCCTGTGGGAGCATGCTGACTGCCACCATGGGCTGGGCCCCCACACCTGGGAGTTGAAGGCCTTGGCTCTTGCTTCACACAGGAAGTGGCCATCAGAACAGTGAAGCGGTCCTCAGTGGTGCGGGAGGCTGAGAACGGGGAGGAGGGAGAAGAGGAAGGAGCTGAATTTGGCGAGGAGGATCTTTTCCATCAGCAGGTAGGGGCCCCGGGAGCACACTCAGGTGTGCACATGCATGCGCACACATCCATTAGCCCTGCTGGCTGCACCCCCAAAGCCGTGCTCACGAGGGTTGCCACAGCTCTGGGCAGAGCTGCCCTTGGCCGCTCCTTGGCACCACCCAGGCCCCTCGGCCCCTGGCTCCACTGGGCCCCACAGCCCAGAGACAGCCGTGAGCAGCTCTCCTTGCCTCTGAGTACTAACTTGTGTGGACCTCGGGGTAGTGGCCCGGGAGACCCGAAAGTATGGTGTTGAAAGCTGATTGCCTCTCGAAGTGGCACAGGCATAGCCCCGGGAGTCTCAGCGAATGCTCTCTGATAGCATGATTGTTTGTCTGAGAGACTCGTGACTTAAATAATGGGTTTTGGGGAGCAGATGGAGAGCCCAGGACCACACTGTATTAGATGTTATGAGACTCCTGGTGTCTGAGACATAAAATGGTGATGTGTAGCTCAGAACAGGTTTAAGGGAGATGTAGACAGGTCTGGAATGGGGACAGTTGAGCCTGTTGCCACTGACTGTCATCTTGTCGAGGATTGGTTTTCCTGAGGTGGCTCATGTGCTGGGCCCGGTCCAGCCCCTCCCTGGAGAGGGGTGGGGGCGGCCAGCTACCTGCCTAGCCAGATGGTCACACGCCTGCCTCCTGGACCCACCTAACTGCGGCCATCCTTTCTTCCTCCCAGGGTGACCCGAGGACCACCTCACGAGGCTGCCGCATGATGTGAATGGAATATGCCTCCTCATACATCTTTCTTTACCCAGAGCCACTGAAAACTATTTTTATATCATTGGCTTTCTTTAGTCCTTGATACATTTCTAGAGGATTTTTAAGCAAACTGCCAGAATGTGGGGGTGGGTCTCTGTTGCTGTGTCCTATCAGTGGGTTTCCATGGACCCCCCCACCTCTTCACCACTGTTCAGACTTTTTTCAATGACAGTTCCCCTGTTGGTTAGATTCAAGGCCCGGGAACCTAACGGCTGATGGATTTTGGCTTGGAGGCTGGAGGGCCTGCCCCACGGGCCTGGAGGTGGGCAGAGGAACTGTGGAGGGATCCAGTAGTTGTTTGTGTTACTAAGCTTTTAAAAACCAAATTCAGAATCCAGGTTCCTGCCTGGCAGTGTCAGGGGTGTCCCCTGTGAAGTTTGGCGGCTCAGCCAACTGGAAACCGGAATGCAGTGTTGGGACACGTGGGAGTCGCAGGTTCCCAACTCTTGCGCTGATGGCATTGGGTTGCAGACCAGGCGTGTCTGCCTGTGTGAATCGGGGCACCGTGGGGAGGCTTCTCTGTTCCCTTTCTGGTACCTGACCTTTGTGCTTCTGGTGCAAGACCAGCAGGACAGGAGAGAAGGAAACCTGGGCACAGGGACACTTCCCATCAAAGATTTGTCACCAGTGAGGGGACAAGTTTGACAACCTCGGCAGCAAACACCTCGGGTTTCAGAACAGTGTCCATGTGTAACAACCACTTTCTGCCCTCCTGCTGGGGATACTGGCTTCAGGGTGAGGCAGTGGACCGTCCCACCTGTGCCTAGGGCTGTGTGCCGCCACCTGCCGTCTCATATATATTCTTATGCATATATATTGCTAACCTCGCTTCTGTCTGTACTGCTCTTGCTGAAATGATGTTACTCAGACAGGCCACCACCAGCTGACCCCTTTAGGGTGGCTCCCCATTACACAGGCCATCTCTGGCCGCCCAGCGACCCCCTCTGCATTAGTCTGCTATTTACACCCCTCACCTAGCTACACAGAAGTTATTTTTTTAATGGATATTTATTTTTTTACATTGGTCAGTACTCAGATTGCCGATCCTGCTTCAGGGGCTCAGGCCAGGGTCCCGGGGACACCCCTTTGGGGGGGTCGTGTTGGGGCCTGTTTCGGTGAGCTCTGAACCCCAGACAGCAAACTCCTTCCAGAAGCACAGCTCGAGTCCTATAGACGCAGTACTGAGCCTTGGTGACATGCTACCCGAGCAGGCCGGGAGCTGCGTGCCTGCCCTGTCCTGGGTGCATCCCGGGGCCTGGCTTTCCTTAGGAATTGCTTAGGGCCAGGAGAGTGCTGGCTGACTACCCAAGTGAGCTAGCTGTCTTGTCTCAAGTCTGCCTGCATCCCTTGCTTTATGGGTCTTTGCAGGTCTGGGTTCTTCCCATAGCCACCCTGTGTTCCCAACCATGGAGGGAGCATCAGAATAACTTAACAGAAGGTTCTGGTGGGCCCCCGGAGGGCTTGCCTACCTTGGCAACGCAGCACCCTGTACCCCATGTGTGACCTTTCCCGGGAGTGCTTCCAGGGCCCCTGAGGCTGCGGACTGTCGCCGTCCCCACCCCCTTAGCAGGAACCATGTGACACAGGCTGGAGAGGGTGAGACACAGCCCTGGGAAGGTGAGTCTTAGTGGCTTCCAGATGTGGGGCACTGACATCCTGACACTGGGAACCTTGGGGATCAGAGCTGTCTTGGAATTTTGGTCTGTGATTTCTGAAACATTCTGCCTGGCTGAGCTTGTGGACAGGAAGGGAGGGGTGAGGGCCTGGGCGGCAACTGGGGTGCTCCTGGAAGTTTGGGGGAATGGCAGCTGGACTGGGTGCCCAGTTGGCGACTGGAGGTTGGTGACGCTCATGAATAATCAAGCATTTGGAAACATGGGGCAGAATCGTGTGACATTGCTGACAATGTCCTGGGAAACGGGGAAACAGTGCAAATGTACTTAAGCTTAGCTCAAAGCCACTTAGAATGATGGGGGAGAGGCTTCTGTGACTGAGCCCAGCACCTCTCCTAGAGAAGGACTACCCTGACGCCCTCCCACCTTTGGAGCCAGGGCTAGGTGCCTACCTAGAACACAATAGCTCGGTCCTAGTCAAAGCTGATGCAGAGACCTGGCAGTTCTGCCCACATTGGCACAGCCGAGCAGCTGATGCTTCTCCAGGTGGCACATCACACCAGCACATGTGCACACGGGGCAGTGGCATCAGCTTCCAGAACTGCGGCTGGACTCCCTTCCAGACAGGTGGTGGCAACTTTTAGGTGCATGCCAAATGTGTGGTCCTTTTTTTCCTCCCATGATTTGTAATACACATTTTCTGATTAAACTTTTTTGTACAACACTCCAATAAACATTTTGCTTTTAAGTTCTGCCTGAGTTCACTGACACAGGGCTGCTGGAGCCCAGCTGCTAAAATGTCAATGGCCTTCCCCTAAAGAGCAGCTGGAGGGGTTGGGGCTGCTGCCCTCACTGCTCCTGGGAACAAAGTCAATACACGCATATGTAGAACACAGTCTATGGAACAAGCTAGGGACTGAACAGCTGACAGCAAACGAGATGAACAGAAGGCTGGGGCTGTTCATTACCCCCACCTCCACAGGGTAGCAGGCTCTACCAGGGGCTCTGGCCTCTGCAAGGGAGCTGCATGTGTTCCTGGCACAACAAAGGGAGTAAGCGAGGTCACCATGCTGCCTCCCACCCCCACCCCCACCCCAGCAGCATCTCAGGCACTGATTGGCTCCCACCCACACTTGTCCCGCACATGGCTCCCACCCACACTTATCCCGCACAGCCTGTTTTTGCATCAGGCCACTTTTTCAAGCCTGTTTGAGAGCTATTTTATTTAATTCATATAAACAGACATACAAAGTGAAAATGAAAAGGTAAAACCTCTCAAATGAAGGAACAAGAAAAATCAGAAAAAAATCCTTAAGGAAAAGGAGGTAATTTGCCTGATAATGCAAATAAACAGTCATAAGGAGGCTCACTAAACTTGAGTGAAATAGAGGAACTTAGGGAGAACTTCATTAAAAAGTATAAGAAAGAAACACAAAATAAAGACATAAACTAAGAAAAAAAAAGGCAAACAACCAAGCAGACTTGAAGTATACAATAACTGAAATGAAAAACACAAGGGGGCCGGCCGAGTGGCGTGATGGTTAGGAACTGGTTTGGGATGCCAGAGGGCCCCGGTTCGGATCCCACATATGAGGGCCAGTGATGCTGAACGTGGAGCTGGGCTGCTGTGAGTCGCTGGCGACGGCGTAGGCTGCAGCCCCTGTGGCAGTGGGTTGCCATGG
>NW_017731625.1:1707196-1708274 GCF_001890085.2 Hipposideros armiger | reverse complement strand
AAAAAAAAAAAATCACAAGGAACCAACTTTTTCCACATTCAATTGGTTCAACCATGCTCAGGGTCCATGTGTGACACGGAAATGGGTGGAAACACCTGAAAGCCACTTACAAGACTTAGATGCTGGCCAGAGAGAGGCCATCACAAAGGGCTTGATTTCCTAAACTCTTCTGGCATGAACCACTGTGGGTGCACATGCACACACACACACGGAACCAGAACCACTAATCCTAAAATTTATATGGAACCGCAAAAGACCCCACATAGCCAAAGAAATTTTGAGAACAAAGTGAGAGGTATCATGCACCCTGCTAACAAATTGCACTACAAGCTACAGGCATCAGCAGTACGGTGCTGGCATGAAAACACTCAGATCAATGGAACAGAATAGAGCCCAGAGATAAACCCATGCTTATGTGCTCAATTAATCTTTGACGAAGGAGGTGAGGACATACAAACAGGGTAAATAAAGACAGGTTCTTCATGAGTGGTGCTGGGAAGAGTAGACAGATGGGCAAAAGAATGAAACTACCACTTCCTTACACCATATATAAAAATAAAATGGATGAAAGACTTCTGTGTCAGGCCTGAAACCATAAAACTTCTAGAGGTTAACAGACAGTAACCTCTTTGACATCCGACTTAGTAATATCTTTTTCAATATGTCTCTGGGCAAGAGAAACAACAGAAAAAAGAAACAAATAGAACCACATCAAAATAAAGTTTTGCACAGCAAGGTAAACCGTCAACACCAAAATACAACCTATTATAAAGGGCTTAATATCCAAAATATACGAACTTGTGCAACTTAGCACCAAAAAAAATCCAATTAAGAAATGAGCAGAGAACCTAAATAGATAGACATTTCCCCAAAGAGGACACACAGATGGCCGATAGGCATATGAAAAGGTGCTCAATGTCACTAATTATCAGAGAAATGCAAACAAAAACCACAATCTCACCTGTCAGAATGGCATCATCAATAAATCAACAAACAGGGCCGGCCGAGTGGCGCGATGGTTAAGAACTCGCTTGGGATGCCAGAGGGCCCCGGTTCGGATCCCACATATGAGGGCCAG
>NW_017731625.1:1703878-1705246 GCF_001890085.2 Hipposideros armiger | reverse complement strand
CTCAAGAGTTTGAGCTCTGAGCAACAGCGGTTCGAGTCCAGCCCGAGCTGAGCAGCCGCTGAGCTGCCAACAGGTAGCAGGATGGCTCAGCTAAAAAATAAATAAATAAATAAATAAATTTTTTTTAATTTTAAAAAATAAATAATCTTTCCCTTTCACCGTATCATTCTGGTTTCATAGACAAAGGGGGACAAAGTCTGTTTCTCTACCACTTCTGCACATTCTTATGTATCTCATGCAGTTATAGCGTCTAGGCTGATGTAAGTGCTCTGAAGGATCCACTGAATTGAATTTCTCAGTTCCAGAATATTCCTGGTATTCTGCAATAAACCTGTTTTCCAGGAAGCCATCTCTGGTTGAAATATATCTATGGGTCAACAATTGAGAAGTTAAGACCAGCTGCAAATGAACTCAAATTATTTCATAATTGTCAGATAACAGTTTGATGTTTTCTGTCAAATTAAAATGCAGTGAATAGGACCAGGTTTCATGGCTCCCGTGTCCTCTCCAGGACCCACTGAAGTGTGGGGTCATGAGTACCATCGGATGGATAACATCTGGAAAAGAATTTTCCCTTCTGCCCCCACAGAAAACAAGCCATCATATACCACACTTGAACTCCAATAATGCAATTTATAGAACCATTAACTTTTGAGACTGCCAAATGTCATCCATACTAATAGATATTTGAAATGTTAGGCTTATTCTAACATCACTTAAAATGCATTTCAGGGCCAGCCGAGTGGCGTGGTGGTTAAGAACTGGCTTGGGATGCCAGAGGACCCTGGTTCCGATCCCACATATTTTGGATCCCCTTATTTTGGTTATTCAGTTCATCATGGCAACAAAGACTTCAGAAGCAATTGCAGGAAGTTAAATGGTTGGAAGCAATTTAGCTCTTAGTATTAGGAAGGTTTGTTTTACCTAAACCATCAAAGACCTAATGGTGCAGAGCATAGAAAATCATTTTACTAAAACAAAATATTTCCCTTTATAATTTCTTTTTTTTTTTAAGACTTTATTGGGGAATTGGGGGAGGGGACAGCATTGGGGAATTGGGGAAGGGGAACAGACAAGTTGCTGTCCTTTTGTTCTTCAGTCTAGTTGTGGAGGACATTAATTTACTGGCCCATGTTGGTATTATCATTGTGCTCTTCCCAGGTGAGGCAGATCCATCGCTGGCCACTGGACGGCCACTCACAGCGGCTCTTGGCAGCTCACGCCAGCTGCTGGCTGCTCCTACTGGCTGTCAGTCACTCATGGTAGCTTATGGCAACCCACTGCAGCAGGGACTGCAGCCCACGCCGTCGCCGGTGACCCACAGCAGCCCAGCTCCAGGTCGAGCTGTTGTTCAGCATCTTAGCTGTA
>NW_017731625.1:1697283-1701378 GCF_001890085.2 Hipposideros armiger | reverse complement strand
CTGTTCCCATCCCCCAATTCCCCAATAAAAATCTTCTTTTTTTTTTTGAGGCTGAATTTTAAGCATTTGTGTCATTTATTACCACTGAATCCTTAATTCTTCCTTTCTGTGTTTATAACCCAATAAAAATCTTTAAAAAACAAAACAAAACGGGAGCTCTGAGCAACAGGGTCGCTGGTTTGATTCCCACATGGGTCAGTGAGCTGGTGAGGGCATGTGCTCTTAGCAGCAAGGTTACTGATTTGACACCTGTATGGGATAGTGGGCTGTGCCCCCCCAACTAAGATTGAACACAGCACCTTGAGCTGAGCAGCCGTGAGCTGCCAATGGGCGGCTGGATGGCTCAGTGTGAAACAAGGTTGCTGGTTCAACTCCTGCATGGGATGGTGGACTACGAACCCCCACCCCCGCCCACAACTAGATTGAAAGTGGTGACTGAATTTAGAGCTGAGCTTGCACCCTCCACAACTAAGATTGAAGGACAAAAACTTGACTTGGAGCTGATGGGTCCTGGAAAAACACAATGTTCCCCTTCCCCAATTCCTCAATAAAAATCTTTAAAAAAGAATTCCTTTAAAGTTAATTTATAATTGTCATGGGCGGGACATAGCTATCAAAGTAGCAGTCTCACACACGTTTGTGTCTTTCCACATGTCAGACTTTATTAGAATAAAGCCATGGACCCAGTCCTACTGACTCGATTTACCATGGGCATTAACCAAGCAAGACTCCAGCCGGAGAATAATCTCCAGTAGTCAAGGTAGAGCGATTTCACACAAGAGGGTCACACAGGTTTGCAAGCAATAGGGTTAGGCAAGGCTAACAGAGTCCTACACAAGAAGCATGAGAGAGTATGGTGTTCAGCGAGAGTCCTTACGGCACTGGGGCACATAGCGTGGGGCAACGGGCCAGGCTGGTGAGACGGTTAGGAGGCGAGGCTTCAAGCACTCCATCTGGGACGAATGCAGATGCGGCTATTAGCTTGTTGGTTGAGGGCTGAGTGAGGAGCAGTCAGAGAGCTCTGATGTTATGCTCAACACTGGGTGCGGTGCACCCATCTGCAGTCTGATAGAGCCATCCAGATGGTCACACTCCACCCTGCATCTGGAGTTATCTGGGTAGGGTGTTCACTGGGTACGCCTTTCACGGGATGCTCTGCCATGACTGTCACTGTGACTGACATAGCTATCCGAATTATTAGAGTCCATTTTGTGTTAAAAATTAATGCTCTATACAATAATCAATCAAAAACACATTCCAGGGCCGGCCGAGTGGCGCGTTGGTTAAGAACTGGCTTGGGATGCCAGAGGGCCCCGGTTCGGATCCCACATATGAGGGCCAGTGACACTGCCCTCTACAGCTAAGATGCTGAACAACAGCTCAACCTGGAGCTGGGCTGCCATGAGTCGCCGGCGACGGCGTAGGCTGCAGCCCCTGTGGCAGTGGGTTGCCATGGGCTACCGTGTGTAGCCAGCAGCCAGCGTGAGCGGCCAGCAGCCGCAGTGAGCGGCCGTCCAGAAGCCGGCGACTGATCTGCCTCACCAGGGAAGAGCGCAATGAGGGTGCCAACTTGGGCCAGTGAAGCAACGTCCTCCACAACTAGACTGAAGAACAAAATGATAGCAACTTGTCTGTTCCCCTTCCCCCAATTCCCCAGCACTGTTCCCTTTCCCCCAATACCCCCCCAAAAAAACCCCACATTCCATTGTCTCTGAGAGACTTGAGATCCTCTCCTTTAAGGGTACCCGTTAAGGTGGACTTGTCCACAAACACAAACGAAGATGGAAAACAAGTGTGCACAGTAAAGTTAGACAGCTCAGAAAGCGGAGAATGGCCTCAGGAGGCTTGATTATAGGGGTAGATTGTCCTAGAAAGGTGGTGCCAGACATGGAGGCTGAGCACAAAATGGCAGCTCCCCCCGCCCCCAAAGAAGACAGGACAGGGAAAAAGAGGCCTTAGAAGTCATTTAAAATATACATACCATCCCGTTTGTTTCACAAGTAGACAAGCTTTGGGGCTTCAAAGGAACCCCATCAAGATAATCTCATGGTTTTTGTGCAGAGGCCTAGCCAATTGCAATTCTCTGGACCACAATTTTTGTACATGTAATCAGCCAAAGTTCTATCCCCTGCCACTGATTAACATGAGAATTTTAGAGCATGTGTTACCCATTTTGCATTTAAAATTATGGGTGGTGTCACACAAACCCCTTTCCCCCCATGCCCTTAGAGTAAGCATCCTCACGTACATCCTTCCTTATGAAACCGTCCCTTTAGGCTGTGGACCAGCTCAGGTGTGAAACAGCAGAATAAAAGCAGTGGCTCAGGACAGGTGACTCAGGTGTTCAAACTCCATTTGCAAACAGGGAAAACAGTACACTCTGCTTAAGCCTAAGTGAGACTGACTTCTACAGGGAAATGTGCCTGCCCATTTCCAACTGGTCCATTCCTATGTAAATGAGGACTCCAAATTTGCACAGTTTGATTGGACCATATAGCACTGTCCTGATTGGTCAGCTTCATACATTCTACTTGGTAAGTAAAGATGCAACTAAAGATATAATTGTGCAGCTTTGATTGGAAGGTGCAGGGCTTCAGTAGACTTACAATCCTAGGAGCTCTCCTAAGGGTGACTCAGCCAGCAGGAACACAGTGCACAAGGCTGGCAGCTCAGTATGTGGCTTTTCCCTAAAACGCAGTGTGGGTGACAGCCTCCTGTTAATAATGGCTGCTAGACGCTGGTTATGAATTTGAGCCCAATTAACCTTCTTGGCAGGAATATTCTTTCTCAGGGTAAACAAATGGTTAAGACAACCCCTCCCTCCCCCNGGCGCGATGTCGAGGTTCTTGGTGTCTAGAGCAAAGAATTGAACGAGACACAGAAGTAAAGTGGTGAAAGAGCAATTTATTAGAAGAGATAGTACACTTCAAAAAAATAGAAATGGGCCCAAGCAGTAGAGAATGATTCAAGGGCCATTATTAGAAGAGAAAGTACACTCCAAAGAGCCTAGCAAAAGGAGCTCAAAAGGCGCTGAGTAACCAGGACTTGGAGTTCTTATCCTTTTTTCTCTAGAATGGGCTGTTTCTCTCTGGGCATGGGACCACTTGATTGACACCTGTGATTGACAACAGGCTATTACCTCATCTTTTTAGACTGCGCATGTTCCTTCCCAGAATTCAGCCTGTTATGATAATATTAATAAACTTCCGGGCATATGTATATTGTAATGATGGTATAATGAGGCCCAGGTGAAATGAAGGTATTGTGGCCTTTCCTGTGCAGGTGTGAGTGATTGGTTTAATTTAGTTGGGTAGTTTGTACCCATTTGTTTCCCCATAGGGGTAGATAATTACAATGAAAGGGGGAAGTTTGGGGTGGACAAGGGAGGTCTTTTGGGTGGTCGCATTCTGTGGGTTGTGTTGGATGTGCAGGAATGCAGAGACCCAATGCCTGTCTCTAACTGTCTGCCTTGTTTTCCCCTTGAGAGACGTGATCCCCATAAAATCTCTATGGGAAGTTGAGGGGCAGGAGGTCTTTTCTTCTGTGTCTGCTTCCTGCTGGACAGAGGTGTAGAGCTGTCCTTGCCACAGAACTCTCACCCTAGCTGATCTCAGATGAGAGGAAGGGGTCTGGAGATCCGCCTAAAAGACCCCATTGGCTTCTTTGGTTGCGACTGGCAATCTTGCTGGGGTATCATCTGTATCCCCAAGGTCCCTGAATGAGGAAAAATAGATTTTAATTAATGAATCTGTCAGCTCTTATGGAGCCTGTGGACTCAGGTGGCGTCAATTGTCCAGGAGCTGGGCCCAGAATGGGTTTGGAAAGAATCATTAGGCTTCAATGATTACAATCAACAAGTATACTGGCCTGGGAAAATGTTAAAACCTATTTAGACTTTGGGATGGAATTATCCAAGAGTTAGGTCCAGAATGGCTTAGGGCAGCGGTTCTCAACCTGTGGGTCGCGACCCCTTTGGGGGTCGAATGACCCTTTCACAGGAGTCGCCTAAGACCATTGGAAAACAAAAAGCTATTTACATTACGATTCATAACAGTAGCAAAATTACAGTTATAGAGTAGCAATGAAAATAATTTT
>NW_017731625.1:1679104-1692913 GCF_001890085.2 Hipposideros armiger | reverse complement strand
CTGGCAGGTGTAGACAAGCTCCACATCCTAACCTAGTGTTTTGCATTGTTTTTCTACCAGAGCTTCCAACATGGCCTGTGCTCTCCGTCAAGTGAGGCCCGTTGGTTCCTCCCGGCACCACCCTCACTGCAGCGCGCAGGGTACACGCACCACTGCCCCGTAGGCACGTGCGGTGGGATGAGCCAAGGACCGAACCTGATTACCGAGCAACAGCCCTGCATAGGACCAGCGCCTCTCCTGGAGCTGGGTCATACCCACACCCTCCCAGCGCAGTCCCGCCTACGCATGAGCAGAAAGTCCTCGCGAATTTGTGGGAATCGTAGTCCAGCCCGTAGTCCCGCCCGTCGCCCCGCCCCCAGCACGCCCGGACTCCATTTCCCATGGAGCTCTGGGCGGCCGACTTCCGGCGCAGGTACGGGTCGGCACACGCGGCCTCGGTCTGGTTGACTTTGCAGAGCCATGGAGGGCGGTTTCGGTTCGGATTTCGGGGGCTCTGGCGGCGGCGGCAAGCTGGACCCGGGGCTTATCATGGAGCAGGTGAAGGTGCAGATCGCCGTGGCCAACGCGCAGGAGCTTCTGCAGGTCCGGGGCTGGGGTGGGGGCCAAGGGCGACGGGGTCCGCCTGGGGGCGGGCATCGCGGCTGAGGGCTCGCGTGTCCCCACAGAGGATGACGGACAAGTGCTTCCGGAAGTGCATCGGGAAGCCGGGAGGCTCCCTAGACAATTCGGAGCAGGTGAGACCCGCAGCATTGGTGGGGGCCGCGGACCGGGACCGGCAGGGGTATCCTATGTTCGTGCCGCGTACTAACGGGGGGATGCAGTCGGGCCGCTGCCTGGGGTTGAGGGCGCCCGTCGTGTGGGAACCCGAGCTGAGCCGCGCGCCTTCCCCGCCTCCAGAAGTGCATCGCCATGTGCATGGACCGCTACATGGACGCCTGGAACACCGTGTCCCGCGCCTACAACTCTCGGCTCCAGCGGGAACGAGCCAACATGTGACCTGGACGCGCATGGCCTGTCCCAGTCTGCAGGCCGCCTCCACCCTCACCCCTTGCTCCATTTCCATAAATGCTTTTTGTGAGGCGGGGGCTTGCGTGTGCGGGCTGCCAGCCCTTGGTTTATGAGAATAAGGCTGGTGCTGGGACAGTTGGGACTCTGCCCTTCCCTTCGCCCAACCCACCTCCCACTGCCAGCGAGTGTAGCTGGGGACTTGGGGGCCCTGGGACTTCCCAAAGTGCTGGCAGCCCGGTGGCACCTCCCCTGGTGTGCCCGTCCACCTCACGCCCTGGGTCATAGAATCCTCGTGTGGACCTGGGGGAGGGGGTTTGTGTGTGGTCAGACCCACCTGAGCTGTGACCTCCTGGGGGTGGGTTGATAAATTGCTGAGTGGGGGTGGTGGAGAGAGCCCTGTGACTCTTCCCTGCAGGGGGCCTTCGAGAGAGAAGGTTGCCCAGATTCAGCCACCCTGGCTATCTTTCCCCTCGATGCTACTGTGTTCCATGGATGATGGGGGCTGTGTTCACACAGAAGGGAACCTTGAAGATGAGGCTGAACGCCCAGCCCCAAAGTCTGGGGGGTAACCCTCTCCCTGGGAGGCCTTGCTCTCTGTACTCCATTCTTCCTCCCGTCTCTGGGCCCTGGGTGACAAGCAGGCAAGTGGTTCTGGCTGTGATATGGAGGTGCTGAGCCAGCAAGCTAGGGACAAGGAGCTGTTTATTGGAGCGCAATACGCAGTAAAACTGCACCCGCTGCCCTCCCACCACCTGGACTCCCATCCTTGGGCTGGGTGGCCAGCTGGTTCCTACTGCTTTCATATCTCTCCTCTCAGGCCTGGGCAACCTCAGGGCGGTCACTCCTGGATGTTCTGTCCGATCCAGCCTCTTACGGCAGCCACCCTGGTGTAGACACCAGGGAAGTGGGGCCGTCCGCAGCCATAGCCCCAGCTGGTGACCCCAGTTAGCACCCACCGTCCGGAGGGCTCCCGGCAAGCCAGGGGTCCCCCAGCATCACCCTGAAGGGAGGAGAGAGGAAAGGCACTCAGAGAAGACCAGTACCACCACTTGATTAGTACGCCCTGGGTGGCTGGCCACCACACAAGTGTTGCCTGGGGCCCCTGTGTGACCCCAGATAAGTAACTACCCTTTTGAACCTCACTTTTATAATATCTGGGAAATGGGTTCAATGTCAGGATGAGCCATCTCATCTGGCTGGCAGACTTGTGGACACCTGCCGCTGTGGTCCCCAAGCAGAACAGTGCCTCACACTGCAGCATGTCCCTGTCCCTCCTCTGCAGGTCCAGGGGAAGGGATGGCGGAGTGGGTGGGAACTGGCTCATGACAGACGCCCATGCCCAATAAACGGTGGTTGAGTGAAAACTTGGAGGCGGAGGAAGTGCCCTGCTTGATCAGCTCAAGTTTGCACCGGAGAGTGAGGCTTGGCTGATGGGCTTTAGAATTACCGGAACCTCACCCTCCTTCCCGATGGGTGGGATCTGGGCACCGCAGAACCCCTATTTCAACTGCAGAGTGCACTCACGGAGCAGCTGTCCACGCCGCCGTGCGGGAAGCCGGCGCACAGCATGCGGCTGCTGATCTGCACCGGATAGTAGCGGCGACAGGCCTGCTCGCTGAGGAGGCGCACCGCTGCTTTCTGCAGCTGCCGCGCCATGGAGCCTGCAAGCGAGACGAACCGGTGGGGCTGGGGGCCTTCCCGACGCCCCCGGGCCCTTAGTCCCCGAGGGTGCAGGGACCCGACCACGCGTACCTCCTTCACGCACCGAGCCCCAGCCAGTGATGATGCAGCGCGCGCCATCGAGGGGTTGGGGTGCGGGCTCCGGCAGGCAGATGGGTCGCACCAGGCGGTTACGGCGCACAGGCGCCGCCAGCTCAAGCAGCGCCACATCGTAGTCGAGCGTGTAGAGGTTATAGAAGGGATGCTTGTAGATACGCGCCACACGCTCCAGCTGCCCGTCGGCGCCGCTCAGGAACGGAGTGCCCAGGAAGGCTGCCCACTGCTTGGGGTCCCCGTAGCTGCAGGGCGCGTGAGGTCAGATATTGGCCTGGAGCCCTGCACCATGGCCCCCGCCCGCCTGAGGCTCCCCTGGACTCGGCCCGGTGGTGCTGTGTCCAAGGTCTCGCCTGTGCCTCCAGCGGTCGTCTTGGGACCTTGGGCAGGGCACTTGACCTCTTTGGGCCCCAGGTTGCTCAATGAGTCTGAGTTGTCCCTTCCTGGGACAGTGAGAGGTGCCCATGTCGGAAATGCGCCCACTCGGGCAAGGAGGTGACACCACATGTCGTCTTCATTTCTGCCCAATATTAGGGCTTTGGTGGTCAGAGGGGCCCCGCGAGGCGCAAAGTGCGCATTCAAGACTTGGGCGTCTCCATGGAGGGCAGGGTCCCTTGCCTGCTCAATTTACTGAGCAGCCTACCAAGAAGGGGACTCCCCAGTGTGTGGAGTGGGGTGGGGCAAAGATGGAGATGTCCCGCAGTTCCCCCAAGATGCCTGACCCTGGGCAGGGAGGCTGCGGCCCCGGGTTTGGTGGGGGCCCGGGGGCGGACTGGGCCCCTGCATTCCCCTATGGTCAGGCTCGGGGTCGGGGAGGATTCCAGGCAAAGACGCGGAGGCATGACATAGTAAGTTTTCGGGCCACAGGTTGGTTCGGTGAACCACAGACGGGCTGAGGCATTGGGGGCGGGCCGGACTCACACGTCGAAGCAGTGCGCCGCAGACAACAGCCACCTCTCAGCGACCAGCACGGCCCCGCAGCGGTGCTCCCGGCGCCGCAGCCACAGGCTCACCTGCCACGGCCACTCCCCGCGACCCGCGGCGCTGCCACCCACGATCCTGGTCAGTGCTGCCACTGGCGCCAGGCCGCAGTCTGCTGGACGGGACGGGGAGCGCGGGTTGGCGGGTGGATACACGGGGCCTCCTCCACGCAGCCCCTTGAGTGGAGTAAGGGACACGCCTCGAAAAGCCTTGGGACTCCCCAAAGCCACTGCCCGGGAGGACCTTGCCGGGTCCCATCAGCTCCTGCGCTAACCTGTCTTCTTAGACGTTCTCCACCCACACACCCAGCACAAGGTGCACCTTCAGAACACAACTGTAGAAAGAACAAGGTGCTTTCAAGAGGATGCTGCAAAGGACCCATTCTCACCCAGCGGGGGTACTCCTACCCACCTAATCCCCACAGGGCATTTTCCAACTCTGGAGCTGGGCCCCTTCCCCAGCACTCTTCCACCACCCAGTACTGCCTGACTCCCCTGTACTGCAGCTTTGGGAAAGGCCCTCCTGTCCCAGCGTCAGCTGGAAGGAGGGAGGGGGAGACAAAAGGCCTCCTGCCCAGTCCCGCCAGCCCCACCTCCTCCATCTTCCTGACACCATCTGGACCTTGCCCAGAACCAAGAGGCCTGGCGAAGCTGCAGCCCCTCCTCCTGGAAACACCACCCCCACAATGGACAATGCTGCCATTTCAGGGGCTTCCTCCACCTCTGGGCCCCCAAGTTAAGAACTTGCAGCCTGTAGCTACTAGAAAAGTGAAAATCGTCAGGCTGGAGGCCCAGACAAAGTCAGGAGTTAACAAAAAACTGTTTCACCTAAGAATGGGCTAACTATAAAGTATCAAACAACTGGTCTCCCAGGGCCTGGCTGGAAACCTTGTGCCCTAAACTCATACTGGCAGAAACTGTTGTCACCAAGCAGAGCTATGTGAACGAAAGGGCCCCCTCAGGCCTGAAGGTCTAAGTCGCCGAGACTGCCTGGATTTCCAGTCCAGGAGCAGGGCTCAAACAAGGGGCTTCTGGACTCCACCCGTCACCTCTAAACTGTGGTTTCCAAGGAGACAGGACCTGGGTCCTCTTTACCCTCCAGATCCACGTCCAGGCCCTTGGCACATGGTCTGTTTTGCTCTGAGCCCATCGAAATTGCTTCATCTAAGTCACCTACACCACACTCTGCCCCCAGGTCCCATGACAACCTGACTTCCATTGTTTGGTGAGCGACCCCTGGTTCCTTTGGGCTGCCTCATTGCAAAGAGCCCATAACCTTATGGTTCAGGTCTGTGTCTGGGTGACTTAGGCTGCTGGGACCAGGACACTGTATGAACATATGCAGCGGGGAAGGGAAAAACACCCTCATGACATGGCATGAAGGTCAGGATAGGGCAGTGGGATTATGTGGTTTCCCCCCAACTTCTTTGTAATGGGGTTAAGTTATGCACACACACCCCTGAGCTGAAGGACACTGGGGGCTTAGTGGAGGCCCAGGGAAGGGGACTGATGATGGAGGACAGAGGCAGAGTCATTTCCCTGGATCAGTCTCTGTAGGGAGTCACTGGAGGGAACGACAAGTACCAAGACACTGGGGAGTTCTGGGCAAGTCCACAGTGAGTAGGAAGATGAGTGCAGCCTGCAGAGACCAGCAGCTCTCTGTGCTGAGCACCTGCTCCCTTCGGTGGCCCCCAGAAGCAGCATGATCCCAGCACCCCTGCCTCCCCACTTCAGTGGAGCCAGACCAGACATGACCCCCAGAATCTGGATGTGAGCGCACCAAGTTCAGGTCTGCTGGGGCTGTGTGCCCAGAGGCAGAGGCAGGGGGTGGGGTCGCTTGTGGCCCAGAGCCAGGCTGGGGTGGGGGTAGGGGGGGCAGCACCTTCTGCTGGGCCCTGCCCACTTTCATCTTTTCCCAGAGAGCCCCTTCCTCTCTACTGAGCTCCGCTTGCGTGGCCATTCTGTCCCTCAAAACCAAGATGAGGGGGATGGGGGTTCACCAGGCACACCCCATGTCATGCAGAAGCCAGAGTGCTTTCTCTCTAGTCCCATAGACAGTACAGATGGCTTTTGCCTTAGCTGGAGCTACATGACATTGCCTGTATCTGATGGGGCTTTGAACTACAAATGTAGCAATTTCACAAAGCTCTAATAGTAAAAGTGAACCCGGCATTTTCAACGTGAGTGGAAAGATCTTGGTACATTTTCTTTCAGTGTCTCTACCAGCCAGTTAGGCCTCCCCTGCACCCACAGCCCATAGCAGGGAACTTGGGGACCAGCTGACCCTGTGCCCCAGCTTTGTCCTGCATTGTCTTTAACTCCTGACTCCTGTCATTCTATTAGGTGTGTGTTTCTTCAGTACCTGGCTCCCTGTTGCACCCAAACTTAGCACGGGGCCTGGCAGAGAGGAGGGCTTTGTGAGCACGGGATGAATGGACGGACAACTGCCCTAACAGAGACCCCTGCCCAGGGACTCCCTGTGCCCTGAAGTCTCCTTTTTACAATGGGAGCAGACAGGTTACAGGATAAGGTGTTTGCCACTAGACAGTGTAAGTCTGCCCAATCAGTGCCCGTGTCCCTGGCTGTCAGTACCAATGATGGGCTAGACTGTGTCCCCCCGCAAATCCAGAAGTTGGGAGTCCTGACCCACAGGACCTCAGGATGTGACTGTATGGGAAATGGGGTCTTTACAGGGTTGATCAAGGTAATGTGAGGTCACTAGGGTGGGCCCTGATTCAATCTGACTTGTGTCCTTCTAAGAGGAGATCAGGACACAGACACGCACAGAGGGACAGGGACACAGGGAGAAGACGACGTCCACATGCCAAGGAGAGAGGCCTCAGAGGGAACCAGTCCTGTTGACATCTTGACCTCAGATTCCAGTCTCCAGGACTGGGAGAGAACAAATGTCTGTTGTTTAAGTCACCCAGACTGTGGGACATGGTGACAGCAGACCTAGCTGACCGATACGGGACCCCCACATGTGTGACTGCATTCCTCTGTTACCTGGTAGCTGGGAGCCCATGGTGGTCCATGGCACATTTGGAAGTGGCGTGTGCCCCCTAGCAGTGGTGCTCATAGCAGTGGCGGTCCTATTGGCAGGTTGGCTGGTGGCCCGGAGGGTGGGTCTGCTGGCTGTTACACCCAGGACTGTGAAGCCTGCTGTTGTCCTGGGAGCATAGCTGCTGGTGGCAGGTGTCCTTGTGGTGGAGGGGGCAGGTGTGGGGAGGGGCTGGGAGGACATGGTGTCCAGGATCCAGTCCTTCAGCCTGGTGATTCGTGTGTACACTCCGGGTTTCTTGGCCTGAGCACAGCCGATCCCCCAGCTGACAATCCCCGCCAGATAAAACACACCAGGGGTCTCCTCACAGGCCAGAGGTCCCCCAGAATCACCCTAAAAAAGAAGGAAAGAGGGCTTGCTGTGACCATCTGACGCCCTCTGCAGAGACTGCTGCCAGGCTCTCCTGGGTCCTCACAATGGGAGAGACCCATCAGTGGGGCAGGAGAACACTGCCTGGGGACACACGGACACAGGTACTGATACAATTCCGCCCCCACCCAGTGCCCCACCTCCCTGGGAGTAGCACTCGTCATCTTATTGGACAGCATGGTCAGTATTGTGTACTCATCTGTGGTTAGCTTTTCCAGTTAGCACGTACTGTGCATCTTTAAACGCAGTGCATGTATTTGTATGGCTCTACCTTGTACTTTGTAAGTGGCTCCCTATCTGCTCGCATCGGAGAACTGTCAGTTCTCCAGATTACACATTTCAAGACATTGGGTTCATCCCAGATTCTCCCTGCTCAACTCTGCTGCACTGAAAAGCCTTTTCCTTCTGTCCTTGCGTCTGCACAAGTAGCGTTGCTGGGTGGGAGGGTGTGGATACTGCGTTGGGATATCCCCAATCCTGTCTGTGAACGCTACCTGGCAGGAGTCCACCTTGCCCTCCAGGAAGCCGGCACAGAGCATCCTGTCCGTCAGCGAGAAGTTGTAGAGCACGCTGCACACCTTCTGATCTATGATGCCCACGGACGCTTGCTGAAGAGTGTCAGGCTTCGTTGCTACAGAAAAGGAGACACCCCCCACGCCATTTATAGAGTGATCACCATTCAATATCCACATTAGCTCTGACAACAGCTTGAGCGTGAGGTACCATCCCAATCCTGCAGGCGAAGAAACTGAGGCTCACAGCGAGAAGGAGATAGAGCCCAGGGACCCAACTTGGAGCCCTAGAATCTCACCACTGTCTCCAGCACCTTGGGTGGCCTGTGGGGAAGCCACTCTGAGGTTTCAAAGGAAGCATTTATTCTTGAAGGCTCTGAAGGGTATATCACAAAAGGGTCTTCCAAACTTTTTCTAGAAAGGGCTACAGAGTAAGTATTTTGGGCTTTTACAAGCCAGTCTCTGTCAGGATTGCTTTAGTAGCAGGAAAGCGGCCCCAGGCCATCTGTAAACCGAATGGGCGTGGCTGTGTGCCAACCAAACTTTATTTATAAAATGCAGCCACATTGGACCTGTGGGCCAGAGTTTGCAACTCCTGGAGGAGTGCAGAAGCAAGTGGTCTGCAGGTGGTAGGAGCAGAGACCCCGCCAGGAACTCACCATTTCCCTCCTGCATGTTACCCCAGCCAGAGATCATGCACTTGCGGCCTGCAGGGAACTTCTGGATGGCCAGGGGCAGGCAGATGGGCTGGATGTACTTGTTGAAGACCAGGGGCCGGGCCAGCTCCAGGACAGCCACGTCAAAGTCCAGGATGCTGGGGTTGTACTGGGGATGCAGCACTGCCCTCTTGAGCCCCATTTTCACTGGGCTCCCACCAATGCCCGTGAGGGACACGGTGCCCAGGTGGGCCCGCACCAGCTCCACCTTCGTGCTGCTGACAAGGGGCTGCTCAGAAACTCCTGCTGCCCCCAGGGGGCCAGGTAGAGTTACAGGGCCCAGATTCTGGGGAGGGGCACCAGGAGGATGAGGGGGGCACACAGCCTCTCCCCAAAAGCGGTCCCAGGCTGGAGGACCAGGGGCAAGGCAGGGAGCCCCTTTGGGCCTCATTTGCTTTTCTGTAACAAGAGGGAATTGGCCCAGCGGCACCAGAGGCCCTTACAGCTTTATGACTCGAAGACTGAAGCCATCTGGCTGTGCAGCTAAGGGGAAGGAGCACTTGGCACACACCCACTACCCCCAGTTGGCCCCTATTTGTCCCCCAAAGACCAGTTCAACAGATTGTCCTCCCAGAAGTGGCAGCCCAGGCCTGGGTCCTTGAGATGACTCCCCCAAGGCTCCCCACTTCTCCTTCATGTTCTACCCTCTCATTTGCCATTGGACATCCAGAGGCCCTGGGGTGGGGTGGGTGGGGTAGGAACCGGGGGCGGGGGCTGCCTCTACTGTGGCCTCTACTATACATCTATCATATAGATGGCCACATGCTTGGTCATAAGTGGTTTCTGAATGCATGAGGATTTGATGGGGCTGGGGTGGGGACCCCGTGATGATGGGGCAAGCTGAGCAGCCCTTCTGGCTCGAGGCAGGTCTTACTGGTTGAAGCAGTGGGCTGCCGACAGCAGCCAGCGGTCCCCTACCACTGTCGCTCCACAGAAGTGCCGGGAACCTTCCTTCAGGCTGACTTGCCAAGGCACCTCCCCAGCAATGGCTCCTAACCCCCCCACGATCCGGGGAGGTTTCTCCATCGCCGGCCTGGCCCCACACTCTGTAAGGGACAAGAGAGGAGGGTCTGGGTATCTTAGTTCAGAGCAAGAACACCTGGACCCAGAGGGCTCTTGGGACACTGGGGTGCAGCCTCCTGGCTCTGCCTGGGCTGGGGCAAATTGCCCCCATTATGCAGATGAGGAAACCCAGGCTTAAAGGTGTCTTAAGGTCTCACAGCAAGTAAGTGACACAGCTGGGGAGTATAGGTTAAAAAGGATAAGATAAAATTATAGAGCACCCTGGCCCCATCAGCCTAAGCCTTGCCAGACACAGGCCTACAGCCCCCAAGGTCAGGTTTATGGCTGGCTTCAAGGGATGGGGATACCAGAACCATGGGGCAGTTCACCAAACAAAGGGAGAGTCAGGTTATTATGAGATCTGGGGACAGGGTGGGATGTAGGTGACATTTACATAAGGCCAAGTTTTGATGGGCTCAGAGCACTGCAGGTTTATGGGACCATACAGGAAGATCAATATCAGATCTGAGCTGTGACTGGAACTGGGTCCTTGGAAACCACAAAGTGAAGACACATGTAGACTGTGTGACCAGACCCAGGTGTTCATCAAGGTGGCTTCCCCAGGCCAACAAGGTTAATAGACTTAATGCTACTGAATCAGACACAAAACGTTTAAGATGGTTGATTTTATGTTATGTGTTTGTCACCACCATTAAAAATAAACCAAATGTTAAAAACTAAAGCTTATTTTACTCTTCATATGGAAAAAGAAGCACACAAGCATGTCTAGGAAAATCTTGGCTAAAGAGAAATGAGGGTTCTAAGATATTAAAATGTAAGGACACCCATGTGTGAAAACTCTTAAGTCTCTCTCCCACCCTGGTCCCACAGTCAAGGTTGTTAGCCTCTTGTTGACCCTTCAGGATATGCTGTGTTTACCTCTTGGACTACTTGACTTTGGCAGGCAGTAAATCTGAAGGATGGCCAGTGTGACTTAACCTGTGTTCATGACAGACATCACTAATCAATCACTCATCTCTTTCCCATGAGTGCTTCAAAAAGCCAGTACCAATCGATCTGACCCTGCAGGGAGGGGACACCTACTTCTGCCTATCTCCCCAGGAAATACCTTGTGGCTTAGAAGCAGTCATTGAGTCAAGAGGCACAGAGCTGGGGGCCAGCGTGGGTTTGGTGGGGGTGTCGACCACCCGGCTCTCAGGGCTGGTGGGCCAGACAGTACTGGGGGTGGTGGGGGCAGGATCCACCGTGGGGGCCAGAGGCTTGCTTGCCATGGCAATCGCCTCCAGGATCCAGTCTCGCAGCCTGGTCACTCGGGCATAAACTCCCGGACGCCGGGCTTCTGCACAACCAATGCCCCAGCTCACGATGCCGGCCAGGAAGAACCTGCCAGAGGGCTCCTCACAGACCAGGGGGCCTCCCGAGTCACCCTAGGAGACAAAGCACACCCTCAGGAGGGGTCAGAGCTCCCTGGCTTCAGCCCCAAATCCCAGAGCTGCAGGGTCAGAGAAGGCACTCTGGACAGGGAACCCTCTCCATATGAGCTCACAGAGAAAGTGTGGGCTGATAGTTCACATTTCAGACCCTGTTTCCTCTCCTGTAAACATAAAATAGGACAGTCAGACTATGGGACCGTTAAGATCTCTTTCAGTTCAGGGGCCGGCTGAATGGCTCAGTTGGTGAAGAGTTGGCTTAAGAGTGCGAGCTCTGAGCAATGGTGCTGCCAGTTCTATTCCCACATAGGCCAGTGATGCTGCGCCCGAGCTGAGCTGTCACTGAGCTGCCCAACAGGTGGCAGGATGGCTCTGCTGGTGTAACAACAAGATTGCCTGTTCGATGGTGGGCTATGCCCACCCACAACTAAGACTGAACTTGGCACATTGAGCTGAACTGCTGCCCAGATAGCTCAGTAGATAGAGTGTGAGCTCTTAACAACAAGGCTGATGGTTCGAGTCCCGCATGGGATGGTGGCTATGCCCACCCACAACTAAGATTGAACACAGCACCTGGAGCTTAGAGGCCACAAGCTGCTAACCAGAAACCAGATGGTGACTGGCGCCCTCCACAACGAAGACTGAAGAACAATAATTTGGCCGGTCCCCTTCCCCAATTCCCCAACACTGTTCCCCTCCCCCAATTCCCCAATTAAAAAAAAAAATCTTAAAAAAAAAAAAGGGCCGGCCGAGTGGCTCAATTGGTTAAGAACTCGCTCAAGAGTGTCAGCTCTGAGCAACAGCGGTTCGATTCCTGGCCCGAGCTGAGCTGCCACTCAGCCAACAACATCTCCTCCCTCCTAATCCCAGTAGATCTTTGATAATATCACTCCTTGCTTAGGTTGACAGTATGGCTGCTCTGCTTGAGCCTCCAGACATCTCAATGGTAGCCGTGGCATTCTCCTAAAGTGCCTGATCTGTGATCACACCCAGCCCACCTTGACTCTTACACTCTCAAACACAAGTACTCTCTTATCATTTCCCAACATTTCCTGCAGGTTCTGGTTTTGATATGGCAACCTAAACACATGTAGCAGTCTCTTTTTACCTTTTCCCCACCCACCAGCCTTTAGAAATGAGAGCAAAAAATATAAACTAAAAGGAAAGAAATCCAGAGCCATGCTAAAAATCAAGCAGGTGACACCCTGGTGGTGGACCAGAAACTGACCTCCTCTGGGAAGAGGGAGGCCATGGGGCAGAAACCTGGGGCCCTTTCCCAGCCCACCTCAGTGGGTAGCCCATTGTCTGGGTCTTCTGCAGCACCAGGACTCACCTGGCAGGAATCCACCTTCCCATCCAGGTAGCCAGCACACACCATCTGGTCCGTGAGCGAGTGCCCGTACAGGCTGGCGCACAAGGCCTGGTCCAGCAGCTCCACGGTGGCTTTCTGCAGCATCTCCGGCTTGACCACTGCCAAAGACAGATGAGACAAGCAGGGTGAGCATTCCATGGCCCCAGACAGTCACCCAGAGCTGGGAGGCTGAAGGACAGCACCTCTGTGAGCCTCAGTTTCCCCAGGGATAAGCAGAGCTGCTGTAGCACCAACCTCAGATAGTAGCAAAGAGTAAGCACTCCACAAATGCCCACTGATTATAACATTTCTGACTGGGACAACTAAGATGTGTCCAGGTTAACACCCAAGACTGGGCTCTTCATCTCCTCTCCCCTCACCTGCATCTGCTGTTACTCTAGTCCTACACTGCTGATATCTTTTCTTAGACCAGCAGCCAGTGCCACCTTGGCTAAACATTAAATCAGATTATATTGTGTTTTTCTTCAAACCCTTCAATGCATTTCCCCCTGCCCCAACTCAGCCTAAACACCCAAGTCTGGACTGCCTACCCCAGGGCCTTTGCACATGCTGTTCCAGCTGCCTAGCATGCTTGTCCCTGTGGAATCTGCCCGCCTTCCTCCTTCATCTCCTTTCTCAAGGAGGCCCCTTCTGAACTCCCTATTTAAAATTGCATCCGGGACGGCTGAGTGGTGCGTTGGTTAAGAGTTGACTAGGGACGCCAGTTCTGAGCAACAAGTCCCCGGTTCGGATCCCACATGTGGTCCAGTGATGCTGCGCCCTCACAGCTAAGATGGTGAACAACAGCTTGACCTGGAGCTGGGCTGCCCTGAGTCGCCGGTGAAGGTGTAGGCTGTAGCCCCTGCCGCAGTGGGCTCCCATGAGCTACCATGAGTGGCTGGCAGCCAGCGTGAACTGCCGTGAGCTGCTGTGAGCAGCCGTCTAATGGCTGGCGAGCAACTGCCTCACCAGGGAAGAGCACAAGGATAATACCAACATGGGCTAGTGAACCGACGCCCTCCATAACTAGACTGAAGAACAAAAAGGACAGCAACTTGTCTGTTTCCCTTCCCCAATTCCCCAACGCTGTTCCTGTCCCCCAATTCCCCAATAAAATCTTAAAAATAAAATAAAAAATAAAATTGCATCCCCCCTCCCACCCCATCTCTGATTATTTTCCTCCATTGCGTTCATCACCGTCTATCACTCATCTTGTTTAGTATTTGCTGCCCCTAGAGTTGCTAGGTCCAATACAGCAGCCACTGGCCACATGTGGCTATTTGAATGTAGATTTAAATGCATTCAAATAAAATAAAATGTAAAAGTCAGGTTCTCAGAGGCACTGGCCACCTTTCACGGGGCTGATATCTTCCGTTAGTGGTGGGCACAGACGCAGAGAATATCTGTCACAAAGGAAAGTTCTGCTGGATGACGCTGGTCTGGACAGTGAGCACCACGTGGGCAGAGGTTTCTGTGTGCTTTGCTTTCTTTTTTTTCTTTTTTTCTTTTTTTATTGGGGAATTGGGGGGATGGGAACAGTGCTGGGGAATTGCGGGGAAGGGGAACAGACAAGTTGCTGTCGTTTT
>NW_017731625.1:1671310-1678833 GCF_001890085.2 Hipposideros armiger | reverse complement strand
TCCCAAGCCAGTTCTTAACCATCGCGCCACTCGGTCGGCCCTGTGTGCTTTGCTTTCTGCCTGTCGCTGGAGCAATGCTTGGTGAGCTGGAGGGGCTTTTTGTTTATTGACTGAATTGAGTCATCAACAACTTTCTCTCCTAATTAGATATTTAGATCTTCTGTCTTTGTGGCAAATATCTTTCCTTATCACAAAAATCCTATTCTTCCAGGATTTTTCTTTCTTCTCAGGCAGACACAGACCTGAGAAAACTCCAGAATGGAGGCTGGTGGGCACTGCTAGGGAGGTTGGGCTGTGTCAGATTCTCAGATTCTCAGACCCTGAACAGGGTGTGTGTGCGGGGGTGGGGGGGTGGGGGGTTAGGGCTTCTGCCACTGGGAACCCCACCTCCTGGCTCAAGAGTCATTGACAGGCACTGTCTACAAAAATCTGTTCACCTGCTGAGTTGGCCTGAGGCCAGTGGCTGTTGTATTGGACCCTGTAGCTCTAGAATGCTCTGGACCAACGTTGTCCAATAGAACTTTGCTCGATGATGGGGATTCTCGCTGCAGGATACTTTCCTGTCCTCTAACGCTTTGCTTGTCTGGCTTTGCCTAATTGGCCAGGTCTTAGCTAAGGTGTCACCTCTCTGGGCCTCTTCCTAAATACTGTTCTCCCTCTTCTGTCTGAATGGTTCCTGAAAAGCTATTGTTTTTTTTATCTCAAGTAAATGCTTGTTGCCTCTCACTTTGAAAGGACTTTTATTTTTAGGTTAATGTATCATTGACTTATTAACACTGAACTCAAGGCCAGTAGTGCTGTAACTCAGACCTGAAGGAAGCCGGCCTAACACTTGCTTTTTTCCCAAAGGCATGTCCCAGCCTTTTTCTCAGGATCAGCAGCCAGCACATCAGCTCTATGCTGGGGGCCATACAGCACAATCTGCCACAAAAGCACAAAAATGCAAAAAACGTGGCAAGAAATGTACAGGAAAAGGACCATGCTTTACGTCTGAGCTGAAACAAGGAGGCAGATGTTGCCTGGTTCCAACTGCAATTTATCACCGCTCTGTGCATGTCCGCAAGTCTGCACAGATTCCTGTTTGTGCCCCTTTGGGGTTCCAGACAAATGTTAGCAAGTAGGTGAGTCCGCAAATCCGGAACCGCGAGCAGATAAGATAGGAGGACGACCTGTTGGCAGGGTTTTCTCTCTGAGAAGGTGAGTGCTTACGGAAGTCCTCCTTGAGGTAGCCCCAGCCCGAGATCAGACACTTCTTCCTGGGCGGGAATATGTGTGAGGCGGCTGGCAGGCACACGGGCTGGATGTGCCTGCTGAAGGGCAGGGGGCTGCCCAGACGCAGCACCGCCACATCAAAGTCGGCGGTGTCGGAGTTGTAGGAGGGGTGCGTGATGATCTGCACCACGCGGACCCGCACCGTGCTGGCTTCCGAGCCGCTGAGGTGGGTGGTGCCCGCATAGGCCACCCACTCAGTGGGGTCTTGGAACCTGCAGTGTGAACAAAGGCAGCTCAGAGCGCAGAGCGGAGCGCAGGGGGTGGGGGTGGGGGGTGGGCAAGGACATTGAAGCTCCCTCATCCCCACCCCACCCCCACCCCCCACCCCCGCAGACTGGCCGGAGGGCAAGGCGATCACCCGGGCAAATGTGAAGGGGCGCCCCAAAACTCAGTCATCGAGACTGATGATATTCTTAAGCAACATTGTCAAAAATCACAATGCAAAAACAAAAACAAAAAAACCACAGTGTGGGAATTAGCAACATTTTAAACAAAGACAGGCTCCAACAGTGTTCAGATTAGGGTGAGAAATGTTAAGGGGGACATAATATTATATATACACACACTGGAATGTTATCCAGCCTTAAAAAGCAAGGACACTCTGACACCTGCTACAACGTGGATGGACTCTGAGGACATTGTACTGAGTGAAAGAAGCCAAACACAGAAGAATAAACACTGTGTGATTGCACCCAGAGGAATCAGATTCACTGAGAAAGAGAGCAGATGGTGGGGGCGAGGGGCTGGGAGGGGAGGGGAGTGAGTGTTTAATGGGGATGGAGTTTCAGTTTGGGGAGATGAGAAAGTTCTGGAGATGATGGTGGGGACGGCTGCACAGCAGTGTGAATGTACTTAATGTCACTGAACTGTGATAGTTAAAATGTCAACTTCATGTTATGCATGTTTTACCACCATTTAAAAATATTTTTTTAAAAAAGGAATGTATTTGGATTCAACCAAAAAAGGCAAGGAAAAGAAAAGACAAAAATGACTTCCAATGGGCTCTGAGGGAGCCCAGGAAAGGTGGCATCCTCAGGGTGGCAGGGAAGGTAGGGGATGGGGATGGGGTGGGCTCTGGGCCACAGGAGCGTGGGGCTCACTCATTGAAGCAGTGGGCGGCAGACACCAGCCACCTGGCCCCGATCACCGCGGCCCCACAGAAGTGCTCGCTGTTTTCTCGGAGGCTGACTTGCCAAGGGAACTCCCCGGGCGATGCTTCCATGCCACCCACAATCCTGCCAGCTGTCCTCCAGCCCGGCTGCAAACCGCAGTCTGCAAGACACAGATCACCAACCAGGGCCCCAAGAAGGCAGGACCATGGCCACGCTCCCTCAGCACATCTGTGTCCGAGTCTGTCATCCACAAGACCCCCACGTTCAAGGACATGCCCAGGGCTCCCCACTTGGCTGTGCTGTGCAAAGTGGGCCAGAAAGCACAGCAGCAGCTGACCCTGGAAAGGGATGGGAGTGGGCTCCAGCCGCAGGGGTGGACTGACCGCAGTGGGCCTCGTCGGATCCATCAGAACAGTCCACTTTGTCATCACATTCCGGGTTCACTTTGGTCACACACTGGCTGTCGCTGCAGGAGAAGGCGTTCCCTGGACAGCGACCTGAGGGCAGAGCAAAGCCGGTTCCCACCCTCACTCCATCACTCCCAGACACTGGTATTTCTGAGGTGACTTTCTCAGAATTAGCAGAAGCTTAGCACAAGGATGTTGGTCAGCACGGAGCCAGCGCTGGGCAGAGGAAGTGTATGTGTGTCATGTGTGCACCCCCAAATTTTCTAGGAGCCATGTTTTAAAAAAGTGAGAAATCTGAAGTTAAATTTTTAAAATTGTGGTAAAACACACAACATAAAGCTTGTTATTTTAACCACTTTAATTGGAACCCAGTCACTCTCTGTGGGGGGCCCACCCACTCAATGCCAGGAGCACTGCGGTGTGACAACCACAGATGTCCCCAGACATCTGTACCCTGGGGACAGGATTACCCCTAGTTGAGAACCACTGATGTGAAGCTAAATAAGTGTATCTATACATGTGTCATGAGCTGTCTGGAAGGATCGTCACCAGAATATTAAAAGTGATGAGATTCCAGGTAACACTTACTCTTTTTTCTTTTTTCCCCCATAAACTGTTTTTTGTGTTTTCTTTAACAACAGGCTTCCACCATTTTTAAAAAACCCAACGTTTCTCTCAGTCATGCTTGGTCACATAAATCAAAGTGCCTCATTCACAAACCCTGTGTGCACACAGGACTGTGAATCTGTCCCCTGGAGGAGGCTGCTCACCCTGGCTGTATTCTTAGGAGAACCCAGTCTTAGGAACCCTCTCGCAGTGGTTGCAATCACAGGAAACCTGGCAGAGGGCAGGGAGCCCAGGACAGGGAGAAAGCATACCTGATTTCAAGTCTCTTTCTGTCAAAGGCCCCTTCTGGCTTCCTGTGAAGAGATATTAGCTCAGTCAGTGGGTGGCAATGTTCTTTGAAAACATCACATTGCAAAGCAGACCACGAGCCATCCACCACGGGAGCCACTTAAAGCCTAACTGAAATCCATTAAGAGGAAACCAAATGGAGCACTGTGGTCTCACTGGCTGTATGACAGGTGCTCAATGGCCACATGGGGCTGCTGGCTACCACAGCACAGACATGGAACATTTCCACCACCACAGAAAATTCTATTAGGTCACTAAGATTCAACTCTCAGGTGTGTCAGGGTTAGTGGGGAAGGGACCATAATTGTCCCGTAGGGCAAGGGCTAGATGATCCATTTTCAATCTGACAACAGTCTGAGGCATCCTCAGATTTTAGAGTTTAGCATTTATGTTTATCTCTATACCTGGAGTCGACAAAATCCGCCCCAGCACTTGTTTTTGTAAATAAAGTTTTATTGATACACAGCTGTGTCCATTCGCTTATGCATTGTCTTGGGCTGCTTTTGTGCTACAATAGCAGAGTCAAGTGGGCTGCAAAGACAGAAAATATTCACACTCTGGCCATTTACAGGTTGTTGACGCCTGGAGAGTGAAGCAGCGTGTGTGCATTTTCTTTTTATGGGAGGGGGCGATTATTGAAAACCCCAAGTTTTTTTTCTTTTTTTAAAGATTTTATTGGGGAATTGGGGGAGGGAACAGCATTGGGGAATCAGGGAAGGGGAACAGAAAAGTTGCTGTCCTTTTGTTCTTCAGTATAGTTGTGGAGGAAGTTGCTTCACTGGCCCATGTTGGCATTGTGATCATTGCGCTCTTCCTGGCTGAGGCAGATGGGTTGCCGGCCATTGGTCGGCGGCTCATGACGGCTCACACCGCCGGCCGCTCACAGTAGCTTACGGCAGCCCACTGCAGCCCCACTGTAGCCTACACTGTTGCTGGTGACTCACGGCATCCCAGCTCCAGGTCAAGCTGTTGTTCACCATCTTAGCTGTAGAGGGCAGTGTCACTAGCCTATGTGGGATCCGAACCGGTGGCCCTGCTTCTCAGAGCTCATGCTCCCAAGCCAACTCTTAACCAATGAGCCACTCGGCCGGCCTGAAAACCCCAAGTTTAATGCTCCCGTCGCACAGCATGTCCCTCGCAACATCTCGGGTCTCTATTGCTTACTTGCCTGTGAGCTTGGCAGACACGATGGTGCCGTGGGCACCTAGTGGGACGCCGTGGCCCTGCAGCCTTGCTCGGAGCCCCTGCTGCAGCAGCTCTTGTTCCAGGGCCAGATCCAGTGACCGCAGGGCCAACAGCAGGAAGTGTAGCCGGAAACGCACTAGGACACTGGAGTTCCCATCTCTGCAGGCAGGAGAGAGGCTTTTGGAGGGAGGGCTCCTCTCCCTGGACTCTTCCGGCATCTTGGGGTATCCACCAAGGTTCCTTCACCCCCAGGGAGGCCCCGACACACCTGTAACTTAGCACTGTGCAGCCCACGCAGCTGGCCTCCAACTCTGTCTTCCAAAAGCTGCTTACAAACTGCAATGGAAACACAGCAGCAATGTTGAGACTGCAGCATGGGCTCCCATCCCCGAGGAGACCTGCTGTGTGCAGAGAGCTGGAGAAGTGGGGGCAGAAAAGCACCTCCTCTTAGATCCAATACATGCAGTGACTTCACCAAGCAGTGTGAATGACAGGAAAGGGCATTTCAAAGTTATTCATATAAAAATATTCCTCCATCAACAGCTAGATAAAATGTGTCCACAAGGTGGAATATTACACAGCCACGAAAAGGAGTGAAGCACTCACTGACACTCGCTACCACGTGGCTGAATCTGAAAACGTGATGCTAAATGATAGAAGCCAGACACAAGGCCACAGTGTGTGATTCCACTTATATGAAATGTCCAGAACAGACATATCCTCAGAGATGGGAAGTAGGTTAGTGGTTGTCAGGGGCTGGAAGTAGGGCTGGGTGATGGGGAGTGACTGCTGATGGGGACAGGGCTTGCCTGCATCTAGACCTGCCCTGTCTTATATAACATTCCACAAATTTCCGGAATGTTCTACATCTGCCCCTCCCTGTATGGCAGCCACCACCCACAGGTGACTACCGAGCATTTGAAACGTGGCTGGTGCCACTGAGGAAATGATTTGTAAATTTTAATTAATTCATGCTTAAATTTTAAAATGGATATTTGTTTCACTGAGCATTTTTACAAGGTCCATCCATGTTGTAGCGAGTGTCAGTGCCTCCTCTCCTTTTCACAGCTGAGTGACACTCCAGTGGGTGGATGGGCCACGTTGTGTTTATCCATCATCAGCTGAGGGACATCTGGGATGTTTCCACTTTTTGGCTGCTGTGAACACATGCATGTAAGTTTTTGTGTGATGTGTGCTTCCATTTCTCCTGGGTATATATTAATACCAAGGAGCGGAACTGCTAGGTCAGATAGTAATTCTATATTTAACAACTTTTTTATGAAAGCTAGACTGTTTTCCACAGCAGCTGCCTCATTTCACATTCCCACTGGCCATGTATGAGGGTTCTGATTTTTTACCATAATACAATTTGCAACCTTTAAACATGGCCTGCTGGAGTCAGTTCCTACCGACACCATTCTCCTCTGCACACCAGTTCTGCCACACCTGCTTTGTCCTGTTCCCTGCAAGGGCCCACCTCACTGCCCAGCTCTGCCTGGGCCTCCCCTTGCTGGGCTCGCTGGGGCCTGGGGAGCTCCCCTGGGTTGAAGCCCCTGGCCACCCAAGCAGCCCACTTGCTTCCGGGAGGCCCTCACCAGCGTTTCCAGAGTGGGCGTCAGCGTGCGGTAGTAGCCGGAGGCCTCCTGCTGAAGGCTGCAGGCGTACCGGATGCCCTGCAGCTCAGCGGTGTGCTCCACATCGAAGCCCTGTGTAGAGAGGGGGGCTGCGGGGGAGACCAGGACCCCGTGAGAGAGCCCAGCTGCAGAGTCCAGGCTCAGCTAGGGGGCCCCTGAAGGCCCCCACCACCCAGGGGCCGGGTCACCCAGACAAACAGATGAGTAGACTGACTCCCTGGTGGTTGTCCTGAGTGATTACTAACAGTGCCCCCTTTACAACTCTCACATGTCACCCACCTGGAGGCCCCTAGATACAGCACAAAGCCCAGAGGTCCCCAGGTTTTGTCTCCCGGTAATTTTTGTCTCACCGGCTATGCCTGGCCCAGGGCCTGAAGCCAACTTCAGTCAAAAATGGCTGAAAGGCCTCAGGAGATCTTCCCTCCACTTTGGAACAACAGTCCCCACCTGCTCCCTGGGAAAGGGACACCAAATACCACGGGGGCACAGCCACAGTCAGTCACAGGCATCAGAACTCTCGGACCACCACCCCAAGACGCCACCCTCTGAAAACATACGGCTTTCCAACTGTCGGAAACACTGTCAAAAGTACACACTAATGGGGCAGCCAGTTAGCTCAGTTGGTTAGAGCGCAGGCTCATAACACCAAAGTTGCTGATTTGATCCCCACATGGGCCACTGAGCTGTGCCCTCCACACTAGATTGAAATGACTACTTGACTTGGAGCTGATGAGTCCTGAAAAAAAACACACACTGTTCCCCAATAAAAAAAATCTTAAAATAAAAAAAGTACACACTAAGGAGTGATAGTCATAAAAAAATTTAAATAAAGCAAGTGACAGGGCCAGCTGAGTGGCGTGATGGTTAAGATCTGGCTTGGGACGCCAGAGGGCTCCGGTTCGGATCCCACATATGAGGACCAGTGACACTGCCCTCTACAGCTAAGATGCTGAACAACAGCTCAACCTGGAGCTGGGCTGCTGTGAGTCGCCAGCGAC
>NW_017731625.1:1624538-1670275 GCF_001890085.2 Hipposideros armiger | reverse complement strand
TGATGGTGCCAACTTGGGCCAGTGAAGCAACATCCTTCACAACTAGACTGAAGAACAAAACAACAGCAACTTGTCTGTTCCCCTTCCCCCGATTCCCCAGCTCTGTTCCCCTCCCCCAATTCCCCAATAAAGTCTTTAAAAAAAGAATGTGATAGCAACCATGTAAACTGTGAAAACACACACTTCTAACTGTCGATAATATGTTAGAACTGTCAAAAGGACACACTAGCAAACAATGGTCATAATTGCAAAATAAGAAAATGAAAGCAGCAGCCACATAAACCATGAAAGCTGGCTCCCAATTCTATTTATTCTGAATGAGTACCCATCTAGATAGATATTTAGATATTTGTCTATTCAATAGAATAAATATTCAAAACCAATTCTAAAAGTGGTTTGTTTTCTCATTCAAAAACTAAAAATACAGAAAAACGAGCACCCTATCATGTAGACCAAATTGCTTATGCTCTGTACCCTTTATGTTCACCCCCAAAATAATCACAGATACCTGGAAGTTGGAGAAACAGGACAGAGAGGTCCCAGTACCCTTCCCCTGCTTCCCCGCAAGGCTAACACCTCTACTGGAAGCTGTGAGCTGTCTAAAGGGGGAAAGGGACACATATTCACCTCAAGTTTAAAACATTTTTTTTTAATTTAAAATGTTAAGTGTGTCTTAAACCCTTCCTTGGTTTCAGGGGTCCTGCTGGGGATTACTGATTTTTTTGCCATGTATAATGCGCTCCCATGTTTTTGGCCCAAATTTTCAGGGGAAAAATATTTCATTTTAATTTTTTAATTTAAAATTTTGTTCACATTTGGGCCGGCCGAGTGGCTCAGTTGGCTAAGAGCTCGCTCAAGAGTTTGAGCTCTGAGCAACAGCAGTTCGATTCCTGGCCCGAACTGAGCAGCCGCTGAGCTGCCAACAGGTGGCAGGATGGCTCAGCTTAAAAAAAAAAAAAAAAGCATATTCTAAAATTTTGTTCACATTTAGGTACTTGTTTTTTTGTATTATAAGAGAAATTTAGCATTTATTTTTTAATGTATTATGTTACAAGAAATGTTATGTTACAAATAATTATAAAACACAAGAACAGATAAAAAGTACAAGAAATTTTATGTACCAGCAACAAATTTACGATATTTACTGAATCATAGAAGGCCAAGAACTCTTCATCGTTGCAAGTTTGTCATAAGTTCAACAAAACCAATTATCGTATTCCAGGGTATTATTTTGCATATAGATATCATTATTGATTCCTAGAGTCACACTTTTAACTCATAAGCACAAATAGAAGAATTAAAAACATTTATATAGATACAAAATTAGTACTACCCATGTATAGTGTGCATCCTTATTTTTCCCTCACAAATTAGGGCCAAAAAGTGCACATTATACACAGCAAAATACAGTATATTTATCTCTTGTTCCCAAAATGTATCTGTGCTTCTAGAATAAAGGTGTGAAACCCTGCTCCCACCCCTCCCTGGTGCAAGGATACATGCACATGCATGCATGCACACGCTCATTCTCTCTCGCGCACACATGCACACACACATGCATGCACACACAGAGCCAATTTTCCTGCCCTTGACTCCCACAGTCACTAGAGGGCCTCAGTCAACCAGGCCCAGCTGTGAGAGAGCCCTGATGTTCCATAAATACATTAAATAATAATAATAATAATAACTAGAGAGACCCACATAGGATTTCCAACTTATTATTTTGCCACATGAGAGCATCTTCCTGGAAACCGCCACTTATTTTCACCATCTCATGAAAGCAAGGTGATTTTCACATCCTTCCCCAAACCATAGGAACCTCTTCAGCTCAGAATAAGCCTGTTTCAGAGCCACGCTGCCCTGCAGAACTTTCCATGATAATGGAACTTTCTAGATCTGCGCTGCCCAGTACAGTAACCATGAGCCACCATGGAATGTGGCTGGTGGGGACAGAGGAATTGAATTTTAAAGGTTATTTAATTTTAGTGGATTTAACTCTAAATAACCACCCAGGTTCGGGGCTACCATTGTGGACAGCATGGACATAGGGCCACACGGGGAGGCGGCACGGTTTGTAGGAAGTTTTAAATCATTCTACTGAAATATAAAAAGAGCTTCCTTTGTTTATTTTATAACAGCAGCCCCACACCATATAGATTGGCCATCATTTTGCATATCTCATCTTAAATTCTATGAATATGGACTGGAAACAAATATGAAATGGGAGCCATTGTGATTGTGGGTGGTGGGAATATAGACAATAGTTCATTTTTGAAATTCTTTTCAGTGTTTTTCAAATTTCTTAAGATTTTTTAAAAGTTTTTTTCCCTGTCCCTATTTGTCTCCATTTTAACCTGGCAGTGAAAACTTCCCTGGAGAACCCTGTTGGTGGGAAACCCAAATACGCCCGCCTGCATGCCCACCCACCCTAGGCTGTGTGCCCAGGCACTGGCCCACTTGTCTTCTCTCTTGGGTGGCCTGTAGGGCCAGCCTTCAATTCCACGTTTGCATGCTCAGCCCTCTGTTTCTAGGATCATCACTTGGACATCACTGAGCCAAGTCTGAGAGTTTCTGTGCAAGTCACCTGGCATGTGAACCCATGCCAGCCCTTGGCCACTTACCCACAAAGACCGCCAGGGTGACAATGACAATGCTGGTGGCCACTGCAGCGGACAGGGCTGCTCGGCAGCATGCGGTGTCCTGAGCAGGGACTTCCTTTGTTGCCACGGGCATGAGCTGTAATTCACCAATGGTGGGCTCCATGGCTTCCAGACCCCCGGACAGCCACCTGGATGCCAACAATAAAGGAGCAAAAAAATGGTATCATCACCAGAGGGTGTTTCTCTTTCCCTAAGCCAGGGTCTTACTTGTGCAGATGTGACAGCCATCAATAGTGCCCTAGGCACCAACAGACTCCACTCAAAAAGCCCTAAAAAAAATGGAATTTCAGGGCCAGCCAAGTGGCTCATTGGTTAACAGTTGGCTTGGGAGCACGGGCTCTAAGCAGCAGGGTCGCCGGTACAGATCCCACATGGGCCAGTGACACTGCCCTCTACAGCTAAGATGGTGAACATCAACTCGACCTAGAGCTGGGCTGCTGTGAGTCGCCAGCAACAGTGTAGGCTGCAGTGGGGCTGCAGTGGGCTGCGGTAAGGTATCATGAGTGGCCGGCAGCCAGCGTGAGCTGCCGTGAGCCGCTGTGAGTGGCCGTCCAATGGCCGGCGAGCGACTGCCTCACCCAGGAAGAGCACAATGATAATATCAACATAGGCCAGTGAAGTGATATCCTCCACAACTAGACTGAAGAACAAAAGGACAGTAACTTGTCTGTTCCTCTTCCCCGTTTCCCCAACACTATT
Organism: Hipposideros armiger; assembly: GCF_001890085.2. Taxonomy (NCBI): domain Eukaryota; kingdom Metazoa; phylum Chordata; class Mammalia; order Chiroptera; family Hipposideridae; genus Hipposideros; species Hipposideros armiger. The sequence goes on along the minus strand of NW_017731625.1, from coordinate 1,666,916 downwards.
CCCTCCCAATTCCCCAATAAAATCTTTAAAAAAAAATGGAATGTTGCCTATAATTTCTATATATTTCTCTCTCTCTATATATATATATATAATATATATATTATATATATAGTCACAGAATATGGAGTACAACATAGGAAATATAGTCAATGGAAATGTAACAGCTATATTCAATGTCAGAGGGGTAGTAGTGGGAGAGGTTATCACTTCGTGAGGGGTGTAAATGTCTAACTATTACATTTTTTTGTACACCTGAAACAGACAAACAAAAAAGCCCTAAAAAATGGATTCAACATGCTGCCTAGGCTGGTGCATGTGGGCTCCCATATGTGGGTCATTGGGGTCCATTTCTGGAAAGAATATGTATGAATTTCCTGGGAATACTGAAACAAATTGCCACAAACCTAGAGCTTAGAGGAACACAGCTTTATCCTGCTTTTTTGGAGGTCAGAAGACATCTCCAAATAGAGGGCTCTGCTCTTTCTGGGAGCTCCAGGGTCTCAGTCTGAGAAAGCAGAGCTGGGAGGTAGTCACAGGCTGAGCCCTAGCACTTTTGCCTCTGAAACTTATCGTCAAGAGCCAACAAATTATCTTTTTCACTTAAGGCAGTTGGTTTCTGCCAGTTGTGACTAGAAGAGCCCTAAGACAGATCCTTGAATGTGTAACCCATTCAGCCCCTGGCTGGATAATTCTCTAATGTTCCCGAGACCAAACCAAAGGCATTCTCAGTCTGCAGAGGAGCTTTTCTCTCCCCAGGTGCATAATCACCTTCATGCTTTCTGCAGAGGTGGCCCTCATTACCCACCGTCTATTTTGGCTCCCAGGGAGCTCCCTGCACTGTGTGGGTGGAGGGTGATTTATATCTGGCCTTGACACATTTTTCCCCATTAGAAAACCACAGCGAAGGAAGCTGAGGGGACAGTTAGATCCTATTTCCCTTGATGGGGCTCCATGAAGGTGCCCACTCAGCCAGGGGCCTCCTGGGAGGTCATGGAGTTGCTTTGGAGGCCCCTAGAGATGGATGGCAGGCCTGGGTATCAGGTAAAACACAGGACACCCCATTAAACTTGAATTTTACATAAACAAAACATAGCTCTGTAGTGTAAATATGTCCCTGGGATAACTGATTTTGTGTGTTCCCTTGACTAGGCTAGAGTGCCCCGTTGTTTGGTTAAACATTATTCTAATGTTGCCATGATGGCAATTTTTAGATGAGATTAATATTTAAATTAGTACATGTTGAGTAAAGCAGGTGACTTTCTGGAATGTGGGTGGGCCGCATCTAATCAGTTGACGGGCTTTAGAGAAAAGACTGAGCTCCCCCAAGGAGGAAGGACTTTTGCCTCCAGACTCCCTTTGGACTCAAGCTGCAATGTAACTTTTCCTGGGTTTCCAGTTTCCCCTGCAGATTTCAGACTTGCCACCTCCATAATAGCATGAGCCATTTCCTAATCTCTCTCTCTCCTCCTCCCTCCCTTCCTCTCTCCATTCTATTGGTGCTATTTCTCTGAAGAACCCTGAAGAACACAGTCCCTAATCAGTATAATTATGTCTTTTGCAATATTTGGAACATACTTATACTTAAAAAAAAAGTATTTGTTGTTTATCTGAAATTCACATTTACCTGAGTATAAATTTCAGTATGTTTACTGTTAAGTCTGGAACCACACACTGGGGCTCAGCCAGAATGTCCCATCCTATCCAGGGAATGTGTCCCTGTTGGGAATGGTTGCTCTGTGCCTCACTGCCACCATCCAGAGCTGAGAAGAAAGGGGAGATGCGTGGGGGTGGTGGGGTGCGGGCCTGGCAGGGAGTGAGGCTACACAACACTTAGCCCTTTATTCTCACATTTGAACTAAGAATCAGTTGATGAAATGTTTTAGGGACAATGACACCAAGATTCACTTCTGTGATTAGGGCTGGAAACTCAAATTTAGTGTATGAGCTCATTGACGTCCTGCCATCCCAAACACACACACACACACACACACACACACACACACACAGTTTGTTCAACCCCAGCTGCCCCTGCTCCCCCCACCCAGTGGGTTTTCTAAGGATCCCTGTGTTCTCTAAATTATCTTGTCATCACCATCATTAGGGCACAGAAGGGGCCCCACTGCTACTTAGCATTGAATATAGAAGCACCATTCACTCACTCTGCCTCTGCCTGGTATTTGCGACCTGGCTGCCCTGTGCTGGGTACCCAGTCTTGAATGAGGCCGATGTCATTCTTTGAGCTCATAAAGCTTAAATCTTACTGGCAAAGACCTAAATAAATTAAAAGCACAGTGTCAATAAGGGCTCCAAAATAGAGATGCATCCATGGGACTAGACAGGAGGTCAGGTGAGGCTTCCTGAGGGAGGAATGAGTTATCTGAGTTCTGGAGGTTAACGAAGAGTTTGGTAAGTGCCCAGTGGAAGGAACAGATGCCCATACAGTGAGAACAAAACATGTCAAAAGCCCTGTGGTGGGAGGGAGGGAAGAAGGGCCAAAGTAGAGAAAGTGTGTCAGTCAGCTACTGCTGCATAACAAATTACCAGAAACAAATCCACAGAGACAGGAAGCAGATGGTAGGGGCAGGGCTGGGGGAGGGGAGGAGAGCGAGTGTTCACTGGGGACAGCGTCAGTTTAGGAAGATGAGAAAGTTCTGGAGATGATGGTGGGGATGGCTGCACAACAGTGTGAATGTGCTTAATGCCACTGGGCTGTGTACTTAAAATGGTTAAGATGGTGAATTTTATGTTACATATAATTAATCATAATAAAAAAGAAAATAATTAAGAGAGATAGATAGATAGAGAAAAATTGCTGGAAACTGGAATGTGAGAAGGGAAAGCACAAGAACCACAGGGGACAATGGGACACACTGGAACTATTTCCACACAGAAATATCCAGAATGAGGGGAGCCAGCAGCGAGTATTTGTGAACAAACAAGGAAACCCAGGAGAAGCTGAGCCAGCACTGCCCCTCGGCATCCCTCACGCGCCAGCACACCCGTGCCCTCGAAGGGCAGAGAAACCTCATCCAGCAGTTGGCAGGCCTGGTGGGGAGCAGATAAAAATCAGGCTACAAAATCTGCCTTTGAACCAAGCAAGGCTCAGAAAAGGTAGTGGCTGTTTGATCCAAAAATTCTGAGAGTGTCTTTGGTGCTTCCATAGAAATGGCATTTTGCTTGGACACTGTGGCAGGCAGAATAATGTCCCCAAAGACATCCCCATCCTGGTACAGGGACCTGTGGACATGTCATCTCACACAGTAAAGGGACTTTGCAGGTGGGATTACGTCAAGGCTCCTGAGATGGGGATGACCCTGGATTACAGGGGGCCCAGTGTCATCACAGGGTCCTCATAAGAGGGAGGCAGGAGGCTCAGAGTCAGGGAGATGGAAGAGGCTGCACTGCTGGCTGTGACGATGGAGGAGGGGCCACGAGCCAGGGACATGGTGCCTCTAGAAGCTGGAAAAGGCTGGAAACGGTTCTCCCAGGGGCCTCCGGAAGGACCAGCCCTGCCCTCACCTGGGTTTAGCTCTATGAGGCCCACTTTGTCATAGCAGCAACGGGAAATTAATACAGGCTCTGTGGGCAATGCTACCCAGTGCTGACTTGGTTGAGAGAGTTGGGTGCTGATCCAGGCATTGGGTACTTGTAGGAAGAGCAACTTGAAAATGGGACCTGCCCTTCCTTCACTGTCCTCTGGGCTTGAGTAGGAGGAATGCTGGTCACCCGCAGACCAACATCTACATTCTGGCTTCAATCTGACTAGTTCTGTGACTCCCTGGCGCAGTTTACCTATTTGGCCTCAGTTATAGCTGGTCATTTATCAGCTTTGACCCTTTGGTTCTAATTTTCTATGGCTTGTAGGTGATAATCTCCTTTTTGTCTTCCCAGAATTCCTTTCTTTGGGGAAGTCATACCCTAATCATAGTGCCCACCCACCTGACCCCATGCCTATCCCCCATCAGTGATTGGTCTCCAATGGACCCAGGCCTGCCAATTATAGTACCCACTCCTTCATCCCATGGGTACCACCTCTCCCATCCTTGGATACTGTAGACCAACCCCTGGAGTCTTCAGTCACTCTTCCTTCCTCCTTCCCCTCCTTGCTGGTCACCTCCAAATCTGGCCACTCTGTTTCCTTCCTCTTCTCCAGGGACCCCACCTACCCATCCCCACTCTCACAGCCTTCACCTTTTCCCTGGACTAATGGTGTTCTTGCTAACTCCAGGCCTTCCCCCACCTATCCATTTTTTTCATACAACTAGAGATATCTGACTACAGTAGGGTATCTCCCCCAGGATGATTCTTCTCCCAGGGGACACTGGGCAACATCTGGTTACACCTGTGGTTATCACAATTGGGGCCCTTCCATAGCTCCTCACTAAGTTCAAATTCTCAGCCCCAACTCCCTCCCCAGCACTACTTGCTCCCACCTCCAGCCAGTTCATGTTTATTCTGCTCCCAAATAAATCCTGACACCTGCTCTAATGTGGATGGACCCTGAGGACATTATGTTCAGTGAAATAAGCCAGACACAGAAGGACAAACACTGTGTGATCCCACTCACAGGAGGTCCCTAGAGGAGTCAGATTCATAGAGAAGGAAGTAGATGGTGGGAGCCAGGTGCTGGGGGAGGGGAGGGGAGTGAGTGTTAAATGGGGGCAAAGTGTCAGATTGGGGAGATGGAAAGTTCTGGAGATGGACGGTGGGGAAGGCTGCATGATGGTGTGAGTGTACTTACTGTCACTGAGCTGTGCAATTGAAATGGTTAAGATGGTAAATTTTATGTTATGTATGTTTATCACAATAAAAAATTGTTGAGAAAAATCAGCAAAGAATTGACAGGCGGGAACTTGGGCCCTCTTCTTCACCGCAAGCACAAGACCAGGAATGCCTGGTACAGATGCAGTCCTCAAAGCACAGAAAACAGTGAGGCCCCTGCTTATAAAGTGCTGCTCAGACATGCCCAGTTTACAGGGCCTTTCGATCCCCATCAGCTCAAGGACAGAAACGTGTCTCTGCACCTTCTCCAGCTCTCATCTCCCTGCAGTCTTTGCAAACAGTTGCCACTTGAGTGAAAAGCTGACTATTTTGCCAAAGGAGAGGGGCCATGTGCTTGTTAGCTTTGCCAAGAGTGGACTCCACACCTCCCAGCAGCAACCTGTGTGGGCTGCTTTCTCTTCCATGTCATGTTGAGAAGCAGAAGCTGGAGTGGTCATGGGCTAATTATCAGTCTCCAGGCATAAGGTAGCATCCACTTGACACCCAACTTTCCCCAAACACCCGTATTTCTAAATCCAAGTAAACTTCTGACCAAGATATAAAGCTCATTCAGGGCTTTAAAAAAAAGAAAAGAAAAAGTCAGCCAAATAAATTCTTTGGTGTTGGGTAGACCAAAAACCAAATCTGCCTGTTTAGATGTATCTTTTTCTTTTCACTCAGATGAATTGGAGACAGCCTGTCTCAGATAAGTGGGTGTTTTGCTTAAGAGAGAGAGGCAAAGGGATGGAAGGTTCCGGAAGATCCTTGACACTCCTAATCTTAGGCTACAAAATCACTTCTAGAATTTGCTTTATTTGTATTCTTTTTTTTTTTTTTTTGCAGAGATTTGGGGTGGGAGAGAATGGAAAACAAAAGCTGAGTAGAAAGAAGGAAGATAGCCGATTACCAGGAATGAAAGCGAGCACAAGGGGAGGTGGCTGGCTCCGCACGGCGACCTCAAGCTACGAGAAAGCCTTTGATAGGATGGGGCATAATTAATTTTTTGAAAGTCACGTAAGAGGATAAGTTACCACCTGAGCTTGAGAGATACATGAGAACACCCCAGACAAAGCTGGAGTTGTAGAATGAGAGAAACGGGTGGGCGAGGGGCACACTGTCTGTCCCCGGTTACAGGAATGGTCCTAGCAGCTTCTAGAAGGATCGGTGCCAGATCTGAGATCTGAAGGGTGCACCAAGATACAGAGAAGGAACCAAGATTCATTGCAGGACTAACTTGTGAACTGTGAGCACCAGCGTCCCCAACTTAAGCCTGTGGCTCAACCAGCCTCCAACTGAACACATGCCACTGTCCCGATGTTGTCTGTCCCAGGTGGGAGGCAGAAGGCCTGACTCTTATCCCAATGCAATTGATGGTGTGACTCTGAACAAGTCACTCCCACTTGGGGGACCAATCATCCTAAGTCCCCTAGAACTGTTTCAGTTTGAACCTGGAAATCGAGACATCTGGTCACCCTACCCACACATCTATCTTTATCTGCCAGAAGGGTCTGGAGCAATGTGGGGGCTTCCTAAGGAGGTGTTAAGCAAAAGGACTTTGGGAACTGAGCCGAAATTATAGACAAGCCATCAAGTCTGCTTTGGAACCACGTCTGCTTGCAGCCTCCTGGCGATGACACAGGGAGTCTCAATTTAAGGCCAGTGTGCTTAATGCCACTCACATGCTTGCCAGTGTCTATTTCCAAAATGGGAGAGTAAGCCTCAGGTGCAGAGCCTTCCAGGAGGATGGGCAGGCCAAGGCAATCAAGGCACTGGCCTCAGGGGGCAAAACTTAAGGGGACACCAAAAACCTCGGTCCACTAGACAAATAACATTTTCATGCAACATTTTTTTTTTAATTGGGGAATTGGGGGGATGGGAACAGTGCTTGGGAATTGGGGGAAGGGGAACAAACAAGTGGCTGTCCTTTTGTTCTTCAGTCTAGTTGGGGAGGACGTTGCTTCACTGGCCCAAGTTGGCATCATCATTGTGCTCTTCCCAGGCGAGGCACATCAGTCGCCGGCTTCTGGACGGCCGCTCACAGCGGCTGCTGGCCGCTCACGCTGGCTGCTGGCTACATACGGTAGCCCATGGCAACCCACTGCCACAGCCTACGCCGTCACTGGCGACTCACGGCAGCCCAGCTCCAGGTCGAGCTGTTGTTCAGCATCTTAGCTGTGGAGGGCAGTGTCACTGGCCCTCATATGTGGGATCTGAACCGGGGCCCTCTGGCATCCCAAGCCAGTTCTTAACCATTGCGCCACTCGGCCGGCCCCCATGCAACAATTTTTAAAAATCAAAATTAAGGGCCGGCCGAGTGGCACGTTAGTTAAAAGCTGACTTGGGATGCCAGCTCTGAGCAGCAGGGCCCCAGTTCTGATCCCACATGAGGGCCAGCGTAGAGGGTCACACTGCCCTCTACAGCTAAGATGGTGAACAACAGCTCGACCTGGAGCTGGGCTGCTGTGAGTCACCGGCGATGGCGTAGGCTGCAGCCCCTGCTGCAGTGGGCTGCCATAAGCTACCGTGAGTGGGCAGCAGCCAGCGTGAGCTGCCAAGAGCCTCCGTGAGCGGCCGTCCAGAGGCCAGCGACGGATCTGTCTCACCCGGGAAGAGCACAATGATAATACCAACATGAGCCAGTGAAACGATGTCCTCCACAACTAGACTGAAGAACAAAACGACAGCAACGTGTCTGTTCCCCTCCCCCAACTCCCCAGCACTGTTCCCTCCCCCAATTCCCCAATAAAATCTTTAAAAAAAATCAAAATTAAAACCCATGTCCAACCAAATGTCGGCATTTCGCATAAAGACAGTGTCCAACTTTGCACTTGCCAGACTCACCTGGCCCTCCTTCTCCTAATCCCAGCCCCATCCGCTGCTGTCTTTGCTTAAAATGGTAAAATTTTGCTTACTGAGGGCCCCTGTGCACTCATATATTTTACAATATTGCACTACAATATTATTTCTCTTGATGACTGAGATTTCAGCATCCCCCTAAATGTTGGCCCACGGTAACAGTCCTGATTGCCTCACCCAGATCTGGGCCCTGAAGGATAGTAACAATTGAAGAACACTGTTTGCTTTTCCTCCTATTTACTTTGTTTTCAGTTGCATTCTCGTAACATGTTTTCAATTTGTACGTGTTGGTGACTAAGTTTCCCTAAAAATATATATTTTTTTAGATTTAAAAAGTAGGCCATTTAAAGAAGATTAAATAACTATTTTCATAGGCTACCTGCAGCTATGTATCTGCCTCTGGGATCCCATCCAGTCTGTGGTTTTAATAACAGCCCAGACTCATCTGAATTCTCAACTCAAGTCCAACTGGCTACTGGAACTTCCTTCTAAGTAACCTCAGGTGACCCCCATGACCCCCACTTCCTGGTGTTCACACACACACACACACACACACACACACACACACACACACACACGTGTTAATGTCCTTCCCTTGAGTATGGGCAGGACCTGTGAATTGCTTCTAACCGATAGAATACGACAGGTGATGGGATGTCACTGTCATGATTTTATGACATTATGTAAGACTTCGTCTTAACAGACTGGGGGCTGTTCTGGGGAGGCAGGGAGACAAGGAGCTATGGGAGGCCTCTAGGAGCTGAGAGTGGCCACCAGCTGGCAGCCAGTCAAAGCCGGGCCCTTTGTCACTGGCCAATAACCTGAACAAGTTTGGAAGCGGGTCCTTCCCCAGTCAGGCCTTCAGATGAGATCACAGCCTGGGCAGCACTGCTTCTGCAGCCTCAAGAGACCCTGAGCAGAGAAGCCAGCTCAGCCATACCCAAGCTCCTGGCCCACAGAAACTAGGAGATGATAAATAGGAGCTGTTTCAAGCCACCAAAATTGTAGCAACTTGTCACCACAATCCAATGACTGACAAGCTTCTCAAATCTGACACGCACCAAACTGAGCTCCTGATATCTCTTCTCATGTACCCCCCAAATACCTGTTCCTCCCACAGTTTTCCCCATCTCAGACAGAAGCTCCGTTTTTATGGTCACTCAAACCAAAAATCCCTGGGATCATGAGGCCTTTCTCAGAGCCCCCATCCAGTCTGTCCAACAAATGCTGTCAGTCACCTTCAAAGCATATCTAGAATTGGGCCACGTCCATCACTTCTACCCTGGGCTAAGGAGAGCATCGTCCCGGCCTCATCAAGGGCTGGCTGCTTCCATCCTCACCAGCTAAAATCTGAGTCAGGCCATGTCCCACCCCTGCTCAACTCTCCATGTGGCTCTCACTCAGGGCAAAAGCCCCGCACGACCTGGTCCCACCTACTCTTTGCTGTCTGTCTGCAGCTCCTACTTCCTCCCTCCCTCGGTTCCAGCCACATGGGCTTCCTCAGTGTTCCTCAAACATATGAGGTACAGTTCAGCCTCAGGGCCTTTGCACATGCTGTACCATCTGCCTGATGTGCTTATCTATAGCCTCATGACAGTCACCTCCGCCTTCCCTGCTTTGTTTGTTTTCTCCTGTGTTATGTAAGTTGTATCCATAGGAGTAGATGGCAGGATAGTTTCTGCCAAGGTGCAGAGCCTGGGGTCCCTTATAGCCCCCTTGGGAGAAGTGGCTGACCCTGGAAGAAGGGAGCCACGGAGAGAACAGCCACAACGTGCTCCCCACTCTTGAGCACAATATTGATAGAGAGAGCAAGTTATCTTACTCTGCACTCTGCACTCTTGGCAGTTCCAAAGTTGCTGTTTGATAATTACACTGGTACATCGTTTCTCAAGAGAATGGAAACGTGTTGGGAGAAATTCATTGCACTAAATGACAGTTACATGCAGTATCTGATTTATTACCACAACTCTGCTAGGAGACCAACTGTATTCTGACTGAGGAGGAAATAGAGGCACACAGGAGCCAGGTGACTTGCCCAAGATCACAGGATGTGGTGGTTTGAAAGCATGTCCACAAATTCTTTGCCATCCTCTCTTTGGCAAAGCTTAATTTACCTCCCTTTGAGTGTGGGCTGGACTTAATGACTTACTCCTAATGTACCTGAAGTGATGGAGTGTAACTTCTGAGATTACATCATAAAAGACATGTGGCTTCTGCCTTTCTCTCTCTGGGACCACTCGCTCTGGGGGCTGGGGGGAGCTAGCCACCACATTGTAAGGATGCTCAGGCAGCACTGTGGAGGGGCCCCGTGGGGGAGCTGAGGCCTCCTGCCAGCAGCCATGTGGGGAAGCCATCCTGGAAGGGGCCCCTCCGGCCAGTAGTGGAGCCTTCAGATGAGGCAGTCCATGCCAGCAGCTTGACTGCAGCCTCATGAGGGACCCTGAGCCAGGACCACCCAGATAATCACTCCCTAATTCTTACCCACAGAAACTGGAATAATAAACATTCATTTTAATCCGCTAAATTTTGGAAATAATTTGTTACACAGCAACCGATAACTAATACACAAGCTGCCGATCCCATGACCCTTCTGTCTGCCTTTCTGCTTTCCCTCCCAGGAAGCGCACACACTGTTCTCGGTAGCCCATCCTGCACCCTTCTCTTAATTTCCTCTTTAGTTCCCCATCCTTCATGCAGAGAGCCTGTTGTGAATCGTCTCCTTGCCTTACTGGCCGGTTTTATCTAGTTGGTTAAAGCAGTGATTCAGCCTCTCCAAGGGGAGATACAGTGCTTGGGTTCCCATTTTTCCAAGCTATCAACTTCCATAAAACCCCAAACTTCATCTCAGCTTTGCCCCCTGGGCACCTAACTTCTCCCCCTCTTCACTCTCAACTCTGTAACCATCTTGCTCTGTATGATTTTTTCTGTCTCCTAATCCAAGGTGATCATGGTTTTTCCACTCTCCCATCCCACGTGTCTGCCCTTTTTCAGTCCCACCGCAGCCAAAGCCTGTTTATGGAACAGACACCACTTGTCTGTGCTGCAGCCTCTCCGGTTTCTCCCAGTCCCCGTCCTCAGACTCGAACCAAGCCAGGAAAACCTCCCTCCCCTTTGCCCCAACTTCATGAAATAAATCACTCAGCAAGCCTAAAGGAAATTTAATAAGCTCAGTCTGCTTTTTCTTCTTTTTGTCTGTGAACTTTTTGTTAAGTTTTCATGGGAAGCATTGTTTGTGAGAAAACTATTTGTGGCGATGATATCTTGTGTTCTTGTAGTTTTCCAACATGCACAGGGGAAAAGAGAGTCAGAGATCCTGGGGCGGGGGGCTGTTGAGGGGAGAAGCCGATAAACACAGATGATACCCAGGAAAACGGATAAAGCGTGCAGATTAGAAAAAGAAATTTCCAATCACTTAGGACTTGTGTAATTTAAAAGGAATACAATGGTCCTGAATGCAATGGGGGACCCAGTGTTGGATCCCGCGATGGAAAAAGGACATGAGTAGGAACATGGGAAATTTGAACGCAGTCAGCTGAGTGTCACACGACGTTAATTTCTTTCTTTTTCTTTTTTGAATTTTTATAAGAGTTTATTTGAGCCAAGCTGACAACATGCCAGGGAGCAAGATCTCAGATGCTCCCAGGACGTTTAATTTCTTAGTTGTGGCCATTGTGTTGTGGTTAGGTAAGATTTGAACACTAGGGGGAGCTGGGTGACGGGCAGGCAGTGACGGGCAGGTGGGGACTAAAATGATTCTGGAATCATTATCTTTAATTAACAGAGGTAAAGTGGGAAAAACAAAACCTTATGTGGATATCAGCCAACAACCCAGAAGAGGTCATCCTCTTTGTTAATTTTAGGGTCACGCAGGTTCACAGACATAGCTGGGAACAGCCATTCCCACGTATGTGCATGAGACATTCATGCCAGGAGAGCACAAAGCCCATGCCTACTATGTGTGCAGCCCATGGATGTCAGTGAGTTAAGCTAGCCCTCGAGGGACCTGCGCGACTCTCCCCATTTAATCGATGATGAAATTGAGCCTTGGAGAGATGACCTCCTCTGTGTTTCTGCCTCTTTGCCTCTGTCTCCCTCTGTCCCTCTCTCTCTATGTCTTTGTCTCTGTATAGCTATCGCTCTGCCCCTCTCTCTCTCTCTCTCTCTCTCTCTCTCTCTCTCTCTCTCTCTCTCTTCTCTCATACACCCACAGTTCTTAGAATTCCAAGATGCCCCACCCCCACCCCACTTTGCTGCTTGCTAGCTTCTCTATCACTAAATGGGCCTCTGCTACCCCAGGACCCTGTTGTTCAGGTGAGTCAGGTGAGCCACGAAGATGGGGACCAGACACAGCGGCATCCACACAGCTCTGTCACCCCCTCTTTCCACGTGTCCCCCTCACATTCCTTTACTGGAGGGTGAAAACAGCAGCCCAGACCCCCTCACCCCTGTTTCTGCTTCCAGCTTCCTTCTCCAGGATTCACGACTCACCTGGCTGCCGTCAAGGGAATGCCTACCTCTGCCTGTTCACTCTGTGGTCCCCAGGTCCCAGGCGGGGCCTCTGCCACTCTGCCACAGCTCCAGACTCTTGACGAACAGCTGTGATAACAGGAGCAGAGCTTTCTGTAAGCATTCTGTTCTGAGTTGGAGTCCCAGCCTTGATAAAAGGTCACCCAACATGCTTCTATCTGCAGTCTCCAGGCGCCATGTTTTATACCCTAAACCTTCAGAGTTCTGCAGAGAGAACTTTGAATGCCACACAGATGCTCAGCAGGCATGGGGCAAGAGCCAGGATGGACTGCAGGTCCACTTGCTCGAACCATACACTGTGGTCAGATGAGCAGGGACAAACATCTGGGCTTCTGTTTGGTGGGCAAGAGGGCTGCCCACCGCGAGGTAGACTTAATTTGTGTGGCCGTCAGAGCTGTGTGAGCGGCCGTGACTCTGGCCCTGTTTTCCAGATGAGGAAACTAGTAAGGGGGAGTTGGCACATACACAACCATACACGCAACCTCACACAACCACACACAAAATCACACGACCACACACTATTGTGACACCACCATACACAATCACACACATGTGGTCACACTAGTTATACAGATACACAACCACACAGTCACACACAACCACACACACTTAATGACATAACCATACACAATCATGACCACATGTACACACACAATCTCACACACACGATAGTCACACTCACAATCTCACATCCACACCACAGCCGGCCAGGGTCCCAGGCAGGCAGGGTGGGCTGTGGGTCTGCAGGCCCCATGCCCCATGGGCATAGACAGATCTGCTATGGAGGCTGCTACCCCTGCTTGTCAGATATTATGTCCCACAGTCACAATGCACAAAACGTGGATTACTTGAGTGCAGGTTCACAGAGGCTTCTCTTCACAGTTCCAATAAGTGGACACTAACCGTGGCCGAGGGCCTATATGGATGTGAACACACGTTCCCCAAACCTTTTGCCACCAGGAGCCTGGCTTTGACCCCCGTGAGATGGGCAGGAGGGTGAAGGCCCGGCCCCAGAGGATCCCTGTGCCGCCCATCCTCACCAAGTTGTGGGAACTTCGAGGACATCACACAATGTGTGCCAAGGGCAGCTTTCCTGCCACATGTAACTGAATGCATGACAGCCCCTTCCCCAGGCAAAGACAATACCACCCCCATTTTCACACCTATGACCACACCCTCCCCAAACGGTTACCACAAAATCTTTGTCATTTATTCACTCACCAGCCACTCAGAGGTTGCGACAAGGGACAGGGGGAGAAGTAGGGCACTCCCTTATCACATACGGGCAATCCTCACCGGTCTTTGTCCATCACATTCCTGCCGCACCACCAGGCCCCACAAAGGGTCCAGGCTGATGCACCACACTTGGTTTTAGCCACATTCATTCTCAGAAATACGGGAAAATTGCCGTCCGGAATACAGAGCCCTGGGGGGCCCATGCCCACAGTGGGCTCCCACCACTTTTACACGGCCGGCTACATTCACACACTCCAGAGGCATCTACACAGCAGGTCTGCGTCCAGACAGCCTGCCCACATTTCTGCACAGCCGTAGTCTACACAGCCGCCCCAAGTCTACACAGCCGGCCTCATTCACACACCCCGACAGCGTCCACACAGCCCTTCCACTCGTCTACAAAACCGCGTCCACGCAGAGTGGCCCTGGATGAACTGAGGCACAGGGAGGGAGGGCTGCTCTGGTCCCATTTCGGGAGGGGGTGCCGCGTCCCGCCGACCCCCGACTCACCGCGCTACGCCTGAGGCTGCACCGCGTCCTATTCCCGCCGAGCAAACCGAGCGGGGGCCTTAGGGAGAGGGGCGGGGCGGGGCGGGGCGGCACCTGAGTTGGAAGCATCACCGGCTGGGGGCGGTGGCACCTGGGCTGAGGGAGGCACGGGCTGGGGGCGGGGCCTGGGCTGGGAGTATCGCGGACTGGCGTCCGGACTCCGGCTGGGGGCGCTCCCCCCCACCCCTCCTTCACCAGGGCATCACCAGCCCCACCATCCTCCCCTGCCCGCCTCCTGTTTGCCCCTTCCCCTGCGCACCTGAACCCGGCCTGCCGCCCTCAGCACCGCCGGGGTGGGGGCTCCAAGAGGACGCTGGGTGCGCCGGCCCTGTGCGCCCGTCAGGAGCCCCGGGCCCAGGCGGGGTCCCATCAGTCCATACCCAGTTTCGGAAAAGGGCCGGACCAGCAGAGGGAAAGGAGTGGACACACTGGGTGCCCGGGAGCCATGGAGGTGGTCCCTGGACCCTGTGGCTGCTGCGGATGGAGCCCAGCGTCCAGGTGGAAGCAGGGCCTGGGCAGGTAAGGTGACCGCGGACAGAGGGCAGAGGAGGGGTGCTGGGACCTGCGGAGAGCAGACGCGCAAGGCAGCAGAGAGCTTGGGGAAGGGGTGTGGTGTGTGAATAACTACAATATTTTTAAAAATAAACTTTTGACTTTAGAACAGTTTTAGATTTACAGAGTTGTAAAGATAGTACTAGTTCTCGTGTACCCATATCCAGTCTCCTCATTACTTACATCTTACATTAGTGTCACAATTACTGACCTAATATCAACAATTTTTTTTTAATTGGGGAACTGGGGGAGGGGAACAGCGTTGGGGAGTCCGGGAAGGGCAACAGACAAGTTGCTGTCCTTTTGTTCTTCCCACTGCAGCAGGGGCTGCAGCCTACGCCGTTGCTGGCGACTGACGGCAGCCCAGCTCCACGTTGAGCTGTTGTTCACCATCTTAGCTGTAGAAGACAGTGTCACTGGCCCTCATGTGGGATCCGAACCAGGGCCCTGCTGCTCAGAGCTGGCGTCCCAAGACAGCTCTTAACCAACGCACCACTTGGCCGGCCCTATCAACACATTATTAACTAACATACGTGCTTTATTCAGATTCCTGTTTTCCCTATGTCCTCTGTCCCAGGATCCCATGTGACAGGTGTCTCATCTCCTTGGAACCCTCCAGGCTATGACAGTTTCTCAGACATTCCTTTTTCTGGACACCCTGGGTAGTGGTGAGGAGGGGGGTTAAGAGTTTGGTAGCTACCCTTCTTTTGGGGTTGGTCTGGTGTGTTTATCATGGTCTGGCTGGAGCAATGGCTTCGTCTGTTTTGACGCACCTGGGCACCTGGCATGGCCATGTGGCAACCCAGCCTTCCCCTCCAGCTTCCATAGCAGGTTGCTTATTCCCTCTGGGAGCCTGTGCCCTCTGTTAGAACTGCCATCTTTGCCATCCCCCAGGGTCCCAGCTGCCTGCAGTATGGTCCCATTTACTGAATACGTGCAGATTCTCTTTGGTGTTTCTGATGACCCTGCAGAAGAGCTGTCACCCCTTCTGGCAGAAGAGGCATCTGCAGCCGCAGAGGGCAGCGATGTGCCCAAAGTCATCTGGCTCCAGACCTGGGTTCTTTCCACCTCTGCCTCCTTCTTTGAGCCAGAACAGCTGTGTGAAGAGCAGTCCGTGACCCCTGGGGGCCACTATTCTCTCTCTCTACCCCAGGGCAGCAACTAGGTTCTTTCTGGAGCTACAGCCCCGTAACCATCTGGTGACATGCTAGTGACTTCCCCATGTGGCTGTCAACCCCCAACCCCTTCCCAGCCAGGCTCCTCACCCCCCATCCTTGAACACTGGCACCAGCCATACTCACTTCCCCCACCAAGGCCTGGAACCACCCCTCCTGCATCCCTTGGGCTTAGCCAAAAGTCACCTCCTCCAGGCAGCCTTCCCTGATACCTGACTCCCCAAATCAGAGTTGGGGGCCTCTCCTGCACTGACCTGTGTCCTGTCCTTTTTCATCAGGGTAATCCACCAGGGCCAGAGGGGGTCTGAGACTCACACATCCCCAAACCAAGTCGGGGGCGGGTGGAACCTGGCACACAGAAGGCACTCAATGAAGACTGCTTGAATGTCTGAATGAATGGATGAATGAAAGAAAACTGTAAGTTCTGGCCTGCTTAGTAAAAGGAAATCACTGTCCTCACAGCATCACTCCACTTTGTAGCTTAAGTACAAGATGCTGAGCTCTGTGCCCCAAGGGAGCAGAAACAAAACATGGGTCTCCCTAGCGCCAACGTGCAGCTACTGCTTCCTGGGGCTGTCCCCTGACCCCATCACCTGCTGGGGCCTACCACCTTCCAAAAACGTGACCCGTCATCAGTTGTCATGTAGGATGGACAGCCAAGTCAATACAACTGCTCAGTGCCACTCCAGGCACCAGATCTCGGGGTTGTCCCCTGTGCCTGTCCCCTGTGTCACCATCCCCATGTCACAGAGGACCTGGAGTCAGGGTGAGCCACCTGCGTAAGTCTTCACTGAGGCTCTCCTTTTAGATAGCTTACTGGTGAATCACTAATAGTTAAAATTTACAAATAACTGTGATTTTAAATATTCTAGAATTACCTTGCAGTGATGAAGCCATCCTTCCCAGCTGGTTTAAATTAGGCTTTGCTCATCTGCCCTGAACCTCTCTGGCAGCTGTGTCCTTGTGTTCAGCCTGTTTCATAGGGGCTGGGGTCTTTTTGTCCTAGAAAGGGATGGTGATGCTGGTGAGCAGCACATTTCAGTGTGAGCCTGGAGTTCACGGGAATCTTGGCTGGCCCCCTGCAGGCTGAGTGGCCTTGGAGACTTGCCTTCTGTACATGTAAAGGAGGGGTTGGTGACAAGGGAACACTGGCCCCCAACACTCTGGGCAGTTCCCTCCGCCACACATGAGCCCACATCTTTAGGATCTGCATCCCTGCAGCATGGGGGTCCGCATGTTGGGGCCAGCCGACCAAATCTGGCCCTCTGCCTGTCTTTGCACAGCTGCTTGCTAAAAAAGGGCTTTATGTTTTTACATATTGAAAAATATCAAAAAAGTATTTCGTGATATGAAAGGTACAGAGAACTCACGTTTCGATGTCCACCAATAGTTTTGGCCATGTTTCCGTTTGTTCACACGTTGTCTGTAATGCTTCCGGCCACAGCAGCAGAGTTGACTAGTTGTGACAGACTGTGTGAGAGCCCCAAACATTGGCCACGTGGCCCTTTACAGCAAGTCTCTGCCTCTGCTGTGGCGATCCCCCTCCAGACTTCTTAGATAACAGCGGATAAGCTAACAGTATCCAAAACATGGGGAACAGACTTCGTTACTTCTAAGCTTCCTTCAACTCTAAACTGCCACTAATTAGGACACCACGCCCACACAACAATTAGCAGCACTGCAGCAAAAACCCCCTCAGCATCAGCGGGCACGGATCGTGGATTTGGCTCATACCTTAGCCACAAGTGTCTGGGCAGGACAAGCCAGCCCGGCCCCCGCCCGGCCGAGGGCCCCGCCCCCACCCACCTTCGCCAGGTTTCCCAGCTCACTGCACCGCAGGAAAGGTAAAAGCCAGGTCCTACGTATCAAAAGCACTGTTTAATTATAAGATTCGAACAGAAAGAAGCAAGGTCAAAACTGCAAACGGAAACTTTAGGAACATCTCCTTCTAAAGCCGTGACATTTGTCAAATTTCCAAAACAGAAGATTCCTAGCTCTGACACCGACCTACAAAATGGCTTAGGTTAAGGTACAGGCTGAGGGGCAGGCGGGGTCCACGTGGCCCCTATGCCTAGCCCGCCCCCGTGACTGCATCTGGGTCCCGGCCCACAAGTCCAGGAGCTTCCACAGGGCTGCAGGTCCAGCTGCTCTCACTCCTGGTAGAGATACACAGAAACAGATGGAAGATGCCTTGTTTGTGTTCTTAGGAATAAAATGTCTCCTATGTTAGCGTTGCTAACAAAGGTGGTGTGTGTCTGGCACTGGTATTCTCGGAGCGGGTCATGGTGTGGTCCGGCGCCCATGGTCTACAATAGACGGGCAGGGACCATGTGGCTGGAGGGTCTGTGCCTTCAGGACATGCCAATGAAAATATCCTTCCAAACTTGAGTCTGGAAGCTGCATGGACAGAAGGGGGAGGGGCAGGTCCCGGAGCCAGACAGCCCTGGCAGTCCACAGCCCCTGGAAACTGTCATTGGCTTCAGAGTGGTGGTGACACATGGGACACGAGAGGAGGGTGCCAGGGCATGGGGGCCTCTGGACCAGCTCTACCGCCCATACCTGTCGTGAGGTTTAGAGCCCTGTTGGTGAGGTAGAAGATGAAAGGCCAGTTCCAGAATATTCTCTCACATCCCAGAAGCTCCTCACTTTGCCCACGCTGCAGCTGGAGGCCAGCGAGTGTATCACTAGGATGGGGTGAGAACGTGCAGATGCTGGTGCTGTGAGAAGGGGGCAAAGTGGAGCCGATGCAAAGGGCAGAGCCAGCCATCGAGGGCTCTGGGGAAATGGGGCCCTGCGGACCCCAATGACCTGTCCACCCTGCCTGATGCCCACCACATTCCCCAGGAATGGCAGTCTGAGAGAGGCGACACCACTGGAATTTCAGAAAGTCGTGGCCGTTTATTAAGACATGGAGGGACTGGATGGAGCACAGGTGCCAGACGCCTCCGGGGCGGATGGAGGAACCAGGGTCAGGGCTCTGCCCAGCAGCGCCATCCACATACCACCAGCCTTGCTGGCAGCCCTCAGCCCAGCTCCCTTTCCTCACAGGCCCACTAACAACCCAGAGACGGGTCCAGCCCCTGCCAGCTGGGCTGATGGCCTGAGTTCACACCTCTGGGACCCAGGCTCTCGGCATTGGACCAGCTGGACCGCAGATGGAAAGCTGTGGCTTCGGTGTCAGGGGCAGACACCTCGCCCCCCCTGCCCAGGGCAGGGCATCTTTAGGGAGACCTGGAGGAAACAGCCTTGTGGGGTAAGCACCAATGTGGTGGGTCTGCAGCCATTGGCGGGCGAGGTGACACTTCCTGCCCCTTCTGAGATTCCACCAAGAGACTCCGACCAGGAAGATGACAGGGCTGAGGTCATGGGACGGGGATGTAGGTGGTCCGAGGGGCGTGCAGCAGCCACACGAGCTGGGAGCAGGGCCGGGGTCCAAGTGCGGCTGGGCTCGAGGAGGCAGGAGATGCGAGCATCGGCCAGACCAGAGCACCAAGTTAGGGGCCAGCGGGTCCAGTCTCAGGGGGGGACGGCAGCAAGGGGCCAAGGCTGCTCTGCCCCCTAGGCTGAGGCACCCGGCGGGCCCGTGGGCTCCCGGGTGGACACACCAGCCATGTCCTTGGGCTCAGCCAGTTCTGGAGGCTGCTCAGCAGGCATGGCAGGCGTGACCTGTGCTTCACCCGGAGGCTGTTGGGACAACACGGCCTCGGACTCTTTCGGAGGCTGTGGGCCCTGAGCTGTGGCTGGTACCCAAGGCTGAGGTAGGTCCTTCTGCAAGAGGAGAGAGGCCGGCAGTGAGGTCAAGCAGGGCAGGCCAGCAGGGCTTGGGGGGGCAGGCAGGGCAAAGGAATCAGGCCCGAGGCTCAGGCTCCAAGCCTAGGATGAGCAGGTCCAGTCCCACTGGCCAGCATGCAGGCCACGGGAAGGGGACCCGAAGCAGAAACCCGACTCTGACATTGCTGGCTTGTTCCCCCTTCTAAACCTTCTAGAAGAACCCACCAGGTCTGTGGCAAAGCCAACACCTGTCAGGACTGAGATTCTTTGAGGACAGTGGGCACTAAACCCCAGGAGGCCTTCCCCACGGGCCTGGCAGAGGGTCTAGCTGGAGCCAGTGAGCACCACAGGCCCGAGCATAGGGTTAGCTGTTTAGTTAAGACCCGGGGCCCTGCTCCTTTCTGGCATTTCTACACCAGGATGGACGGGATAAGTGTTTTAACTTCCCCCAGAACAGAACACAGTGACATATCTGGCGGCATCACTGAGCATGACAGCATCGTGTCATAGGCGGGGAAGTCCCAGGCGCCCCTTCCTGTGGGTAGTGTGCTGAGCTGAGGTTGCAGTCGAGGAAGGGCTGGGCTGGCCCACACTCTCCCTGCTTTCACAAGTTCATGGCTGGGCCAGGAAGTGCCAGGTCCCCTACAGAGCCCAGCACCTGAGCTGCGACAGCTCTCGCCTGGCAGAGGAGCTCCAGTGGCATCCCAGTCTGGTGCTGTGTTCAGTGGTGGAAGCAGCCAGAACCGATGCCCAATCAAATGGGGTACTACTGTACTGCAGGACTGCCACCATAAAGTCACACCTGGCACGACAGTCACGAGCTGTCCCCTCCGTGGGGACAGCTTGGAGTCCCCAGAGCCACACAGACAAGACACCCACATGACAACATTCTAGAAATGGGGAGACACGGACCACGGGACAGGGACTACGGATTTAGGTGTAAAATTGGAGGCTTTACTCAACTTTAATTCTAGTTAGGGTTTATGGGTTATTATTTGTCGCAGACAGTCATAGCAAACTGGTATTCACCGCAAAGCCGCTGCCCGTCCAGAACATGCCCAGCTCCCGGCGCCACAGGGCCAGGGCGCCACTGGTGGTCAGCGTGCAGGGCACCAAGTAGAGGAGGGCCGGCTGGCCGCGCTGCATGAGGGCCAGGGCCATGAACGTCACAAGGAGGCCGATGCCATAGGCTGGAGGGAGAGACGGTTAGGGTGTGACCTGGGCTGGCTGGTCCCGAGGCTGCCCTGCCTCTTGCAGGGATGCCCAGAACAGGGGCCACCACAGACATGACATAGGGCTAAGCCAACAAGAGTCAGGCGCTTCCAGAAATGAATAGAACCTTCCAGCATCTTCCAGGACACATGCTCCCACCAGGCCCCGAGGGGGCAGGTAAGATGCGAGTCAAGTGTCAGTGAGAAGACAGGAGGGAGCAATGGTGCAGCCAAAGGGCTGAGGACACTGGGGAGAGGACGGGGACAGGAGACCACAGGGCTTTCTGATCAGCAGCTGGTAGCTGCGGAAGGCTCCGAAACCACAGAAGCGGCTGGAGAAAGAGCCATGAATATGTCCCAGTATCTTGTTTTTTGTAAATCTTTAGTTAGAAAAATGATTTTGAATTACAGTAACATATGCAAAGAATTAGAAAATCAAATCTTTGATAACTAAATGGTGACCCTAGAAAAGAACATTTTGTTCCTGAGACACTTGGTGAAGGGCCTTGACGTCTGCAGTGTGTTCACAGCTCAGAATCAAACAGTGGAGACCCTTACATGTGTGTGAGCGTGAAGATATAATCACACACACACACACACACATACACGCAGAGAGAGAGAGAATACAAGGAAGCAAATGTGACAAAACGTCAGACACTGGTCAGCTGACAGCAGGAGTCCCTTGTACTCATCTTGCAACAGTGACCCTGCAATTGTTTCAAAGTAAAAGTTACAAGAAAATAAGCCTGTAACTTCCAGGGCCAAGCCAGTCTCCAGCCTCCACTCGGCTCTGTTCTGCCTGAGCCACACCCCACATCTCCCAGTGATGTGCTCATTCAGGAGGTTCCTACATATCGGTGTCCACTGCCTGTGCACCCCAAGAAAGTGACTCAGAGGCGATGGAAGGACAGAGTTCAGCAACTGCATGCCTAACGGGTCCTACTGACGGGAACTGTGGGAGCCACCAGCACTGCAGTTCACAACGAAACCTCTGCAGCTGTGCCTTTGCAGAATAACCTCAAGGACTGTAAACCTGCAGGAAGGCTCAGGCATGTGCCTGCAGCTACAGGGGGCAGTGTGGGAAGGAGGAGGCTATAATAACCCGAAAATGCACCCGAAGGCCAGCCTGTGTCCTCTTGGCACTACAGTGGCACCTACAGGTCCCCCTCCACTGGTGTCAGGGCTGCCTGACCTGTGCACTCTGCCCCCTGCCCTGCAGGGTCCAGGGGCATGCAGCTTCTCCAGCCTGCTCCCGCAGAGGGGGGCTGAGTGTGCACCTCATTTCTTGGTGGGGACAGTCAAACTGGCTGGGAAGGTTTTAAAAACTATCGGGGCGCAACAGAAAATGAGAAAAATGTCACCTCTGTCTCAATGGCTTTGGTAACAAAAGAAACCAGTGGAAAATAAGGAAGAATAAAAGGAGACAAAAGAAGAGAAAAACTACAACAATCATGTAAAAGTGAAAAAAAGGACTGTGCAGTGAGCACAGGCTAACACAGGCTGGCCCCTGCCCAGCTCTGGGAGCTGGGGACGGGGGATGGATGGGGGTGCAAACACCGTGGCCCGCCCTTTCCTGAGCATGGTACTTACCGATGGTGCAGGCCACAAAGTAGATCCTGGACGACTGCACCTGAATGTCGAACCTATGGCAGTACGCCACGAGCAGCCCTGTGGGGAGAGGACACGGGCCGTGGATCTGTGGAAAAGGGTTGGGCGCTATGCGTCTGCCCATCTCGCAGCCATTACTGCTATTTCACGGATGGCCATGCCGCCAACTCAGGACGGTGCTGTAGCCTGAGATGGTGGGCCTGCACAGACTTCACAGCACGGAGGGGATGGCGGTCCTGCCCTGGGTGGATCCTGGCGGTAGGGGGGAATGACAACCCAGGCAGCCACATCTGTGCAGCCATGATCAATATGGGCACAGCTGCTCCCTGGGGCCGCCTCAACCACAAACCAGCCTTCCCTGCCACCTGCCTCACCAGCACCGTCTGGTCCCCACCTGCTAGTCTCCATCTTCACCCACTGGCCCCCCAGCCAGACACTATAAATACACCTGGGCACCCTCAGAGCCGTGGGGAACCCACTCTCGTGCCCAGTCCCCGTACCTGGGACCAGGATGTCCCCGAATCCAAGGAGGGAGAAGGGCCGGTCACACAGGGCCAGTGGCGAGGTGTTCAGCCTGGGCACCTTCAGGACCATGGGCAGCTGGGGGGAAGAGGCAGCACCTGCAGACCCGGCGAGCCACCGCCCCCCCTTGGGCCACCAGGGCCTGAACATACCTTCTCATGCGTGGCTGAGTCCGTAGGCCCAGTCGCCACCTCTACCATGATGCTGTTCCCGTTCTAACACAGGGGGCCACGTCAGAATGCAGGCAGGGTGGGGTACAGGGGGAGGGTGTCAGGGTGCAAGGCAGGGTGCCCACCTTGGTCAGGAAGGGAGTGATGAACACGAAGAAGACATCGTAGATGAACAGCACTAGCAGCAGCAGCGTGCAGGCCTGTGGACAGGTGTCCTGAGGGGCAGCAGGCCTGGGACCCTGACATGCCCCTACGCCCTCGGCTCCCTCACAAGGCTCAGGCTATCCCCACTGGGACAAAGCCTTTCTGAGAAAGTCTGAGCAAGTCCCACCCTGGCCCTCGGACAACAGGAGAGTGTTCTAGAAGCGATGTCCCATGAAGGGTAAAAACAGAGGACAAATCACACTCTAGGATTCCCAGCAATGGGAAAGGTGGCAGAGGTGAGCGGTTGGGAGATAGTCCGTGACAAGTTGGCTATGGGTCTGGGGAGGTGACGACCCTCTTCACATTCCCTGTGTACTTATGAGTCACTCCCACCGGGTCTTTTGGGCTCAGAGGGGAAGACCAGGGCACAGCCTGGTGGCAGGCAGGCTTGGGGCTGCTTTAGGCCCATGACTGACATGGAAGAAGCCCTCAGGACTCAGGCTGCCCAGGGCCCTGTCCCCATGGCCCTCACCTTGAAAGTGGGGAGGCGGATGGTCTTCAGCATGTACAGACAAAAGGCAATGCCCAACGCGTCCTGAAGGATCCAGGCCCACCTGAAAGAGCAGAGCAGCACCAATTACTGGGATGGGGGCTCCGCCAAGAGCCACACCCACTGTGTCCCTCTCTTCTCAGCCACGAAGCAGTCCACAACATCCTACACCCAGCCCAACCCCGCTGTGTTGTGAAGACTCAGGCGCTGCCAGAGGCAGTGGTGTAGGTCCAAGACCTGCAGGATGGGCCACCATGCTGCGACAGGAGACCCGCGGGACGGGTCCACTGTGCCGGGACAGGAGACCCATGGAACGGGTCCGCTGTGCTGGGACAGGAGACCTGTAGAATGGACCCACTGTGCTGGGGACAGGAGACCCACAGGACGGACCCGCTGTGCTAGGCAGAAGACTGCGGGATGGGCAGGCCAGCAATGAACTGCAGGGAGTGAATGACTCCTGCACCCCGTTGCCAAAAAGAGGCGGACCTGTGACAGGCCCTCTGTCCTTCTATAAAGTCCCGCTATAGCTGTGGCTTTCACACCCAGATCACAGGACAGGGTGAGGAGACTATGTCTCTACTGGATTCTAATTTCTCTTCAATAATATTTTTAAAATAATTCACAAACTTGTGCCCAGCCAGGTTCTACAGACTGTCCATGGGAACTTGGTGCCTGGTATGCCGAAGGCAGGCCCTGAGGAAGAGCATCTGGAGTTCCCCAGGACAGTCTCATGGGAACAAGAAGCAGAGGAGGAAGCAGAGGCAAGACCCACTCACAACGTCTGCATTAACCCAACACTGTCAGGGCGCCGCCATCCCACAGCCAAGCACATTGTATTTGTGCTGTGAAGTCCCACACCGAGGCTCTAAGACATAACTGGTTCAACAGAGGGGCTGTTGGGGACAGGTGGCATTTGCCCTGTGCGGCCCCACCTGCCTGGCCTTGGGGGTCATGCAATCCCAGCCCCAGTCCCTGCCCGGGCTCTGTGCGCCCCTTCCTGCCGTGCCCTGCACCCCAGCCTGGACTCTGCCTGCTCATGTCACTCATCAGATGCTTCACCTGACACGGGCTAAAGTGACTCCTGCCAGAGCAGGTTCAAAAGCAAGGAAGGTTTACAGGCAGCCGTGAGCTGCTCGTGCCTAGAGATGCAGGTACCATAGCCCATTCTAACTTTATACTACAGAAAAAGTCTCCTGGCTTAAATTTAACTGTGAGTTCGTATTCTCTTTGCGTACAAAGGATTCAAACTATTTTCCCACTTTCCTTCTGCCAGTTAAATCTGTTGTGGCTCCAAACAAAGGTGCCGCCAAGAGCATCGACTGCCTCGGGAAAGGCTCAGAGAGAGCACCAGTGTCAGCGACAGGAGGAGGGGGCCCGGTAGGAACAGGCCCGCTCTGTCCTCCTGGCCCAGCCTGGGCTCTAGGCCATGGCTGTGGGCATGCTGCCTCACAGGGGAGGCCGAGCTGAGGGGAAGCCAGCCGGCCTCCCTGTACCATCCATAAGGGATGCTGGCTGAGCACACCCCTTGGGCACCCCACGGGAGCAGTGGGGACAAGTGGCGCCAGGGCCGGGGAGCGTCCTGGAGGATATGGGATCCTGCAGGACTTGGCTTGGGGTGCCCAGGCCAGGAGGGTTTGCAGCACCTCCTATCCAGATTCCAATCACAGTTCACGTGGCAGCCGGACAAACCAACTGAAACTAGACGCGGGCAGCAGGCAGGCAGGACGGACGCCTGGAGGCCACCATTTCCAGAGGACTGAAAGGAAGGCTTTTAATAACCAAGGCGGTGAACCGGCTCCAGGTGCCCCCAAATGGCCTCAAAGGAGGCACAGGGAGGTTACGGTCCAGCACTCGGGGCATCTGAGGACAGCCCTCGGGAGGGAGGGGCCACCCACCAGCTAGGGGCCTCCCAGGGGGCAGCACTCACTGGTCCTCGTTCCGGAAGATGCCCCACACCACGCTGATGGCCACACAGAACAGCGCCAGGAGCAGCATGCGAACCTGAGGGCGCTTATGGAAGTAGGGCAGGTTGTTGTCGCAGACCCTGGGGTTGCAGATAGGGGCAGGGGTAGCCTTCAGGGGCAGCACGCCACTAGCCAGCCCCTCCCGACCTCTGACCCTTACAGCCTCATCCCCATCCAGCACCCAGAGGGGTCACCTCGACTCCTACCCAAAAGCCCCTCGGTGCCCCCACATCCTGACTCCAACAGGCCCACCCCTCAGGCCTCCTGCTGTCCTCCAGGCTCTGCTTTGAGAGGTGCCCCCCCCCACCTACCCACCTAGCCCTGCCCCTTCCTCCACTTCACATTGTTAAACCCACCATCCCCTTGCCTTTGTTACATTTCTAGGAGGGAGGCTGCCAAGTGCAGAGCAGAGCCAGGCGGGGACAGGCACTTAGGGTGAGTGAACCTGGGCCAGTCACCAAGCCGGCCTGCCTACAAGAGCCCACAGGTTCCTTATTTAAATCCTTGAGCAGTTGCCCATCTGCCCTATAAGAACCAGACTGGGTGCCCGCCAGCAGGAAACCTCCAGGCCTGGCCCAGCCCTGCCCTGCCAGGCCCCCTGTCCAGTACCCACATGCAGCCACATCACCCTACTCAGCCCCTGCATCCCCACTGGGCCTGCCTGAAATAGGATGTGTGGAGAGAGAGGCCTCCCTATTCTGCCTTGCTCCCAAAGTCTGTGAGCCCCCAGCCAGCACTGAGTGAGTGCCTGTTGTATGCTGGTGCTGTGCGAGAATGACAGGTGACCATGGGAGAGTGAGGGGTTCTTGCATTGTGGAAGTACAGCTGGTAGCCTCAGGGCCCAGGGAATGGGAGAGAGCAACTGGGCCAAGGAGAGGCTGTGAGGCAGGACCTTGGTGAGCAGAACCATAAGCAAGGGGCCAGGAAGGGCCGGGCAAAGGTCCGCCCACAGGGGCTCACCTGCATTTGCCAAACGGCAGCCTTTGGACCAACGGCGAAAGGCAGCTATAGAGGCCAGTGGAGGAGGCCAGGCAGAAAATCCCGATGATCACGTAGACTGTGGGCAAGGGGGCGGTGAGGGGAGGAGAGGGCTGCCAGGGTCCCCCATACACCCCAGGGAAGGGCCCCGTGCGCTCACACACCCAGGCAGGGTGATATACCCAGTAAAGGGAAGGGACAGACCGGCCCAAGGCCCCCCTTTTCACCCGCCATCTGCTGCACTTCTCTAGCGGGGCTGCGGCTGCTGGGGACACACCAAGGTGGTCGTAGAAATAGTACAGAAGCACCAGCATGGAGCAGCACATCACCACGAAGACGCAGGTCATGACGGGTGTCACGTCCACAGCCTCGTCCTCCTGTTTCTCAGGCCCGTCGTCACGCTTGTGCTTCATGTACCTTCTTGTGAGGCACAGATGAGTCACAGGGATGCCTGGCTGGCTGACACTGCCCCAGGAGCCGAGGACCACACAGACGGGAAAGGACTGGCAGGGACAGCTCACCAGGACAGGATGACACATCACATGCTCCATTGGCCTGCCCGCTCTCTACACACCCACATGTTCCCAGTGTCCCCACCCCACAACAAGAGAGCCAGACCTGCCCCAAGGACCTCACATCCTTGTCCAAGAGCTTGGGGTTCTTGCAGGGAGGGCTCCTGCAAATGTGTCCTCGGTCACCCGAGGGCCATGCTGTGAAAGCGATGGGATGCCCTCGACCACCACTGGGACGACCCAGGGACCCCCTCTCCCACATGCGGCCCCTGCCTGGCCAGGCCTGGCCCAGACCCCAGCACCAGAGCAGTCTCAGGCAGCAGGACCCACAGGGCCTTTGGCCGCGTCTCCTGGTGTTCATAGCGGCTGTATTCCAGAAGGCTCTCTGGGCATGTGGGCAGTCCTGTTACTTTCATTTTTTCACTTTCCAGCATTAGTTAGGGCCACCCGTCCGTCACATGCGCATGCACCCATACACACACACTTGTGCGGGGTACTCACTTCCTCACATCCCGGCTTCCGGCCCAGTAGCCCCCGAGGGCGACAGTGCCCACAGCCATGATGAAGATGATGACCATGTTGTAGTCCAACAGAGGCTCATTGGGGGCATACAGCGCTGCCCTCACTGCTCGGCCAAAATTCTGCCTCGGAGGATGCACCGGAGCTCAAGGTTGGCCGCTGTCCCCAGGCCCCTCGCCCCAAGCCTTCACCTGCCACTCCTGACCCAAGCAATCCACTCTGAAGGCAGGCAAGTGGTTCCATGTGCATGTGTGAGGGTGCACATCACCTGGGAATTGTCTAGGAGGCCAACAAAGGCCCCCATGGGGAGAGGCGTGAAGGCTGGGGTCAGGAACGTTTACTGTGCACTTCTGAAAGTTTCCACAAAGGCTACACATTCCCGTTCTACTTGTGTAATGACACTTGCCTGCTCCAGACCCAGTGCCCCAATCAAAGACGAACATGGGCCTTGGGTTAGCAGGAGATCAGGCCCAGCATGTGCGAACGGCAGGGAAGGGAGTGGCGCTCAGTCTTTGTGTGTGGGCAGCGTCAGGCCTGCCAAGCCTGGAGCCTGGGCATCTAACCAGCCACACAGAGCACTTCTGGGGCCTATGTTCCTGACTTTGGGCAGCACTGGGGGCCTTCCCTCCAGGGGCCAGTGAGCAAGAACCACCCACAGCCAGCCTGCAAGGGGCAGCCTTGTCATGGATCTGCCCACCATGTACTCAGACTGTACGGTGCAGGTGACCCTACCTTGAAAATGTCCACCATGTCTTTATGGCTGAGCAGGGCCACGGGAATGCCAATCTCCTCGTACTGCGTCTTGTTGCCTCCTGGGGGGACCTGGGGGTCCAAAGGAGGCAGACCTGCTAGCTGACCAAAGCCCACCCAGGATGGGGCAGCCCGCAGAGCCAGCCCTGAGGGAATGGAACAGTCCCAAGAATGTCCTGGGTCCTCAGGTGCCAAGCAGGGAGGGGGATACACCAGGAGGGAGACTGGCAGGCTCAGCACATGTCCGTCCCCCGCCACTGGGGGAGGAAAAGCTCGCTCTTCACTTAAACCTTGGGGTCAGGTCAATTAGGGGCCAATCCGCCCTGGGAAGGCCTGAAGGAGAGGCCGGCACCTGGGCAAATGATGCCTGCTCTTCAGAAGGTGCTTCCAGAGCTCCGCCCCGAGGCCCTGTAGCCCCCGAACCCCAGGACTGCTCTGGGACAAGCTCCCTCCAAGACCAGGGCCCAAAGGCCCAAGTCCACAGCCATGGTCAGCAAACCAAACTTGTCTCCCCCAGCTTGTCTCCCCCAGCTGTGACCATCCAGACCCCAGCCAGCACTGGTGCCCATAGCTCTCAGGCCCTTGGGCTCCTCCCACCTCCAACCCTTGCCCCTGGTAGGTCCTGCTGTTCTGCTGTCACCCAGGGTCCCCGCTGCCCAGGAGGGGCAGCCAGGCAGCCATACCAGGGTCTCCTTGCTGACGATGAGCAGCCCGTGCGCCCCGCTGCCCTGAGCCAGCCTCACTTTCTCATAGAAGGTGCAGTTCCCCCGCGTCACCAGTGGGATCTGGTTGCTAAAGCCTTTGGTGGGGAGGTCAGACGGAGAGCAGAGCATGGAGGCTGTCCAGTCCCGTAGCTGTAGGAGAGACTGAAGGAAGGCAGAGCACTCATGAGCTGGTCTAGCAAAGTCAGGGTGGGACCAAGTCCTCAGGAGAACCAATTTGTCAGAGAAGCCTGCCGGGTGGCTTCAGTATCCAGATCTCTGCAGTGAACATCCCATATGCCCCCTCCCCTCAGCCCCACCAGGTCTCAGTGCCATGTGGCAGGTGGGCGGGGCCCGCAGACACCACATGCACATGCTCAAGCCAAGGACAGGAGGGAAAGGGTGGCGTGTGCTCAAGTAAACCCCTCAGGAATCCTCCCTGTGTCTCCAGCTCTGCCTCCCGCGTCTACTAGGGACAGACAAGAGGGGCAGGCAGCAGTCTGTGTAGTGAGAACCCATCTCACTAGAGCACCCGGGCCTCTGGGTGGAGGAGCACTGCTCCTGCCACGCCCTCTACTGTCACTCCTCCCAGGACCTCTCTGCCAGGCAGCCCCGGGCCAGCACAGGGAAGCCTGGCCAGTGTCTTTAGCAGGGCCTGTCTGTTGACAGTGCCCAGACATTATTTTTTGTTCATGACCAAGGAAACAGGTTCAGAAAGGTT
The DNA here is from genome assembly GCF_001890085.2 of Hipposideros armiger. Classification (NCBI taxonomy): domain Eukaryota; kingdom Metazoa; phylum Chordata; class Mammalia; order Chiroptera; family Hipposideridae; genus Hipposideros; species Hipposideros armiger. Next base: position 1,637,139 of record NW_017731625.1, on the reverse strand, counting down.
GCAGGGCCCCTCCGGGAATGCCCCAGATTCCAGAGGCCCCAGCGGCCTCTCGAGTTATACCCGATCAGTTGGTTTCCCAGCTGAGATCCTCCTGTCCCCTAGCTGGCTTTCTGCAGATGGGTCTCCTAGAGGGCCCCTCTGGACACCAGGGAAGGGAAGAGGGGCAGCCACAAGACAGACAAGACCCCAAGCCGGAAGGCCAGCAGTACTCACCGCCTTGCCGAGGTCATGTGGCAGGTGTGCCCACTGTGGGTTGTAGAGGATGCAGTAGTCCTTGCCTTTGGGGCTCCCCGTCTCAGAGACCACGTGCACCATGCCGTACTCACAGGCCACCTGGAGCAATGGGGCAGGGAGAGGTCAGACCAAACAAGGACAGCCATGAAGGTCGGGTTGGTTTCCTCCCTCCAACAGGGCAGATGGGGCACAACCGTATACATCTAATGGTGGAAAAAACGAGGGAGAGTGGCAAGCTCAGGGACAAGTCTCCCCACGGAGACCCAGGTGTGACTGCGGCCCTGTCAGTGCACAGCCACATCATGCTGTGGGCCCTGAACCCTCACGGCCCAACCTACGCTCTGCACACTTCGGGCTCCTGTGGCCCATCCTTTTGCAGCCTTGCTGTCCTTGGGCTATATATGATGCCTCCAGATAGAGCCAGAGAGCCTGCCATAGAGACAAACAGGTAGCAACTGTTCCCAATAATGGACACGTGATGGGGATGGACGCCAGCCAGCACCTCAGAACCCACACCCACACCCAAACCCACACCACAGATGCTGCTTTGCCAAGGTGGGGGCATGGTGGGGAGGTCCTGATGGGCCATGGGCCCTGACACCAAGCCTGGGGTACAGACTGGCTCTCAGATTGCCGGGCCTGCAGTAAAAGCACGGCCAGGTCCTCTGGGAGCTTCTCACCCTGGTCTGGTCACCTAATGGTGGTGAAGGCACAGAAAGAAGCCCAAGGCACACTGACCTCATAGCCTGGAGGCTGATACCAGGAGCTGGTGCAATTCCCAGCCCCACAGTCCCCGGCTGCCACTGCAGCCAGCCCATCATCTCTGGTGCTTCCTTTTGTCACCTTGAGCACAGTAGTACTTACAGGGTGCCGATCTCCAAAGAAGCTGGGTGCGCAGGGCCACTGCCACCAGCACTCATAGGAGGAAAGGGCAGGGCGGGGGCTGCCTGAAGCTGACTGGGGGTGGGGTGGGGGGGAGGGGCCTCAGAGCACTTCGCTAAGGCAGTATCCTGCCCCCACCTGCCTCTGCTCCCACAGAACCTCCACACACTTCACATGTCACCTCGTTCCCTTAACCAGGGGCAGAATTAGGAGGTGCCTCTTCCAGGTTCTCAGACTGCCCCCAAGTACCATGCTCAGTGTATGCCCCTTCCAATGGGACACCCCATGGTGAGAGCCATCTCCTTACCTTGGGTCACTGCAGGGAGTATAGGGTCCCTCAACCCTCAGGCCTCATCTGGCCCACCTTCTGTGTTTGCAAATAAAGTTTTATTGGAACATGGCTGCCCTGTGCCTGTATGTAGGGCCTCCAGCTGCTCTCAGCTACCATTGCAGAGTTGGGTAGTTACCCGCAGAGCTGAAAATATTGTCTGGGCCTTTCCAAAAATGTTTGCTGAGCCCTGATCCATGAGAGCCGGGTTGTTGGTAAAAACTGTCCTTTGTGTAAAATAGGAATGGGTAGAAACTAGCTCTTTATTAAAACAACATTTAAGAGCACACAAGCACACCCACACGCTTTCCTCCGCACGACTCGCACAACTAAACCTGTGCTGTGTCCAATGCTAGGGAGGGCACGGTTTCACTTTGAATGAGGTTTCCTTGCCCACTGAGTTAAAGGAACCAGAAGTTCATCAAAAGGATCCAGTGCTGCAAGTGCCCATGTCCCAACACAGCCCATCCCAACCTGGAGAACCAGGATGAGCCAGGACTAGAGGGCATGCCACCTTCTGACACGTCACAACAGAGCAGATCCAGTAACTTCCAGGGAACCTGTGACCATGACAGTTTCCATATCTGGGGATTTGAGAGAGGCCAGAGTCCAGACTGGGGCAGTCTTCCTTCTCATAAGATGTGGTGAGTTCTGGGAAGGGGTGGAAAAACGAGGAACCAGATGCTTGGAAAGAGAAGTTCTAGTGGGGGCACAGTGAGGGGGGATGGGACCAAGTGGTGGTGGGGAGCTGGTGAAGGAGGGCAGGGTGGCACTGACATTAGTTAAGATCTGCTCAGTAACAGCCTCTGTTCAGGACTATTTACACGTCTCATAGCAACTGGGGGATGTGGGCCTATTGGGGAAAGTCAAATCTATCACCCGGATCACAAAATGGTAGCAAATGAGTTTAAGTCTGTCAGCAAGCAGCCCCCTGCCCAGAAGAACCATACCCACCCACTGAGGGCCACTGTTCTGTGTCAGGGTGTGTTTACATCCAGGGGTCTGTTCTAGGAAGAGCAGGCCCCACTGTGCTCCTCACTCTCTCCCAACACCCCATGCTAAGGATAAAGTTCAAAAGCCTCAGCCTGCCTGGGATAAAGTGCAAAGGCCCCAGAACCATGAGCCTTCCAGAACCACTTGGCTCTGACCTGCCCAACCCAGGGAGGCCACATACCCAGCCTGCCCTTTTATCCTCTGTCTTTACCATTTACTCCCACTGCTGCACCCCCTGCTGCCCTCGAGCTGAAGGAGAAACCCCAGCCTGTCTTCAAAGTGCACTCCAACGGCCTCCTTTGGGGTAACATCTGTCTCAGGATCTAAGCATCGGACCAGCCTCCACACCAGCCAGAGTGGACCCCTCATCGTCCCCAAATAAGTCCTCAGCTCTCATGCCTCCGCCTCCGCCAGCTCATGCTGCTCTGACCACCTGCAATGCCCTCCCTCTGCCTGCACCACATGGCAAACTCCTACTTCTCCTTCAGAACAGCCCCTGGGCACCACTGCTTCTGAAAAGCCTTCCCACTCCCTCTGTGGTGTTCTCACGCCCCTTCATCCCCCTCTCTGCCCTGGTTCAAAACGTTGGAGAGCTCAAAGTCCTGGCCCTCAAATTGCTCAGGCCAGTGAGGAAGATGATTAAACAGCTCGGGGGAAGTGCAGGGGCGTCCCAGAGAGCTTGGGTGGAGGGGACCATCTAAACTGACACCAGGATGACCTAGACATTCCAGGGAAACAAAAAAAAAAGAGAGAGAGAAGCTTGCTTCCAATAAAGGAGAGCTGGAAAGGGAGGGACACTTCCTGGTCAGCGGGATCAGAGGCCTCCCAAATGCACCAGGACACCACCTGAAAGCTGTCATCTGGACAAGACCTGACACACTTTGAAAGAGATCACTACTGCTGTGTTGAGAATGGACTGGGGATGTGGGGGACAAAAATGGTCACTGGGAGAACGCTAGCCGCCCATGGGGAGCTACAGCGGAGAGGTGGTGGTGGGCTGGAATGGGCAGATCAAGGTTAATGGCCCTGTTTGTACAGCTGTTAGGGGCACCATTCCCTGAGCTGCTGAACCCAGAGAGAGGAGGGATTGGAAATAAAAGATGCGCTTATGACGATGTACATCAGCCATCTCATGGTCAGTCCCCCACTAGCACCAAAGACCCTTAACATTAAGTGACAAAGAAGTAGTACGTTACACCTTCATCACCCTATGCACTATCTCGCTGAGTCCACGCAGTACTCTTATCTCCTTTTGCAGAGGAGCAACTGATGATCAAAGCAGCGGAACTCCTTTGCCCAAGGTCATGGAGCAAGAGTGAGATGGAAATTCGACTCCCTCCAGGGCTGGGCTCCTGGCCCACTCCCCGACACTGCCAGGCACTGGGCGCCACGCTGGACAGCTTACCAAAACCACAGGGGTGGGCGCTAGCACCGTGCTTAAGGGGAAACTGAGGTGCAATCACCTGGCTAAGGCCACGGAGCCAGACGGGAATCCCCAGCAGCAGTTAGGGACCCCGAGACGGACCAGCGGGGCCCGGGGGATGAAGAGGAGACCCCGAACTTCAGACCTGCGCGGAAATGAGTGACGCAGCGGCTGGGGAGGGCTTCCGAGGCGGGGAATGGAGTCAGGCCAGAGAGAGGCCCGCAAGGTTACGGCAGGGCTCCAGGCCTGCGGGTCGCCCGCGCTAGGGGTGCGAGTCCCAGAGACTGCCGCCGGACCGTGCGCGCGGCCGAGCACCAAGGGGCCGGGTCACCGCATCTGGCGGGGCCGCGGGGGCCGGCGCATCCCTCACCTGGGCCACGAAGAGGAGGATGGCTGCCGGGAGCCAAGCCACGGTCGCCGCCGCCGCCATGTCGGCTGGTCCCCGCCGCAGGCGTCGCCAGATGTTTCCCAGCAACGCCCCGGCGCGGTGCGCCGCGCCGCGCAAGCGCCGTACATGGTCCGCGCATGCGTGCGTGCGGGGTCAAAGGGCGCGACGGCGACGCCTGCACAGAGTGGCGCGACGCGGCAGAATGGCGGTGAGCGTGAGGCTGTGCTCGCGGGGCACTTTGGGTGGGCGACGCGAGGTCCGGCGGCGCTCCTCGCCTCACGCGCTCTGCTTCCTCTGCAGGACAAAGAGAAGAAGAAGAAGGAGAGTATCTTAGACTTGTCCAAGTACATCGACAAGACGATCCGGGTGAAGTTTCAGGGAGGCCGCGAAGGTAAGGCCCCCGCTCCCGCACCCTCCTAACGATTAACGAGAAGTAACGAGCGACGATAGTGACAGCCGATGCCCGGGTTCCCCTTAGGCGTTTTGCCCAGATAACTCGCGCAAGTCTCCTAGCGACGCCGGGAGTTCGGAGCTGCTATGCTCCTTCGGCAGCTGGGGAAACAGGCATGGAAAGGGGACCAAACTTAATCCAACCCACAGTGGCTTATCCGGGATTGAGACTTTGCCTCCTGTGCGGTTCAGTCGCTGCAGCTCCTCACTGGCACCTCTGCACCAGGGTTCCTCAGGTACTGTTAACATTGGGGCCCTAATGTTCTAGGACGGTCGTGAGGTCAGTCCTGGGCACTGTGGGGTGTTGAGCAGCATTCCTGGCCTCACCCAGTGCCCCCTGGGGGGCAGTCTTGCCCCCGTTGAGACCACAGCTTTACAGTGAGACTCCCCGTATGGATTAGAGGAACCCGTTAAAAACAAATCAAATCTTGTTCGCTGTTCAGCTTTCTGGGCCTCCCCATTGTCCCAGGGTAAGGACAAACCTTTTGTACCTCTCAGTAACAAATGGAGCTTTCACCTGCCATAGGGCAGTAAAGGTATCTATGTTTTCTCTGGCTGGAGTGCTTTTACCCGGTTAACTTGTTACCAGGTTAACTGCCAGAGTCATTTTCCTGCTCTCAGCTCAAGGTTCTTGCTCTGGGAAGTCTTCCCTGACCCTCCACCCTGGGTCAGTCCCCTTTGTCATAACTTCCTGGTAGCACTTGTCACAGTTTGCAGCTTTACGTGTTAACATGGTGCTTAACTCTGCATTTTCCACTGGAATCTAGTGAGGAGAGGGCAGTACAGCGCCTGGTCCCTGCCTTTCAGGGAAAATGGGCAAGCAGAGTGCTGACATAGTGGGGTACCTGCCTCCACCAGGTGAGACCAGAGCAAAGGGAGGCCTGGAAGAGGAGGAGTAAGAAAGGGGGGGTGGGAGGTGGAGCGTTACAAGTATTGGGTTGTCGGAAAAGGCATGACGTATTTTTTCTGTGTTTTTTGTTACAAAAATGCTTCATGACTTTTGTGACAACCCAATAAGAAGCACAGGCCAGAGAGAAGAGTTGGGAGAGGCATCAGGGCAGAAGGATGGATGGCCTGTCAAGGGCATGTGGACCGCCCCCCCTCTCAGTTGCAAAGATACATCACTTGGTCAAGGAGTCATAACCTAGGATGCCTGTTTGTTTTTTTAGTTGAGGTAAAATTCACTGAACATAAAATTAACCATTTTAATGCATGCAGTTTAGTTGCATTTGGTACCTGCTTCCCAAACAACTGTTGATCTTATGCTTTTCCATTTCTCTTTTCGGTAATTCCCACAAGCCAGTGGAATCCTGAAAGGGTTTGACCCGCTCCTCAACCTTGTGCTTGATGGCACCATCGAATACATGAGAGGTGAGCGCAGTCAGGGAGCTCAGAGGCCTGCTTGCCGGGCTTTTCTTACTGTCCCAGACCCCCCCACCTGCCATCTTAGTGATGAACTTGGTCCTTAAAGAGCAGGCCTCTGCCAGGTGTGTTTCATCTCCCACTGACCCAGCATTCCAGGCAAGCTCAATAGGCCGTTGTCTTGGGGACTTAAAGGATGTGGAAGCATTTTGCTGATCCATCACTGATCCTGTGGCCCGTGCTGGGCACTAAGAGTGTACCCGGCTTGGTTAGAAAGATGTCATCCCACTTTGGGGCTCTGCCAGCCCTGTCTCCTGCGATCACTGTGTGTTACCTCTACTGCTAACAAAGGATCCCCTTCCCCTTGTGCCCTGCCCCAGTTCCTATCCCTCCAAGTCACCAGACTCTCCGCAGCAGCCCACAGCAGTCAGGCCAGCCCTGGCCCATCAGCCAACAAGTTCTCTAGCTCAGCCTGAGCCAAGCATTAAGGGGACCCAAGGCCTAGAAGGGAAGGAGGGAAGGAGGGAGGGCTGCTCCCCTCAGGGGACCGTCACTGTCTTGACACGTGTTACTCTGCTGAAAAGTTAATGGAGCCACACATGAGTGTCACAAGGCCAGCAGGGAGAGGCCCTTTTTACAGGAGAAGCATGGTCTTAACTCAGTCGGCCAATTTCGGGGAGCCTATCGCTTTTCCCTCATCTTTTCTCCTGCCTGGGTCTGCCCGGAATCCCAGCCTCCTTGGGCAGATACATTTTCTTATCTGTAGGACATGGGGCCTGTGGGGAAACCAAGTCAGCTTGAGTGTGCAAAGCACTTAGGGCCAGTTGGCCCTAGGAGCCGCTCCTACCAGGCGGTGGACTCACTTGTTGAGTGAGTCTGCATCCCCAAGGGAGGCCTGGACACACAGCATGGTTCCCAGGAGGGGAGGGTCAGGCCCAGACAGCTATTGTCCCTGCAGGATCTGAGGGTGGAAGGCTGCCTCTCAGATCTGTCTCTGATTTCACTGAGCCACATGGCTCTCCCCTCCCCAACATCTTGCAGTAACAATAACGGGGACTTTTAGTCGCTGCCACCTCTGTGAAGAGCTCCCCTCGAGCTTGCTGTCACTTCCATGGGGTCCCTCTCACCCTGCCATTAACACCCCACTGACACGGGTGAATGGGCCCCACAGGGCTTCCGCCATTGTGCAGAAACCCAGAGCCCCAGAACAATTTGTATTCCAGCTGCCCTCTGTTGGCTCAGCGCCAGTGCCCCTGTTAGCACCCCATAGCCCACTGTCCCCTGGGCCTCCATGTTCTCACTTGCAGAACCAGAGCAGACTCTTCCCCTGGAGGTTGTTGCAGGGGAGAAAGGCTGCATGCCTGGTTTGGGAGGCACTTGGTCTGCTGTCCAAGCCAGTATGTGCCCACTGAGGTCCTGCGTGGAGGGGTGAAGGAAATGATTGGGATACCCTTCGATTTGGCTCTTCAGACCCCATCCCACCCGAGGCTCAGTCTCAACTCCTCACTCCTGCCCTCTCTTTCTCTGCAGACCCCGACGACCAGTACAAACTTACGGAGGACACCCGCCAGCTGGGCCTGGTGGTGTGCAGGGGCACCTCCGTGGTGCTTATCTGCCCGCAGGATGGCATGGAGGCTATCCCCAACCCCTTCATCCAGCAGCAGGAAGCCTAGCAAAAGGGGAGGGCGAGGACAGGGCTACCCTTGGACTCGCAGCTGGCCCTTCTGCCTTATGTGCGACCTAGAGGAACGGAACTTTTCCTTTTTGTATAGGTTACGTTTTTGTTTTCTTAATAAAATTGCAAACCTCACATGTCTAGGAGCTCCATAACCTTGCTTTTGGCCTTGGTGTTCTGTCGAAGTCTGGGTTCAGCCCAGCAGCGTTGTCAAGTTCCAGCTGTGGTCCATGCTGGGGACTGGGGGGTGTGAAGACCCAGGTGTGCACCATCCAGGCCAGGGGATGGGGGCATGCCAGTCCAGAGTCTTTGCAGAGTCCCCCTGGGGGCCACAGCAGGTGTTTCTGGGAGAGTGGACCAGGCAGCTCCCAGCAGCCCGTCCTTGCTTCTGCTTTGTCCCTTCAGTGCCTCTATATGCTGGCCTCAGAGAACGGAGCAGGTGGAGCATCTCCGTGTTAGCCCAACCCTCTTCTCACCTCCTCTCAGTCCAGCCCTAGCCCACCCAGAGCTCTTCCCCTGCTCCTCTTGGCACAACACCCCACCTTTTCCCTCCCCTCCCCTCAGCTGATCAACTGGGTGGTGCTAATAAATGCCCTTCAATGCCCCATCCTTAAGGGCTTTGCCTGGCCTTTGTTTCCTGAACTTGGTGTCCTTATTAGGACTCTGTCCCCACAGGACTGTACTTGCTGACAGCAGCCATGTCTGATTTGTCACTCAGGAGGCCTGAAAGAGGCTGGAAATTGCCGGTCAGCAACCCTTTAGCCAACAGCTGTTGACACAGACATACTGGAGTCTGGGGTCATGCAGGAAACAGCTGAAGGTTGGGGCTGGATGGGCTCATGCACTACCTGTCCGTCATGGCCACCAGATAAACCAGCTGGCTCCTGGCTTATCACAGGTTCTGGGCTCTGCTGTGGCCGTGTGCCTTAGCCCCAGCTGCTGGGGATTTGCTAGGGGGCCCTGCACATGCTCATCCCTCCTGCCCCCTTCCCTGCCATCTGGTCCTACCCACCTCCTCCAGTCCCTTATCAGAGGCCTCATCCCACAGCCAAAGCCTCCCAACAGCTGGGTAGTAGGGGTGCTGGCCTACCTGTGGGCAGTTCGCACCCCCAGGGAAGGTTATGACCTCAAACCTGGGTGCACTCAGCACACCAACATCCAACCCTCCATGCCTTGATGTTGGGGAACAGCTCCCTCCTGTCCATTTGATAGTTGGGGAAACAGGACTCAGGCAGGAAGGCCACATGGACGAGGGACTGAGAACCTGGGCACCTGGTCTGTTTTCTTTACACACCCAGCCTACCCCTTCTGAGGACAAGACACAATCTAAGACTGAGAGCTGCGGGTCGGAGGTCCCAGGGGCTCAACCCTGGGCGAGGGCAGCAGCAAGTTTGCAGGCTAATTAGGCTTCATTAGAGCCCCTAGGCAGCCCAGGGCCCAAAACAGAAAGACCCCTGGTTTTCCAGCCCCCAGCTTCTGTCACAGGAAGCAAGGCTTCTCCCTGGCACCTCCCCCACTACTACACCCCTCCAAGCAACCCCCAGGCTCCAGATTGCTCTGCCCACCCTTCACCTCCCAGAGAGCTAATGAGGGCAAAAGCAGCCACCAGGTCGGGCTCAAATTTCACCACTTGCTGTGTGGCTTAAAGGAAGTGTCCCCACCTCCCTGAGGTCCAGTTCCTTCTCTCAAGTTCAAAAAAAGGCATTGCAGGGCCAGCAGAGTGGCTTAGTTGGTTAAGAGCTTGCTCAAGAGTGTGAGCTCTGAGCAACAGCAATTTGATTCCCAGCCCAAGCTGAGCTGCCAACAGGTGGCAGGATGGCTCAGCTAAAACAAAACAAAAGAATACGGGCTCATAATCAAAATACTTTGGGCTGGCCTAGTGGCACGTTGGTTAACAGTTGGCTTGGGACACCAGCTATGAGCAGCAGGGCCCCGGTTCGGATCCCATGTGAGGGCCAGTGACACTGTGCCCTCTACAGCTAAGATGGTGAACAACAGCTCGACCTGGAGCTGGGCTGCTGTGAGTAGCCGGCGACGGCATAGGCTGCAGTGGGGCTGGCCGGCAGCTGGTATGAGCTTTTGTGAGCTGCCGTGAGCGGCCGTCCACTGGCCGACAAGTGACTGCCTCACTTGGGAAGAGTGCAATGATAACACCAACATGGGCCAGTGAAGCAAAGTCCTCCACAACTAGACTAAAGAACAAAAGGACAGCAACTTGTCTGTTTTCCTTCCCTGATTCCCCAACGCTGTTCCCCTCCCCCAATTCCCCAAAAAAATCTTAAAAAAAAAAAAAATAAGGCATTGCACGTGCTCTCTGTGGACGGGCACTGGGCCACAGCTGTGTGGGGAGACAGTTAAGAGCACAAAACTTTGCATTCAAGTCTGAGGACGAAAGCAAGATCCTGTGAGGGCCCAAAAGAGGGAGACCCTAACTTCCTGGGGGCTCAGGCAGAATTTCCCAGAAAGGGGGATAAGATGAGATCATTCCACTAAACCATATCCTCCCTAGAGAGTCACTCTGACCTAGTTTGTAAGACTGGAAGTAACCTAGCTGCCCATCCCCAGGGATCTGCTATATAAACTCAGGTTCCTCCGCCAACTACAAAGTGACTTTTTGTGAGGACGTTCTCTCTGTGCAGGGGTGAATTAAATATAGCTACAGATTCTCTGCAGCTCTCCCTAGCAAGAGGAGGGGATATTTCTCCACCCCTTGAAGTCTGGGGGCTTGCATTGCTGATAAGACTATGGTGGAAGTGACAGTGTGGGAACTCAGAGCATAGTTTGCAAAGGGGCCTTGTGGCTTTCACCTTCGTCCTCTGGGAACACTGCCCTGAGGCCGCTGTGATGTAAGGGAGCTGGACCTGCTTCCTGGAGTCTGAGAAGCTGATGGAGGAGCACTCGGTCCACCCTGCAGGCATCTGAGGCCTCCCGAGTTAACTCAGGTGACACCCACAGACGAACTTTGCAGCCAATCCACAGAATCATGAGAAATAATAAATTGTTTTATGCCATTAAGCTTAAGGGATGTTTGTTACACAGTGACAGGTCACCAAGACTTGCTGACTGAGGCCTATGACAGATTGCAAAGGAAAGTTTATCACACTGATACATAGGGTATGATACCATTTAATTAAGATAGATTTTAAAAGCTCTTATATTTCTATGCTTTTAAATATATAGAGAAAGATCTGGAAGGACATCTGCTGACCTGGAATTGAAGATGGTGATCAAAGCGGCCTGTTAGCCTATTCTTCATGTTTTAATATTTCACAAGAAGAAATGTAATATTTCATATTTAACATTTACTATTATATGGAAATCTTAATGGTTTACAAGGAGTTGGAGAAAGAAGGCCAGAAGCACATGGTGAGAAGCAGAGAAAGATTTACAGAAACAGGAAAGGCAGATAAGCGGAGACAGGACAGGGAGAGGGAGAGAAAGGAGGACACAGCCACCTGGCCCGTGACACTGGATCCCGCCCTCCCCACCTTCCTAGCCCCCGTATAAATCCCTGGCTCTTTCAGCCACCAGGCAGCCCACCATGACCAAGGGAAGCTGTCTCCTGACCCCTGCCCGGATCCCGCCCTTTCAGCTCCGGCCCAAGGTCCACACAGGCCTCAGAACACTGGGCAGGGGCTGCGGCCACCAGACCAGGGGCCAACCCTGCTGCATGTGCAGACGGTCACGATGGCCCGCAGCTTCCAGGTGCTAACCGAGAGGCTTTGAGTGTTGTCTGTCAAAGCCCCACTCTGGGATACATGGCCAGAGCCCCTGGCAGGTGGGCAGAAAGGGGCAGACCTCGGCTTGAGCTCTCAGATCAGCCAGAGAGGCCCAGAACATCATGCCATGGCAGATACCACAGTCTTCCAAAAGGTAGACAGCATCTTGACATTGATCCTGTCAGCCCTGCCACTCCCCTGCCCAACTGCCTTTTCCCCAAAAGAGCTTTTATAACAGGATGGGCTAACGCTCCCCTTTTGGTTCACTTAGTCCTCCCCCAAACCCTCTCATTATCCCCATTCACAGATGAGGAAGTGGAGGCCCAGAGAGGTTGAGCAACTTTCGAAGTGTCACACATCCTCCTGCACCTTCTGCCCTCCATACCCTTCCTGTGCTCTAAAGCTACTGAGGCTGACTGCTCCCGTTTCATGGGTGCACAAACTGAAACCGAAAGCTAGATGGGTGGGGGTCCACATGTGGGGGAGGCATGTGGGGGAGGCAAACAGAGAAGGGAAGGAACCCCTGCCCACCACACTGGCCTCAGGAGCTGGGAGGGAACAAGTGTCCTCACTCTCACGCTGCAGGCCCGTTCCTGCTGCCAACAGCCAAAGGGAGACCTCACTGTAACCTCCCACCTCCAGCGAAAGGCCTGGGGCCCCTGCCCCAGAGCCACGAAGCCTTCCCGCAGCGTCGGGGCGTATTGCTGTCTGATTTGAGGTCCTGGGCTCTGCATGGACTCAGACGAGGATGTGGATGTAAGAGGAAGGGTTCCGGGCCGGCCAAGTGGCCAGGTGGTTAGAGCGCGAGCTCTGAGCAACAGGGTCGCCAGGTCGACTCCCACAGTGACCAGCGAGCTGCCGACAGGCGGCAGGATGGCTCAGCTGCTGAGAGCACGTGCTCCTAACAGCCAGGTTGCTGGTTCGACTCCTGCGTTAGATGGTGGGCCATGTCCACCTGCAACTAAGATTCAACATGGCACCTTGAGCTGAGTGGCAGTGAGCTGCCGATGGGAGACGGGAGACAGAAGGCCAGAGGATGACTGGACTTAGAGCTGAGCTAGCTGCTTCCTCCACAACTAAGATTGAAGGACAACAACTTGGCTGTTCCCCTTCCCCAATTCCTCAATAAAATCCTTAAAAAAAAAAA
>NW_017731625.1:1617635-1624357 GCF_001890085.2 Hipposideros armiger | reverse complement strand
GAGGACACCCCCCCATCTGGCCCTCTTGCTTCCTGCTGCTCTCAGCCCATCCCTCCCCAGCTCCAGCCCACCCAGAGCCCCCACTATCTGCAGGGACAGGTCCCTCCCTCCCTCCACCATTAGACTAGGAGCTGGCGGGTGGGGGTCTCTAACGCCCAATAAAGCGTCGGCTGCTGAATGAGTACCTTCCTGTCTTTCCCCACTTTCTACCTCCATTCAGGACCCATGTCAGAAACCTGGGGCCGCTTTACCCCCTCCCACCTCCATCCTACCCCCCAGCCCTGCCAGCTGCCGCCCACGGGCCTGGCCTGCCATGCTGACCAGAGCCAGCAGGGGTCAGAACTCACTCAGGAATAAAGAGCCGGAGGTAGGCCACAACCTTCCTGGCCTGCTGGACAACCTAGAGGGGTTACTCATTATTCACACGTTGCCAATGAGGCCACTGGGGCTCAGAGACATTCAGTCACTCACTTTGCGTCTTACAGCAGAGACCCAGTGTGACCCCAGGGGTCTGGATCAGGACCCTAAGGCCTCAATCACTCTGCACTTTTGCCTCCCCACACCTGATGGCTCCACAGCCAATTACAGAGGGGGGGCCACTTGTCTGGGGCCACACCTGAGGTTCCCAGGCCACCTGCCCCCACAGCCACCCTGTGCCAGCCTCGACTGCCAATCCAGCATATTTCGATAGAGAGAGGGCCAGACAAGGAGGGCTTTTAATTTTAGAAATAATTACTGCCACATAAGGGTTCCCACTGGCTTTCCTAGGCCCGAGGGTGCAGGATGGAGAGAGCTCATGGTCCCTGCCACACCTGGCTATCCAGATGGGCACATGAGGACTTGGGAAGCCCCCTGGACAGGCAGCCACCTCCCTCCCCCAACACCTCCTATGGCTTCCCCATCTGGAGCTACCCCCTCCTCCCAGGTGGTCTGTCTCCATGGTAACATCCCCATCACAGGAACAACCAGGTACTGCCCTCCCCCCACCTCCTGGGAAGCTCTAACCTGTGGCTGCACCTCCTTCCCACACTCCCTTCGCCCCCCATGGCAGCACCCCACCCAGCAGAGGCCACCCAGCAGCTGAGTGCACCTCCCTCTCCTGCTCTAGCCGTTTGCTGAGCACCTACTATGGCCTCAGGAGACATGGCGTTGAGCAAGACAGGAGTAGTCCCTGCCCTCAGCAGGCTCCCATTGGGGACAGTGAGCAGGGAGACGCTGGCCAAGGACAGAAAGGAGCAGACATGCAGTGGTTTCTGGGAATGAAAGACCCTGTGAGGGAAACAGGTGCCACTTTTTTTTTTTTTTTGGTGGGGAGCAAAATCTACCACCCTTGATGTCACTATGTCTCTCTTTCATTCAACCAGTGTTTATTGCACATTTACTGTGTGCCTATTGGAGCCAAAGACATGGTAAACAGGATAAACCAGTAAATTACAGGGTATCTTAACTGGGGAAAGTGGTGAGGAGGCAGAGATGGGATAGAAGGAGGTAAGGGGGTGATGGGAGTCAGGAAGCCAGACAGGGCCAGCCAGACATCTGGGGGAAGGATGATGCAGGCAGCGGGAATAACCGTGCAAGGGTCCTGAGGTGGGCGCGTGCCTCACTCTGCCCTTCAGTCAGCTATCCAGAGCAATGACCACAGCTGGGCAGAGCCACCAGCATGCTGGTGTGCCACTCTGTCATTGGGGGCTGAGTCTCTGCAGTCCTAGAAGATGAGTACTGTTCTGATCCCCATTTTACAGATGTGGAAACTGAGACTGGAGGGGAGTCTCCCACAGTCCCACACCAGGAAGTGACAGGACCAAGATTTGGACCTATCACATCGGTTGACATCCCCTCACACTGCAGGACTCACCTCCAGCATCCCTTCCCTGGGAAAGCGTCCATGACCCCAAGCCTAGGTGGGGCACTGGGTATCTCACTGAGTGTTCCACCTCGCTTCGTAATTATTTCATGAGCCTGCTCCACCCGCTCCATGGCAAGCCCTTCTTTCCCCCAGTGTCTCCTTCCTCCTGGTACACAGTAGGTGCTCAGTAAACACTTTCCTCTAAGAGCCTTGAAAGTCAGGCATCAGGAGGAAGAGAGGGAAGCTCAGAGAAGGGAAGTGACAGCCCTAGGTCACTCAGCACGTCCCAGGGATGACTTCTCTGTGAGGGGGCTCTGGGCTGGCTGTGGGTTTGGGGAACCACACCTTCTTTCTGTACCTCCCAGGCCAGAAAGGGAACCGCCCCCTCAGCCTGTGGGGGACCTGGCCTGCGGCCTCCTGGGATGTGGTTTCTGGGCCTCCAGCCAACACGACAGTCTGGGAATGGAGCCTGCTTGAGTCACAGGTGGCTGAGCTGACGCCAGGCCACCATCAGAGTAGCTGGAAGGACAAGGTGGTTGGGGAGGGCTGGGAGGGAACAGTGCAAGGTTACGCACCCATCCCCCAGGGCAGCCGGGCCTGCCTCTCACCCCTTCCTTGGGTCAAATGGCATCTCTAAGCCTCAGTTTTCTCATCTGTGAAATGGGAACAATAAGTGTCTGCCTGTGACAGTGAGGGTGCAGCAAGGAGCTGAGGACCCTTGTTTAGAACAGAGACCAGCATGTAGTAAACACTTGTCCATCTCAGCTGGGATCATTAGCACGATGGAGTATGCCCCCCCAACTTCTGTCCTCTGTCCAAGCACCCCAAACCCACCTCCCGTGCTGGACTCCACAGCGTGAGCCCCCTGAATGGGGCAGCCCTCACTCCTGGCCTATATGGAGCAGGCCTCGTCCTGGGGGGGGGCGGGGTCAGGACACCCACTCCTGGTCCCATTTCTGCTCTAGCTCCTTCACCCTGACATTCCATAATTCTAGGGTGTCTGTTCCCACAAGGCACCTTTCATAGGGTGAGGCAGATCCCCTCCTAATGTGAGGTTCCCAAGCCTCCCCACCCCACCATTCACCATTTGTACAAGTAAGACTCATTCTCCTGCAAACACCTCTTGAGTGCCTTTCATGCTGCACAGGCCAGGCAAGGGGATGATTTTGAAAAAGCCCCGTTAGTCAGATAAACACAAGTGGTTGTAAACTGGCCAAGGAAGGATGGAGGGAGAGGCATTCCAGGCAGCCGGTGCAGCAGGTGCAAAGGCCCTGAGACGGGCAGGAGGGAGCGTGGCATATTAGCAGAAGAGCAAAGAAACCTGCATTGGGATGGGAATGAGGGCAGGGTGGGAAGAAGGAAGGATACAATTTAGATGAGATCCTGAGGGCAACAGGGAACCACAGTTGGCTCTGGAGTCCAATGGTTAAGCTTCCTCTGGGAACCACGTGGGGAATGGGCCTGGAGTGCTGGCCTTAGTGAATGAGACTGGGGCAGGTGTCCAAGTGCCAGATGGATGGTGGAGGCCTGGAGGAGGGAGCAGGTCCCAGAGGGGCACAGATGGAGGTCCCGGTGTCTCTGGTACTGCAGCCTCAGCAGGCCCACCAAGGCCATGGCCACCGAGGTCCTCAGACACGCGCCAACGCGGGCAGACAGCTCACAGAGCCCCACTGGCTCCCGGGCCTGGTCCCCTGGCCCTGCCCTCCGCCCTGGCACCTGCGCGCACGTGTCCCTGCGAGTCCCACAGACACCTGCGGCCCAAGCGCCCTCACCTCAGCCAGCAGGCTGTGTGCACGGCCGGATGCAGCCCCGCGCGCCCCCGCCCCGCGCACCATAGAGAGTGGCAGCGGGCACGCGCCGGTGGGAGCGCGCACGGCGGGCCCGGTAGGCGGTGGCGGCGGCTGCTCCAGTCGGCTCCGGGCGGCCCCCGCGCCGCAGCCCGCGCCGTGTCCGCGGCGGAGCCGCCCAGGTGAGTGGCCGCGCGGGGCCCGGTGACCCCGCTGTGCCTGCGCACCGCAGCCCCCACCCGCGCCCCCATCGTCGCCTTGGGGGCACTCGCTCCGCGCGCCTCTCCCGGGAGCACAGCCCCTCTCCAGGGCCCCAGCGCTCCCCCAGAAACTTTGAGGGCCACTCGCCACGCTAGGGTGCCCCCGCACCTCCCCTGGGGCGCCGAGGAACGGGTAGCCGGGTGGGCGTCTCTCTGGGGCAGTAGGAACGCCTGAGGGGATGCGCCCCCCCTCCATGGGGGGAAGAAGGGGACACTGGCTGGGTCTGGGGAGGTGGAGAGGTTGGGATGGAGGCTTCAGCCCAGTCTTCCTGTCCTCCCCTCAGCGGCGTCTGGTCCTGCCTGAGGGGTGTCGAGCTGCTAGGAAGGCGAAGGGGGTGTTTGGGTTTGAAATCCAGACCAGGACCTGCTCCATCCCTGGGGCTGGGGAGCTCAGCCCGGTGGGAAGGATTTGGAGGCGCAGGGTTGAACCCCCTGCTGTATAGGCCTGTGTCCAAGCAGCAACATGGATGGTGGGGGGCTTCTCTCCATCCCCTGAGGCTGGGCCTGGGTGCCCCCTGGGGAGGCCACTAAGCCCAAATCAACAAGTTGAGGAATTAGGGGACAGCACCTAGTGCCTGGGTCTGGGCACAAGAACAGACCCCTTTGGAGGGTGCCTTATAAACTGCTTTTTTCAACATGTTCCCCTGGCACTAAAGATGCAGGTACCCAAGCTGCCCAGTTCTAAGGAATCAGAACTTTAGGGGGTTGAGCCCTGGAACATGCATTTTTAACACTCAGCCCCTAGAGAATCTATGTGTGCACAGAGTTGGTTGAGAGTCTCTTGCTTCTGGCAAGGGGTGGGAAAGGGGCGTCTGGTATGACAAGGGGACCATCTGGGACTTGATGGAGGGAGCTTCAGGGTCAGCAGGGCTGTGAGGTGTGGGGCAACCCAGGAGGGCTCCATGGAGGAGGTGTGGAGGCTGGGAAGGGTGTGGTGTGTGAGTGCCCAGACTTGGCAGACATAAGGTCTCAGTGTGGATGAAGGAGGTTGGAAACGAGGTGTATGGGTGGGGGAAGGGCAGGAGTGATCTTTGTCTGAAGTCTGGGCCAGGGGGAGCTGTGAGCTCCTTGCCCCGAAGCAGCAGCCATGTGAGACAGGATCTGAACTAGAAGTCCCCATGGGCCCACCTGGTGGGTTCCCCCACAGATGCAGTGCCTACACTCTATCTGGGTGACATGGGGTGACCGGAAGAGGCCACCCAGCCATGGGATGGGGCTCAGAAGGGCTAAACGCAGCCTTCCTCATCCTGCTTTTCTGTTCCCTGTCCCAGCTGGTGACTTCTGGCAAAGACAGCCCCTCTCTGAGCTGCAGTTCTGGAACTAGACAAATACAAACCTGGATTTACCTCACGTGACGTGAGATAAATGGACATACATCATACCCCTGGCCTGGTGCTTCTGTAAACTAGATGCTCAGTTAATAGAGGGCTGTTCTTATTATGTTATTGTTATTACAGCAGCTCTGCGTTGGACTAGCTCAGCCTCAGTGTGCTCTCCTGTACAATGGGGGTGGCTACTCCTAGCCGCCCCCAGATTAAGCCTGGGATCTGAAGGTGCCTGGCTGAGTGGGAATAAAAAGCAGATCTGAGGCAGCAACTTGATTTCTCATCCCACAGTCCTGTCATTCCTGGGTGCCCCTGAGTCACCACCTAGTTACCAGGTAAAGAACTCTCTAAGCAAAGCTTGTCCCAGGTGGGCCCAAGGGAGCCACCCACCACCACGTGTCAATCCCGGGCCTCAAAAGAGTGCCCTCTGCCCTCGAACCTCCAGCAGGACTCTGGGATTTAGTGGATAGGAGCGGGCATCAGACCTGGGTTCAAAAGTTGACTCTCAAGCTGAGTGATGCCAGGTGAGATGGGGACCACTCTGACCCTCAGTCCCCTTTTCTCCAAATAGTTTCCATTATCCCACCCACCCTGGTCCTGTGGGTGAGCAGCCACATCATACTGTGAACATTAAAAAAGTGGTTCCAGATCTAGAGGCCTCGCCTGAAAGGGCGGTCGACAGCCTCCCCACCCCCACAGGCTGGCAAGGAAAATGGGTCAGGAGGCCTCAGGACCCCCAAAGAGTTAACAGGGACTAACAGCAGACTGAGGCTAATTAGGGCTTAACTAATTGTCATGGATGAGAGCCTCAGGAGGGCCCAGATCTAGGACACTAGATGCACCAGTCCTGGGGCTATCAGCAATGTATCCCCAAAAGCAGGCCTTGGAGGGTCCCATCTCCCAAGCCTATCTGGAAGCTTGAATGGGGAATGCTTTGAGGGGCTGTCAAGCTATGCACCCCTTGCTCCCTCTGGCCTTAATGGTGGTGGAGAGCAGAGGGAGGGGTGGCCTGGGGACAGAGCTGCCAAGCTCCCAGCATCTATTCCCCATCCCCCACCACCCTCCCCCATGGGTTCAGCTGCCACCTCCAGCCAAGCGTAGGAGTCTTCAGCATCCCCTGGCCTGGGAGGAGACAGGAGGATGTGTCCCATGTGGCCTGTGAGAAAGCTCACTCAGGATAGAGGAGGTGGGTGAGAAGGGTCTGGAGTTCAAGGAGAGGGCTCACATACCTCAAGCCATAGTCTGCCTCCTCCTTGGGTTGAGAGCTTCGTGGCAAATTGGTCCAGAACAGCTTGGGGTGGATGAGAGGAAAGGTCTCCATTTCCTAGGTCCTGCCGTGATGGACAGATTTCCAGGCCCCTCCACAGGTAGGTCCCCACACTTCAGCTGAGGCTGCTCGTAGACCCTGTAGGGCAGCGGTTCTCAACCTGTGGGTCGCGACCCCTTTGGGGGTCGAATGACCCTTTCACAGGGGTCGCCTAAGACCATCGGAAAACAAAAAGAT